>NW_028270180.1:60482016-60784689 GCF_037043375.1 Chiloscyllium plagiosum
GACAGTGCAGCAGTCCCTCAGTACTTACCCTCTGACAGTACAGCACTCCCTCAGTACTGACCCTCTGACAGTGCAGCTCTCCCTCAGTACTGACCCTCTGACAGTGCAGCTCTCCCTCAGTACTGACCCGCTGACTGTGCAGCACTCCCTCAGTACTGACCCTCTGACTGTGCAGCACTCCCTCAGTACTGACCCTCTGACAGTGCAGCACTCCCTCAGTACTGACCCTCTGACAGTTCAGCACTCCCTCAGTACTGACCATCTGACTGTGCAGCTCTCCATCAGTACTGACCATCTGGCAGTACAGCTCTCCCTCAGTACTGACCCTGTGGCAATGCAGCACTCCCTCAGTACTGACCCTCTGACAGTGCAGCATTCCCTCAGTACTGACCATCTGACAGTACAGCACTCCCTCAGTACTGACCCTCTGACAGTGCAGCTCTCCCTAAGTACTGACCCTCTGACAGTGCAGCACTCTCTCAGTACTGACCCTCTGACAGTGCAGCACTCCGTCAGTACTGACCCTCTGTCAGTGCCGCACTCCCTCATTACTGACCATCTGACAGTGCAGCACACCCTCAGTACTGACACTCTGACAGTGCAGCACTCCCTCAGTACTGACCCTCTGACAGTGCAGCACTCTCTCAGTACTGACCCTCTCACAGTGCAGCACTCCCTCAGTACTGACCCTCTGACAGTGCAGCACTCCCTCAGTACTGACACTCTGACAGTTCAGCACTCCCTCAGTACTCACCCGCTGACAGTGCAGCACTCCCTCAGTACTTACCATCTGACTGTGCAGCAATCGCTCAGTACTGACCCGCTGACATTGCAGCACTCCCTCAGTACTGACCTTCTGACAGTGCAGCACTCCCTCAGTCCTGACCCTCTGACAGTGCAGCACTCCCTCAGTACTGGCCCTCTGACAGTGCAGCACTCTCTCAGTACTGACCCTCTGACAGTGCAGCACTCTCTCAGTACTGACCCTCTGACAGTGCAGCACTCCCTCAGTACAGACCATCTGACAGTGCAGCTCTCCCTCAGTACTGACCCTCTGACAGTACAGCACTCCCTCTGTACTGACCCTCTGACAGTGCAGCACTCCCTCAGTACTGACCATCTGACAGTGCAGCACTCCCTCAGTACTGACCCTCGGACAGTGCAGCTCTCCCTCAGTACTGACCATCAGACAGTGCCGCACTCTCTCAGTACTGACCCTCTGACTGTGCAGCTCTCCCTCAGTACTGACCCTCTGACAGTACAGCACTCCCTCAGTACTGACCATCTGACTGTCCCGCACTCCCTCAGTACTGACCTTCTGACAGTGCAGCACTCCCTCAGTCCTGACCCTCTGACAGTGCAGCACTCCCTCAGTACTGGCCCTCTGACAGTGCAGCACTCTCTCAGTACTGACCATCTGACAGTGCAGCACTCCCTCAGTACTGACCATCTGACAGTGCAGCTCTCCCTCAGTACTGACCCTCTGACAGTACAGCACTCCCTCAGTACTAACCCTCTGACAGTGCAGCACTCCCTCAGTACTGACCCTCTGACAGTGCAGCACTCCCTCAGTACTGACCCTCTGACAGTGCAGCACTCCCTCAGTACTGACCCTCTGACTGTGCAGCTCTCCCTCAGTACTGACCATCTGACAGTGCAGCAGTCCCTCAGTACTGACCCTCTGACAGTACAGCACTCCCTCAGTACTGACCCTCTGACAGTGCAGCTCTCCCTCAGTACTGACCCTCTGACAGTGCAGCTCTCCCTCAGTACTGACCCGCTGACTGTGCAGCACTCCCTCAGTACTGACCCTCTGACTGTGCAGCACTCCCTCAGTACTGACCCGCTGACTGTGCAGCACTCCCTCAGTACTGACCCGCTGACAGTGCCGCACTCCCTCAGTACTCACCCGCTGACAGTGCAGCACTCCCTCAGTACTGACCCTCTGACAGTGCAGCACTCCCTCAGTACTGACCCTCTGATAGTGCAGCATTCCCTCAGTACTGACCATCTGTCAGTACAGCACTCCCTCAGTACAGACCCTCTGACAGTGCAGCTCTCCCTCAGTACTGACCCTCAGACAGTGAAGCACTCTCTCAGTACTGACCCTCTGACAGTGCAGCACGCCCTCAGTACTGACCATCTGACTGTGCAGCTCTCCCTCAGTACTGACCATCTGACAGTACAGCACTCCCTCAGTACTGACCCTGTGGCAGTGCAGCACTCCCAAAGTACTGACCATCTGACAGTGCAGCACTCCCTCAGTACTGACCCTCTGACAGTGCCGCACTCCCTCAGTACTCACCCTCGGACAGTGCAGCACTCCCTCAGCACTGACCCTCTGACAGTGCAGCACTCCCTCAGTACTGACCCTCTGACAGTGCAGCATTCCCTCAGTACTGACCATCTGACAATACAGCACTCCCTCAGTACTGACCCTCTGACAGTGCAGCTCTCCCTAAGTACTGACCCTCTGACAGTGCAGCACTCTCTCAGTACTGACCCTCTGACAGTGCAGCACTCCCTCAGTACTGACCCTCTGACAGTGCAGCTCTCCCTCAGTACTGAATTTCTGACAGTGCAGCACTCCCTCAGTACTGACCCTCTGACAGTTCAGCTCTCCCTCAGTACTAACCCTCTGACAGTGCAGCACTCCGTCAGTACTGACCCTCTGTCAGTGCCGCACTCCCTCAGTACTGACACTCTGACAGTGCAGCACTCCCTCAGTACTGACCCTCTGACAGTGCAGCACTCTCTCAGTACTGACCCTCTCACAGTGCAGCACTCCCGCAGTACTGACCCTCTGACAGTGCAGCACTCCCTCAGTACTGACCCTCTGACAGTTCAGCACTCCCTCAGTAATCACCCGCTGACAGTGCAGCACTCCCTCAGTACTTACCATCTGACTGTGCAGCAATCCCTCAGTACTGACCCTCTGACAGTGCCGCACTCCCTCAGTACTGACCATCTGACTGTGCAGCACTCCCTCAGTACTGACCTTCTGACAGTGTAGCACTCCCTCAGTACTGACCCTCTGACAGTGCCGCACTCCCTCAGTACTGACCATCTGACTGTGCAGCACTGCCTCAGTCCTGACCCTCTGACAGTGCAGCACTCCCTCAGTACTGGCCCTCTGACAGTGCAGCACTCTCTCAGTACTGACCCTCTGACAGTGCAGCACTCCCTAAGTACTGACCATCTGACAGTGCAGCACTCCCTCAGTACTGATCCTCTGACAGTGCAGCATTCCCTCAGTCCTGACCATCTGACAGTACAGCACTCCCTCAGTTCTGACCCTCTGACAGTGCAGCTCTCCCTCAGTACTGACCCTCTGACAGTGCAGCACTCCCTCAGTACTGACCCGCTGACACCGCAGCACACCCTCAGTACTGACCATCTGACTGTGCAGCTCTCCCTCAGTACTGACCATCTGACAGTACAGCTCTCCCTCAGTACTGACCCTCTGGCAGTGCAGCACTCCCTCAGTACTGACCATCTGACAGTGCAGCACTCCCTCAGTACTGACCCTCTGACAGTGCCGCACTCCCTCAGTACTCAATCTCGGACAGTGCAGCATTCCTCAGTACTGACCCTCTGACAGTGCAGCACTCCCTCAGTACTGACCCTCTGACAGTGCAGCATTCCCTCAGTACTGACCATCTGACAGTACAGCACTCCCTCAGTACTGACGCTCTGACAGTGCAGCTCTCCCTCAGTACTGACCCTCTGACAGTGCAGCACTCTCTCAGTACTGACCCTCTGACGGTGCAGCACTCCCTCAGTACTGACCATCTTACTGTGCAGCTCTCCCTCAGTACTGACCCGCTGACAGTGCCGCACTCCCTCAGTACTGACCATCTGACTGTGCAGCACTCTCTCAGTACTGACCTTCTGACAGTGCAGCACTCCCTCAGTCCTGACCCTCTGACAATACAGCACTCCCTCAGTACTGTCCCTCTGACAGTGCAGCACTCTCTCAGTACTGACACTCTGACAGTGCAGCACTCCCTCAGTACTGACCATCTGACAGTGCAGCACTCCCTCAGTACTGACCCTCTGACAGTGCAGCACTCCCTCAGTACTGACCCTCTGACAGTGCAGCACTTCCTCAGTACTGATCCTCTGACAGTGCAGCATTCCCTCAGTCCTGACCATCTGAAAGTACAGCACTCCCTCAGTTCTGACCCTCTGACAGTGCAGCTCTCCCTCAGTACTGACCCTCTGACAGTGCAGCACTCCCTCAGTACTGACCCGCTGACACCGCAGCACTCCCTCAGTACTGACCATCTGACTGTGCAGCTCTCCCTCAGTACTGACCCTCTGACAATACAGCTCTCCCTCAGTACTGACCCTCTGGCAGTGCAGCACTCCCTCAGTACTGACCATCTGACAGTGCAGCACTCCCTCAGTACTGACCCTCTGACAGTGCCGCACTCCCTCAGTACTCACCCTCGGACAGTGCAGCACTCCCTCAGTACTGACCCTGCGACAGTGCCGCACTCCCTCAGTACTCACCCTCGGACAGTGCAGCACTCCCTCAGTACTGACCCTCTGACAGTGCAGCACTCCCTCAGTACTGACCCTCTGACAGTGCAGCATTCCCTCAGTACTGACCATCTGACAGTACAGCACTCCCTCAGTACTGACCCTCTGACAGTGCAGCACTCCGTCAGTACTGACCCTCTGACAATGCAGCACTCCCTCAGTACTGACCATCTGACTGTGCAGCTCTCCCTCAGTACTGACACTCTGACAGTGCAGCACTCCCTCAGTACTGACCCTCTGACAGTGCAGCAGTCTCTCAGTACTGACCCTCTCACAGTGCAGCACTCCCTCAGTCCTGACCATCTGGCAGTGCAGCACCCTCTCAGTACTGACCCTCTGACAGTGCAGCACTCCCTCAGTCCTGACCCTCTGACAGTTCAGCACTCCCTCAGTACTCACCCGCTGACAGTGCAGCACTCCCTCAGTACTTACCATCTGACTGTGCAGCAATCCCTCTGTACTGACCCGCTGACAGTGCCGCACTCCCTCAGTCCTGACCATCTGACTGTGCAGCACTCCCTCAGTACTGACCTTCTGACAGTGCAGCACTCCCTCAGTCCTGACCCTCTGACAGTGCAGCACTCCCTCAGTACTGACCCTCTGACAGTGCAACACTCTCTCAGTACTGACCCTCTGACAGTGCAGCACTCCCTCAGTACTGGCCATCTGACAGTGCAGCAGTCCCTCAGTACTGACCATCTGACAGTGCAGCACTCCCTCAGTACTGACCCTCTGACAGTGCAGCACTCCCTCAGTACTTATCCTCTGACAGTGCAGCATTCCCTCAGTACTGACCATCTGACAGTACAGCACTCCCTCAGTACTGACCTCTGACAGTGCAGCTCTCCCTCAGTACTGACCCTCTGACAGTGCAGCACTCTCTCAGTACTGTCCCGCTGACACCGCAGCACTCCCTCAGTACTGACAATCTGACGGTGCAGCTCTCCCTCAGAACTGACCCTCTGACAGTACAGCTCTCCCTCAGTACTGACCCTCTGGCAGTGCAGCACTCCCTCAGTACTGACCATCTGACAGTGCAGCACTCCCTCAGTACTGACCCTCTGACAGTGCCGCACTCCCTCAGTACTCACCCTCGGACAGTGCAGCACTCCCTCAGTACTGACCCTCTGACAGTGCAGCATTCCCTCAGTACTGACCATCTGACAGTACAGCACTCCCTCAGTACTGACCCTCTGACAGTGCAGCTCTCCCTCAGTACTGACCCTCTGACAGTGCAGCATTTTCTCAGTACTGACCCTCTGACAGTGCAGTACTCCCTCAGTACTGACCATCTGACAGTGCAGCTCTCCCTCAGTACTGACCCTCTGACAGGGCAGCACTCCCTCACTACTGACCCGCTGACACCGCAGCCCTCCCTCAGTCCTGACCATCTGACTGTGCAGCTCTCCCTCAGTACTGACCCTCTGACAGTACAGCACTCCCTCAGTACTGACCATCTGACAGTGCAGCACTCCCTCAGTACTGACCCTCCGACAGTGCCGCACTCTCTCAGTACTGGCCCTCTGACTGTGCAGCTCTCCCTCAGTACTGAACCTCTGACAGTACAGCACTCCCTCAGTACTGACCCTGTGGCAGTGCAGCACTCCCTCAGTACTGACCATCTGACAGTGCCGCACTCCCTCAGTACTGACCATCTGACAGTGCAGCACTCCCTCAGTACTGACCCTCTGACAGTGCAGCACTCCCTCAGTACTGACCCTCTGGCAGTGCAGCACTCCCTCAGTACTGACCATCTGACAGTGCAGCACTCCCTCAGTACTGACCCTCTGACAGTGCCGCACTCCCTCAGTACTCACCCTCGGACAGTGCAGCACTCCCTCAGTACTGACCCTCTGACAGTGCAGCATTCCCTCAGTCCTGACCATCTGACAGTACAGCACTCCCTCAGTTCTGACCCTCTGACAGTGCAGCTCTCCCTCAGTACTGACCCTCTGACAGTGCAGCACTCCCTCAGTACTGACCCGCTGACACCGCAGCACTCCCTCAGTACTGACCATCTGACTGTGCAGCTCTCCCTCAGTACTGACCCTCTGACAATACAGCTCTCCCTCAGTACTGACCCTCTGGCAGTGCAGCACTCCCTCAGTACTGACCATCTGACAGTGCAGCACTCCCTCAGTACTGACCCTCTGACAGTGCCGCACTCCCTCAGTACTCACCCTCGGACAGTGCAGCACTCCCTCAGTACTGACCCTGCGACAGTGCCGCACTCCCTCAGTACTCACCCTCGGACAGTGCAGCACTCCCTCAGTACTGACCCTCTGACAGTGCAGCACTCCCTCAGTACTGACCCTCTGACAGTGCAGCATTCCCTCAGTACTGACCATCTGACAGTACAGCACTCCCTCAGTACTGACCCTCTGACAGTGCAGCACTCCGTCAGTACTGACCCTCTGACAATGCAGCACTCCCTCAGTACTGACCATCTGACGGTGCAGCTCTCCCTCAGTACTGACACTCTGACAGTGCAGCACTCCCTCAGTACTGACCCTCTGACAGTGCAGCAGTCTCTCAGTACTGACCCTCTCACAGTGCAGCACTCCCTCAGTCCTGACCATCTGGCAGTGCAGCACCCTCTCAGTACTGACCCTCTGACAGTGCAGCACTCCCTCAGTCCTGACCCTCTGACAGTTCAGCACTCCCTCAGTACTCACCCGCTGACAGTGCAGCACTCCCTCAGTACTTACCATCTGACTGTGCAGCAATCCCTCTGTACTGACCCGCTGACAGTGCCGCACTCCCTCAGTCCTGACCATCTGACTGTGCAGCACTCCCTCAGTACTGACCTTCTGACAGTGCAGCACTCCCTCAGTCCTGACCCTGTGACAGTGCAGCACTCCCTCAGTACTGACCCTCTGACAGTGCAGCACTCTCTCAGTACTGACCCTCTGACAGTGCAGCACTCCCTCAGTACTGGCCATCTGACAGTGCAGCACTCCCTCAGTACTGACCATCTGACAGTGCAGCACTCCCTCAGTACTGACCCTCTGACAGTGCAGCACTCCCTCAGTACTTATCCTCTGACAGTGCAGCATTCCCTCAGTACTGACCATCTGACAGTACAGCACTCCCTCAGTACTGACCTCTGACAGTGCAGCTCTCCCTCAGTACTGACCCTCTGACAGTGCAGCACTCCCTCAGTACTGTCCCGCTGACACCGCAGCACTCCCTCAGTACTGACCATCTGACGGTGCAGCTCTCCCTCAGTACTGACCCTCTGACAGTACAGCTCTCCCTCAGTACTGACCCTCTGGCAGTGCAGCACTCCCTCAGTACTGACCATCTGACAGTGCAGCACTCCCTCAGTACTGACCCTCTGACAGTGCCGCACTCCCTCAGTACTCACCCTCGGACAGTGCAGCACTCCCTCAGTACTGACCCTCTGACAGTGCAGCATTCCCTCAGTACTGACCATCTGACAGTACAGCACTCCCTCAGTACTGACCCTCTGACAGTGCAGCTCTCCCTCAGTACTGACCCTCTGACAGTGCAGCATTTTCTCAGTACTGACCCTCTGACAGTGCAGTACTCCCTCAGTACTGACCATCTGACTGTGCAGCTCTCCCTCAGTACTGACCCTCTGACAGGGCAGCACTCCCTCAGTACTGACCCGCTGACACCGCAGCCCTCCCTCAGTACTGACCATCTGACTGTGCAGCTCTCCCTCAGTACTGACCCTCTGACAGTACAGCACTCCCTCAGTACTGACCATCTGACAGTGCAGCACTCCCTCAGTACAGACCCTCCGACAGTGCCGCACTCTCTCAGTACTGGCCCTCTGACTGTGCAGCTCTCCCTCAGTACTGAACCTCTGACAGTACAGCACTCCCTCAGTACTGACCCTGTGGCAGTGCAGCACTCCCTCAGTACTGACCATCTGACAGTGCCGCACTCCCTCAGTACTGACCCTCTGACTGTGCAGCACTCCTCAGTACTGACCCGCTGACTCCGCAGCACTCCCTCAGTACTGACCATCTGACTGTGCAGCACTCCCTCAGTACTGACCATCTGACAGTGCAGCACTCCCTCAGTACTGACCATCTGACAGTGCCGCTCTCCCTCAGTACTCACCCTTGGACAGTGCAGCACTCCCTCAGTACTGACCCTCTGACAGTTCAGCACTCCCTCAGTACTGACCCTCTGACAGTGCAGCATTCCCTCAGTACTGACCATCTGACAGTACAGCACTCCCTCAGTACTGACCCGCTGACAGTGCAGCTCTCCCTCAGTACTGACCCTCTGACAGTGAAGCACTCTCTCAGTACTGACCCTCTGACAGTGCAGCACTCCCTCAGTACTGACCATCTGACTGTGCAGCTCTCCCTCAGTACTGACCCTCTGACAGTACAGCTCTCCCTCAGTACTGACCCTGTGGCAGTGCAGCACTCCCTCAGTACTGACCATCTGACAGTGCAGCACTCCCTCAGTACTTACCCTCTGACAGTGCCGCACTCCCTCAGTACTCACCCTCGGACAGTGCAGCACTCCCTCAGTACTGACCCTCTGACAGTGCAGCACTCCCTCAGTACTGACCCTCTGACAGTGCAGCATTCCCTCAGGACTGTCCATCTGACAGTACAGCACTCCCTCAGTACTGACCCTCTGACAGTGCAGCTCTCCCTCAGTACTGACCCTCTGACAGTGCAGCACTCTCTCAGTACTGACCCTCTGACAGTGCAGCACTCCCTCAGTACTGACCCTCTGACAGTGCAGCTCTCCCTCAGTACTGAACTTCTGACAGTGCAGCACTCCCTCGGTACTGACCCTCTGACAGTGCAGCTCTCCCTCAGTACTGACCCTCTGACAGAGCAGCACTCCGTCAGTACTGACCCTCTGTCATTGCTGCACTACCTCAGTACTGACACTCTGACAGTGCAGCTCTCCTCAGTACTGACCCTCTGACAGTTCAGCACTCCCTCAGTACTCACCCGCTGACAGTGCAGCACTCCGTCAGTACTTACCATCGGACTGTGCAGCAATCCCTCAGTACTGACCTTCTGACAGTGCAGCACTCCCTCAGTACTGACCCTCTGACAGTGCAGCACTCCCTCAGTACTGGCCCTCTGACAGTGCAGCACTCTCTCAGTACTGACCCTCTGACAGTGCAGCACTCCCTCAGTACTGACCATCTGACAGTGCAGCACTCCCTCAGTACTGACCATCTGACAGTGCAGCACTCCCTCAGTACTGACCCTCTGACAGTGCAGCACTCCCTCAGTACTGATCCTCTGACAGTGCAGCATTCCCTCAGTCCTGACCATCTGACAGTACAGCACTCCCTCAGTTCTGACCCTCTGACAGTGCAGCACTCCCTCAGTACTGACCCTCTGACAGTGCAGCATTCCCTCAGTACTGACCATCTGACAGTACAGCACTCCCTCAGTACTGACCCTCTGACAGTACAGCACTCCCTCAGTACTGACCCTCTGACAGTGCAGCTCTCCCTCAGTACTGACCCTCTGACAGTGAATCACTCTCTCAGTACTGACCCTCTGACAGTGCAGCACTCCCTCAGTACTGACCATCTGACTGTGCAGCTCTCCCTCAGTACTGACCCTCTGACAGTGCAGCTCTCCCTCAGTACTGACCCTGTGGCAGTGCAGCACTCCCTCAGTACTGACCATCTGACAGTGCAGCACTCCCCCAGTACTGACCCTCTGACAGTGCCGCACTCCCTCAGTACTCACCCTCGGACAGCGCAGCACTCCCTCAGTACTGACCCTCTGACAGTGCAGCACTCCCTCAGTACTGACCCTCTGACAGTGCCGCATTCCCTCAGTACTGATCATCTGACAGTACAGCACTCCCTCAGTACTGACCCTCTGACAGTGCAGCTCTCCCTCAGTACTGACCCTCTGACAGTGCAGCACTCTCTCAGTACTGACCCTCTGACAGTGCAGCACTCCCTCAGTACTGACCCTCTGACAGTGCAGCTCTCCCTCAGTACTGACCCTCTGACAGTGCAGCACTCCCTCAGTACTGACCCTCTGACAGTGCAGCTCTCCCTCAGTACTGACCCTCTGGCAGTGCAGCGCTCCCTCAGTACTGACCCTCTGTCAGTGCTGCACTCCCTCAGTACTGACCATCTGACAGTGCAGCACTCTCTCAGTATTGACCCTCTGACAGTGCAGCACTCCCTCAGTACTGACCCTCTCACAGTGCAGCACTCCCTCAGTACTGACCCTCTGACAGTGCAGCTCTCCCTCAGTACTGACCCTCTGACAGTGCAGCACTCTCTCAGTACTGACCCTCTGACAGTGCAGCACTCCCTCAGTACTGACCATCTGACTGTGCAGCACTCCCTCAGTACTGACCCTCTGAGAGTACAGCTCTCCCTCAGTACTGACTCTGTGGCAGTGCAGCACTCCCACAGTACTGACCATTTGACAGTGCAGCACTCCCTCAGTACTGACCCTCTGACAGTGCCGCAATCCCTCAGTACTCACCCTCGGACAGTGCAGCACTCCCTCAGTACTGACCCTCTGACAGTGCAGCACTCCCTCAGTACTGACCCGCTGACACCGCAGCACTCCCTCAGTACTGACCCTCTGACAGTTCAGCACTCCCTCAGTACTCACCCGCTGACAGTGCAGCACTCCCTCAGTACTGACCATCTGACTGTGCAGCACTCTCTCAGTACTGACCTTCTGACAGTGCAGCACTCCCTCAGTCCTGACCCTCTGACAGTGCAGCACTCCCTCAGTACTGGCCCTCTGACAGTGCTGCACTCTCTCAGTGCTGACCCTCTGACAGTGCAGCACTCCCTCAGTACTGACCATCTGACAGTGCAGCATTCCCTCAGTCCTGACCATCCGACAGTACAGAACTCCCACAGTTCTGACCCTCTGACAGTGCAGCTCTCCCTCAGTACAGACCCTCTGACAGTGCAGCACTCCCTCAGTACTGACCATCTGACAGTGCAGCACTCCCTCAGTACTGACCCTCTGACAGTGCAGCACTCCCTCAGTACTGATCCTCTGACAGTGCAGCATTCCCTCAGTCCTGACCATCCGACAGTACAGAACTCCCACAGTTCTGACCCTCTGACAGTGCAGCTCTCCCTCAGTACAGACCCTCTGACAGTGCAGCACTCCCTCAGTACTGACCCTCTGACACCGCAGCACTCCCTCAGTACTGACCATCTGACTGTGCAGCTCTCCCTCAGTACTGACCCTCTGACAGTACAGCACTCCCTCAGTACTGACCCTCTGGCAGTGCAGCACTCCCTCCGTACTGACCATCTGACAGTGCAGCACTCCCTCAGTACTGACCCTCTGACAGTGCCGCACTCCCTCAGTACTCACCCTCGGACAGTGCAGCACTCCCTCAGTACTGACCCTCTGACAGTGCAGCACTCCCTCAGTACTGACCCTCTGACAGTGCAGCATTCCCTCAGTACTGACCATCTGACAGTACAGCACTCCCTCAGTACTGACCCTCTGACAGTGCAGCTCTCCCTCAGTACTGACCCTCTGACAGTGCAGCACTCTCTCAGTACTGACCCTCTGACAGTGCAGCACTCCCTCAGTACTGACCATCTGACAGTGCAGCACTCCCTCAGTACTGATCCTCTGACAGTGCAGCATTCCCTCAGTACTGACCATCTGACAGTACAGCACTCCCTCAGTACTGACCATCTGACAGTGCAGCTCTCCCTCAGTACTGACCCTCTGACAGTGCAGCACTCCATCAGTACTGACCCTCTGACAGTACAGCTCTCCCACAGTACTGACCCTCTGACAGTACAGCTCTCCCTCAGTACTGACCCTCTGACAGTGCAGCACTCCCTCAGTACTGACCCTCTGACAGTGCAGCACTCCCTCAGTACTGACCCGCTGACACCGCAGCACTCCCTCAGTACTGACCCTCTGGCAGTGCAGCACTCCTTCAGTACTGACCCTCTGACAGTGCAGCACTCCCTCAGTACTGACCCTCTGACAGTGCAGCGCTCCCTCAGTACTGACCCTCTGACAGTGCAGCACTCCCTCAGTACTGACCCTCTGGCAGTGCAGCACTCCCTCAGTACTGACCATCTGACAGTGCAGCACTCCCTCAGTACTGACCCTCTGACAGTGCAGCACTCCCTCAGTACTCACCCTCGGACAGTGCAGCACTCCCTCAGTACTGACCCTCTCACAGTGCAGCTCTCCCTCAGTACTGAACTTCTGACAGTGCAGCTTTCCCTCTGTACTGACCCTCTGACAGTGCAGCTCTCCCTCAGTACTGACCCTCTGACAGTGCAGCACTCCCTCAGTACTGACCCTCTCACAGTGCAGCTCTCCCTCAGTACTGAACTTCTGACAGTGCAGCTTTCCCTCAGTACTGACCATCTGACAGTGCAGCTCTCCCTCAGTACTGACCATCTGACATTGCAGCACTCCCTCAGTACTGACCCTCTGGCAGTGCAGCACTCCCTCAGTCCTGACCTTCTGACAGTGCAGCACCCTCTCAGTACTGACCCTCTGACAGTGCAGCACTCCCTCAGTCCTGACCATCTGACAGTGCAGCTCTCCCTCAGTACTGACCCTCTGACAGTGCAGCACTCCCTCAGTACTGACCCTCTGACAGTTCAGCACTCCCTCAGTACTCACCCGCTGACAGTGCAGCACTCCCTCAGTGCTTACCATCTCTCTGTGCAGCAATCCCTCAGTACTGACCCGCTGACAGTGCAGCACTCCCTCAGTACTGACCATCTGACTGTGCAGCACTCCCTCAGTACTGACCTTCTGACAGTGCAGCACTCCCTCAGTCCTGACCCTCTGACAGTGCAGCACTCCCTCAGTACTGACCCTCTGACAGTGCAGCACTCTCTCAGTACTGACCCTATGACAGTGCAGCACTCTCTCAGTACTGACCATCTGACAGTGCAGAACTCCCTCAGTACTGACCATCTGACAGTGCAGCACTCCCTCAGGACTGACCCTCTGACAGTGCAACACTCCCTCAGTACTGATCCTCTGACAGTGCAGCATTCCCTCAGTCCTGACCATCTGACAGTACAGCACTCCCTCAGTACTGACCCTCTGACAGTGCAGCACTCCCTCAGTACTGACCATCTGACAGTGCAGTACTCCCTCTGTACTGACCCTCTGACAGTGCAGCTCTCCCTCAGTACTGACCCTCTGACAGTGCAGCACTCCCTCAGTACTGACGCTCTGACAGTGCAGCACTCCCTCAGTACTAACCCTCTGACAGTGCAGCATTCCCTCAGTACTGACCATCTGACAGTACAGCACTCCCTCAGTACTGACCCTCTGACAGTGCAGCTCTCCCTCAGTACTGACCCTCTGACAGTGAAGCACTCTCTCAGTACTGACCCTCTGACAGTGCAGCACTCCCTCAGTACTGACCATCTGACTGTGCAGCTCTCCCTCAGTACTGACCCTCTGACAGTACAGCTCTCCCTCAGTACTGACCCTGTGGCAGTGCAGCACTCCCTCAGTACTGACCATCTGACAGTGAAGCACTCCCTCAGTACTGACCCTCTGACAGTGCCGCACTCCCTCAGTACTCACCCTCGGACAGTGCAGCACTCCCTCAGTACTGACCCTCTGACAGTGCAGCACTCCCTCAGTACTGACCCTCTGACAGCGCAGCATTCCCTCAGGACTGACCATCTGACAGTAAAGCACTCCCTCAGTACTGACCCTCTGACAGTGCAGCTCTCCCTCAGTACTGACCCTCTGATAGTGCAGCACTCTCTCAGTACTGACCCTCTGACAGTGCAGCACTCCCTCAGTACTGACCCTCTGACAGTGCAGCTCTCCCTCAGTACTGAACTTCTGACAGTGCAGCACTCCCTCAGTACTGACCCTCTGACAGTGCAGCTCTCCCTCAGTACTGACCCTCTGACAGAGCAGCACTCCGTCAGTACTGACCCTCTGTCATTGCTGCACTCCCTCAGTACTGACACTCTGACAGTGCAGCACTCCCTCAGTACTGACCCTCTGACAGTGCAGCACTCCCTCAGTACTGACCCTCTCACAGTGCAGTACTCCCTCAGTACTGACCCTCTGACAGTGCAGCACTCCCTCAGTACTGACCCTCTGACAGTTCAGCACTCCCTCAGTTCTCACCCGCTGACAGTGCAGCACTCCATCAGTACTTACCATCTGACTGTGCAGCAATCCCTCAGTACTGACCTTCTGACAGTGCAGCACTCCCTCAGTACTGACCCTCTGACAGTGCAGCGCTCCCTCAGTACTGTCCCTCTGACAGTGCAGCACTCTCTCAGTACTGACCCTCTGACAGTGCAGCACTCCCTCAGTACTGACCCTCTGACAGTGCAGCATTCCCTCAGTACTGACCATCTGACAGTACAGCACTCCCTCAGTACTGACCCTCTGACAGTACAGCACTCCCTCAGTTCTGACCCTCTGACAGTGCAGCACTCCCTCAGTACTGACCCTCTGACAGTGCAGCATTCCCTCAGTACTGACCATCTGACAGTACAGCACTCCCTCAGTACTGACCCTCTGACAGTACAGCACTCCCTCAGTACTGACCCTCTGACAGTGCAGCACTCCCTCAGTACTGACCCTCTGACAGTGCAGCATTCCCTCAGTACTGACCATCTGACAGTACAGCACTCCCTCAGTACTGACCCTCTGACAGTGCAGCTCTCCCTCAGTACTGACCCTCTGACAGTGAAGCAGTCTCTCAGTACTGACCCTCTGACAGTGCAGCACTCCGTCAGTACTGACCATCTAACTGTGCAGCACTCCCTCAGTACTGACCCTCTGACAGTACAGCTCTCCCTCAGTACTGACCCTGTGGCAGTGCAGCAGTCCCTCAGTACTGACCATCTGACAGTGCAGCACTCCCTCAGTACTGACCCTCTGACAGTGCCGCACTCCCTCAGTACTCACCCTCGGACAGTGCAGCACTCCCTCAGTACTGACCCTCTGACAGTGCAGCACTCCCTCAGTACTGACCCTCTGACAGTGCAGCTCTCCCTCAGTGCTGACCCTCTGACAGTGCAGCACTCTCTCAGTACTGACCCTCTGACAGTGCAGCACTCCCTCAGTACTGACCCTCTGACAGTGCAGCTCTCCCTCAGTACTGACCATCTGACAGTGCAGCTCTCCCTCAGTACTGACCCTCTGACAGTGCAGCACTCCCTCAGTACTGACGCTCTGACAGTGCAGCACTCTCTCAGTACTAACCCTCTGACAGTGCAGCATTCCCTCAGTACTGACCATCTGACAGTACAGCACTCCCTCAGTACTGACCCTCTGACAGTGCAGCTCTCACTCAGTACTGACCCTCTGACAGTGAAGCACTCTCTCAGTACTGACCCTCTGACAGTGCAGCACTCCCTCAGTACTGACCATCTGACTGTGCAGCTCTCCCTCAGTACTGACCCTCTGACAGTACAGCTCTCCCTCAGTACTGACCCTGTGGCAGTGCAGCACTCCCTCAGTACTGACCATCTGACAGTGCAGCACTCCCTCAGTACTGACCCTCTGACAGTGCCGCACTCCCTCAGTACTCACCCTCGGACAGTGCAGCATTCCCTCAGTACTGACCATCTGACAGTACAGCACTCCCTCAGTACTGACCCTCTGACAGTGCAGCACTCCCTCAGTACTGACCCTCTGACAGTACAGCACTCCCTCAGTACTGACCCTCTGACAGTGCAGCACTCCCTCAGTACTGACCCTCTGACAGTGCAGCATTCCCTCAGTACTGACCATCTGACAGTACAGCACTCCCTCAGTACTGACCCTCTGACAGTGCAGCTCTCCCTCAGTACTGACCCTCTGACAGTGAAGCACTCTCTCAGTACTGACCCTCTGACAGTGCAGCACTCCGTCAGTACTGACCATCTGACTGTGCAGCACTCCCTCAGTACTGACCCTCTGACAGTACAGCTCTCCCTCAGTACTGACCCTGTGGCAGTGCAGCACTCCCTCAGTACTGACCATCTGACAGTGCAGCACTCCCTCAGTACAGACCCTCTGACAGTGCCGCACTCCCTCAGTACTCACCCTCGGACAGTGCAGCACTCCCTCAGTACTGACCCTCTGACAGTGCAGCACTCCCTCAGTACTGACCCTCTGACAGTGCCGCATTCCCTCAGTACTGACCATCTGACAGTACAGCACTCCCTCATTACTGACCCTCTGACAGTGCAGCTCTCCCTCAGTGCTGACCCTCTGACAGTGCAGCACTCTCTCAGTACTGACCCTCTGACAGTGCAGCACTCCCTCAGTACTGACCCTCTGACAGTGCAGCTCTCCCTCAGTACTGACCATCTGACAGTGCAGCTCTCCCTCAGTACTGACCCTCTGACAGTGCAGCACTCCCTCAGTACTGACGCTCTGACAGTGCAGCACTCTCTCAGTACTAACCCTCTGACAGTGCAGCATTCCCTCAGTACTGACCATCTGACAGTACTGCACTCCCTCAGTACTGACCCTCTGACAGTGCAGCTCTCCCTCAGTACTGACCCTCTGACAGTGAAGCACTCTCTCAGTACTGACCCTCTGACAGTGCAGCACTCCCTCAGTACTGACCATCTGACTGTGCAGCTCTCCCTCAGTACTGACCCTCTGACAGTACAGCTCTCCCTCAGTACTGACCCTGTGGCAGTGCAGCACTCCCTCAGTACTGACCATCTGACAGTGCAGCACTCCCTCAGTACTGACCCTCTGACAGTGCAGCACTCTCTCAGTACTGACCCTCTGACAGTGCAGCACTCCCTCAGTACTGACCCTCTGACAGTGCAGCTCTCCCTCAGTGCTGACCCTCTGACAGTGCAGCACTCTCTCAGTACTGACCCTCTGACAGTGCAGCACTCCCTCAGTACTGACCCTCTGACAGTGCAGCACTCCCTCAGTACTGACGCTCTGACAGTGCAGCACTCTCTCAGTACTAACCCTCTGACAGTGCAGCATTCCCTCAGTACTGACCCTCTGACAGTGCAGCACTCCCTCAGTACTGACCATCTGACAGTGCAGCACTCCCTCAGTACTGACCCTCTGACAGTGCAGCACTCTCTCAGTACTGACCCTCTGACAGTGCAGCACTCCCTCAGTACTGACGCTCTGACAGTGCAGCACTCTCTCAGTACTAACCCTCTGACAGTGCCGCATTCCCTCAGTACTGACCATCTGACAGTACAGCACTCCCTCAGTACTGACCCTCTGACAGTGCAGCTCTCCCTCAGTGCTGACCCTCTGACAGTGCAGCACTCTCTCAGTACTGACCCTCTGACAGTGCAGCACTCCCTCAGTACTGACCCTCTGACAGTGCAGCTCTCCCTCAGTACTGACCATCTGACAGTGCAGCTCTCCCTCAGTACTGACCCTCTGACAGTGCAGCACTCCCTCAGTACTGACGCTCTGACAGTGCAGCACTCCCTCAGTACTAACCCTCTGACAGTGCAGCATTCCCTCAGTACTGACCATCTGACAGTACAGCACTCCCTCAGTACTGACCCTCTGACAGTGCAGCTCTCCCTCAGTACTGACCCTCTGACAGTGAAGCACTCTCTCAGTACTGACCCTCTGACAGTGCAGCACTCCCTCAGTACTGACCATCTGACTGTGCAGCTCTCCCTCAGTACTGACCCTCTGACAGTACAGCTCTCCCTCAGTACTGACCCTGTGGCAGTGCAGCACTCCCTCAGTACTGACCATCTGACAGTGCAGCACTCCCTCAGTACTGACCCTCTGACAGTGCAGCACTCTCTCAGTACTGACCCTCTGACAGTGCAGCACTCCCTCAGTACTGACCCTCTGACAGTGCAGCTCTCCCTCAGTGCTGACCCTCTGACAGTGCAGCACTCTCTCAGTACTGACCCTCTGACAGTGCAGCACTCCCTCAGTACTGACCCTCTGACAGTGCAGCACTCCCTCAGTACTGACCATCTGACTGTGCAGCTCTCCCTCAGTACTGACCCTCTGACAGTACAGCTCTCCCTCAGTACTGACCCTGTGGCAGTGCAGCACTCCCTCAGTACTGACCATCTGACAGTGAAGCACTCTCTCAGTACTGACCCTCTGACAGTGCAGCACTCCCTCAGTACTGACCATCTGACTGTGCAGCTCTCCCTCAGTACTGACCCTCTGACAGTACAGCTCTCCCTCAGTACTGACCCTGTGGCAGTGCAGCACTCCCTCAGTACTGACCATCTGACAGTGCAGCACTCCCTCAGTACTGACCCTCTGACAGTGCCGCACTCCCTCAGTACTCACCCTCGGACAGTGCAGCATTCCCTCAGTACTGACCATCTGACAGTACAGCACTCCCTCAGTACTGACCCTCTGACAGTGCAGCACTCCCTCAGTACTGACCCTCTGACAGTACAGCACTCCCTCAGTACTGACCCTCTGACAGTGCAGCACTCCCTCAGTACTGACCCTCTGACAGTGCAGCATTCCCTCAGTACTGACCATCTGACAGTACAGCACTCCCTCAGTACTGACCCTCTGACAGTGCAGCTCTCCCTCAGTACTGACCCTCTGACAGTGAAGCACTCTCTCAGTACTGACCCTCTGACAGTGCAGCACTCCGTCAGTACTGACCATCTGACTGTGCAGCACTCCCTCAGTACTGACCCTCTGACAGTACAGCTCTCCCTCAGTACTGACCCTGTGGCAGTGCAGCACTCCCTCAGTACTGACCATCTGACAGTGCAGCACTCCCTCAGTACAGACCCTCTGACAGTGCCGCACTCCCTCAGTACTCACCCTCGGACAGTGCAGCACTCCCTCAGTACTGACCCTCTGACAGTGCAGCACTCCCTCAGTACTGACCCTCTGACAGTGCCGCATTCCCTCACTACTGACCATCTGACAGTACAGCACTCCCTCAGTACTGACCCTCTGACAGTGCAGCTCTCCCTCAGTGCTGACCCTCTGACAGTGCAGCACTCTCTCAGTACTGACCCTCTGACAGTGCAGCACTCCCTCAGTACTGACCCTCTGACAGTGCAGCTCTCCCTCAGTACTGACCATCTGACAGTGCAGCTCTCCCTCAGTACTGACCCTCTGACAGTGCAGCACTCCCTCAGTACTGACGCTCTGACAGTGCAGCACTCTCTCAGTACTAACCCTCTGACAGTGCAGCATTCCCTCAGTACTGACCATCTGACAGTACTGCACTCCCTCAGTACTGACCCTCTGACAGTGCAGCTCTCCCTCAGTACTGACCCTCTGACAGTGAAGCACTCTCTCAGTACTGACCCTCTGACAGTGCAGCACTCCCTCAGTACTGACCATCTGACTGTGCAGCTCTCCCTCAGTACTGACCCTCTGACAGTACAGCTCTCCCTCAGTACTGACCCTGTGGCAGTGCAGCACTCCCTCAGTACTGACCATCTGACAGTGCAGCACTCCCTCAGTACTGACCCTCTGACAGTGCAGCACTCTCTCAGTACTGACCCTCTGACAGTGCAGCACTCCCTCAGCACTGACCCTCTGACAGTGCAGCTCTCCCTCAGTGCTGACCCTCTGACAGTGCAGCACTCTCTCAGTACTGACCCTCTGACAGTGCAGCACTCCCTCAGTACTGACCCTCTGACAGTGCAGCACTCCCTCAGTACTGACGCTCTGACAGTGCAGCACTCTCTCAGTACTAACCCTCTGACAGTGCAGCATTCCCTCAGTACTGACCCTCTGACAGTGCAGCACTCCCTCAGTACTGACCATCTGACAGTGCAGCACTCCCTCAGTACTGACCCTCTGACAGTGCAGCACTCTCTCAGTACTGACCCTCTGACAGTGCAGCACTCCCTCAGTACTGACGCTCTGACAGTGCAGCACTCTCTCAGTACTAACCCTCTGACAGTGCCGCATTCCCTCAGTACTGACCATCTGACAGTACAGCACTCCCTCAGTACTGACCCTCTGACAGTGCAGCTCTCCCTCAGTGCTGACCCTCTGACAGTGCAGCACTCTCTCAGTACTGACCCTCTGACAGTGCAGCACTCCCTCAGTACTGACCCTCTGACAGTGCAGCTCTCCCTCAGTACTGACCATCTGACAGTGCAGCTCTCCCTCAGTACTGACCCTCTGACAGTGCAGCACTCCCTCAGTACTGACGCTCTGACAGTGCAGCACTCTCTCAGTACTAACCCTCTGACAGTGCAGCATTCCCTCAGTACTGACCATCTGACAGTACTGCACTCCCTCAGTACTGACCCTCTGACAGTGCAGCTCTCCCTCAGTACTGATCCTCTGACAGTGAAGCACTCTCTCAGTACTGACCCTCTGACAGTGCAGCACTCCCTCAGTACTGACCATCTGACTGTGCAGCTCTCCCTCAGTACTGACCCTCTGACAGTACAGCTCTCCCTCAGTACTGACCCTGTGGCAGTGCAGCACTCCCTCAGTACTGACCATCTGACAGTGCAGCACTCCCTCAGTACTGACCCTCTGACAGTGCAGCACTCTCTCAGTACTGACCCTCTGACAGTGCAGCACTCCCTCAGTACTGACCCTCTGACAGTGCAGCTCTCCCTCAGTGCTGACCCTCTGACAGTGCAGCACTCTCTCAGTACTGACCCTCTGACAGTGCAGCACTCCCTCAGTACTGACCCTCTGACAGTGCAGCACTCCCTCAGTACTGACGCTCTGACAGTGCAGCACTCTCTCAGTACTAACCCTCTGACAGTGCAGCATTCCCTCAGTACTGACCATCTGACAGTACAGCACTCCCTCAGTACTGACCCTCTGACAGTGCAGCTCTCCCTCAGTACTGACCCTCTGACAGTGAAGCACTCTCTCAGTACTGACCCTCTGACAGTGCAGCACTCCCTCAGTACTGACCATCTGACTGTGCAGCTCTCCCTCAGTACTGACCCTCTGACAGTACAGCTCTCCCTCAGTACTGACCCTGTGGCAGTGCAGCACTCCCTCAGTACTGACCATCTGACAGTGCAGCACTCCCTCAGTACTGACCCTCTGACAGTGCCGCACTCCCTCAGTACTCACCCTCGGACAGTGCAGCACTCCCTCAGTACTGACCCTCTGACAGTGCAGCACTCCCTCAGTACTGACCCTCTGACAGTGCAGCATTCCCTCAGGACTGACCATCTGACAGTACAGCACTCCCTCAGTACTGACCCTCTGACAGTGCAGCTCTCCCTCAGTACTGACCCTCTGATAGTGCAGCACTCTCTCAGTACTGACCCTCTGACAGTGCAGCACTCCCTCAGTACTGACCCTCTGACAGTGCAGCTCTCTCTCAGTACTGAACTTCTGACAGTGCAGCACTCCCTCAGTACTGACCCTCTGACAGTACAGCTCTCCCTCAGTACTGACCCTGTGGCAGTGCAGCACTCCCTCAGTACTGACCATCTGACAGTGCAGCATTCCCTCAGTACTGACCCTCTGACAGTGCCGCACTCCCTCAGTACTCACCCTCGGACAGTGCAGCACTCCCTCAGTACTGACCCTCTGACAGTGCAGCACTCCCTCAGTACTGGCCCTCTGACAGTGCAGCACTCTCTCAGTACTGACCCTCTGACAGTGCAGCACTCCCTCAATACTGACCATCTGACAGTGCAGCAATCCCTCAGTACTGACCATCTGACAGTGCAGCAATCCCTCAGTACTGACCCTCTGATAGTGCAGCACTCTCTCAGTACTGACCCTCTGACAGTGCAGCACTCCCTCAGTACTGACCCTCTGACAGTGCAGCTCTCCCTCAGTACTGAACTTCTGACAGTGCAGCACTCCCTCAGTACTGACCCTCTGACAGTGCAGCTCTCCCTCAGTACTGACCCTCTGACAGAGCAGCACTCCGTCAGTACTGACCCTCTGTCATTGCTGCACTCCCTCAGTACTGACACTCTGACAGTGCAGCACTCCCTCAGTACTGACCCTCTGACAGTGCAGCACTCCCTCAGTACTGACCCTCTCACAGTGCAGTACTCCCTCAGTACTGACCCTCTGACAGTGCAGCACTCCCTCAGTACTGACACTCTGACAGTTCAGCACTCCCTCAGTACTCACCCGCTGACAGTGCAGCACTCCATCAGTACTTACCATCTGACTGTGCAGCAATCCCTCAGTACTGACCTTCTGACAGTGCAGCACTCCCTCAGTACTGACCCTCTGACAGTGCAGCACTCCCTCAGTACTGGCCCTCTGACAGTGCAGCACTCTCTCAGTACTGACCCTCTGACAGTGCAGCACTCCCTCAGTACTGACCATCTGACAGTGCAGCACTCCCTCAGTACTGACCCTCTGACAGTACAGCACTCCCTCAGTTCTGACCCTCTGACAGTGCAGCACTCCCTCAGTACTGACCCTCTGACAGTGCAGCATTCCCTCAGTACTGACCATCTGACAGTACAGCACTCCCTCAGTACTGACCCTCTGACAGTACAGCACTCCCTCAGTACTGACCCTCTCACAGTGCAGCACTCCCTCAGTACTGACCCTCTGACAGTGCAGCATTCCCTCAGTACTGACCATCTGACAGTACAGCACTCCCTCAGTACTGACCCTCTGACAGTGCAGCTCTCCCTCAGTACTGACCCTCTGACAGTGAAGCACTCTCTCAGTACTGACCCTCTGACAGTGCAGCACTCCGTCAGTACTGACCATCTGACTGTGCAGCACTCCCTCAGTACTGACCCTCTGACAGTACAGCTCTCCCTCAGTACTGACCCTGTGGCAGTGCAGCACTCCCTCAGTACTGACCATCTGACAGTGCAGCACTCCCTCAGTACTGACCCTCTGACAGTGCCGCACTCCCTCAGTACTCACCCTCGGACAGTGCAGCACTCCCTCAGTACTGACCCTCTGACAGTGCAGCACTCCCTCAGTACTGACCCTCTGACAGTGCCGCATTCCCTCAGTACTGACCATCTGACAGTACAGCACTCCCTCAGTACTGACCCTCTGACAGTGCAGCTCTCCCTCAGTGCTGACCCTCTGACAGTGCAGCACTCTCTCAGTACTGAACTTCTGACAGTGCAGCACTCCCTCAGTACTGACCCTCTGACAGTGCAGCTCTCCCTCAGTACTGACCCTCTGACAGAGCACCACTCCGTCAGTACTGACCCTCTGTCATTGCTGCACTCCCTCAGTACTGACACTCTGACAGTGCAGCACTCCCTCAGTACTGACCCTCTGACAGTGCAGCACTCCCTCAGTACTGACCCTCTCACAGTGCAGTACTCCCTCAGTACTGACCCTCTGACAGTGCAGCACTCCCTCAGTACTGACCCTCTGACAGTTCAGCACTCCCTCAGTACTCACCCGCTGACAGTGCAGCACTCCATCAGTACTTACCATCTGACTGTGCAGCAATCCCTCAGTACTGACCTTCTGACAGTGCAGCACTCCCTCAGTACTGACCCTCTGACAGTGCAGCACTCCCTCAGTACTGGCCCTCTGACAGTGCAGCACTCTCTCAGTACTGACCCTCTGACAGTGCAGCACTCCCTCAGTACTGACCATCTGACAGTGCAGCACTCCCTCAGTACTGACCCTCTGACAGTACAGCACTCCCTCAGTTCTGACCCTCTGACAGTGCAGCACTCCCTCAGTACTGACCCTCTGACAGTGCAGCATTCCCTCAGTACTGACCATCTGACAGTACAGCACTCCCTCAGTACTGACCCTCTGACAGTACAGCACTCCCTCAGTACTGACCCTCTGACAGTGCAGCACTCCCTCAGTACTGACCCTCTGACAGTGCAGCATTCCCTCAGTACTGACCATCTGACAGTACAGCACTCCCTCAGTACTCTCCCTCTGACAGTGCAGCTCTCCCTCAGTACTGACCCTCTGACAGTGAAGCACTCTCTCAGGACTGACCCTCTGACAGTGCAGCACTCCGTCAGTACTGACCATCTGACTGTGTAGCACTCCCTCAGTACTGACCCTCTGACAGTACAGCTCTCCCTCAGTACTGACCCTGTGGCAGTGCAGCACTCCCTCAGTACTGACCATCAGACAGTGCAGCACTCCCTCAGTACTGACCCTCTGACAGTGCCGCACTCCCTCAGTACTCACCCTCGGACAGTGCAGCACTCCCTCGGTACTGACCCTCTGACAGTGCAGCACTCCCTCAGTACTGACCCTCTGACAGTGCCGCATTCCCTCAGTACTGACCATCTGACAGTACAGCACTCCCTCAGTACTGACCCTCTGACAGTGCAGCTCTCCCTCAGTGCTGACCCTCTGACAGTGCAGCACTCTCTCAGTACTGACCTTCTGACAGTGCAGCACTCCCTCAGTACTGACCCTCTGACAGTGCAGCTCTCCCTCAGTACTGAACTTCTGACAGTGCAGCACTCCCTCAGTACTGACCCTCTGACAGTGCAGCTCTCCCTCAGTACTGACCCTCTGACAGTGCAGCACTCCGTCAGTAATGACCCTCTGTCAGTGCTGCACTCCCTCAGTACTGACCATCTGACAGTGCAGCACTCTCTCAGTACTGACCCTCTGACAGTGCAGCACTCCCTCAGTACTGACCCTCTCACAGTGCAGCACTCCCTCAGTACTGACCCTCTGACAGTGCAGCACTCTCTCAGTACTGAACCTCTGGCAGTGCAGCACTCCCTCAGTACTGACCCTCTGACAGTGCAGCTCTCCCTCAGTACTGAACTTCTGACAGTGCAGCACTCCCTCAGTACTGACCCTCTGACAGTGCAGCACTCTCTCAGTACTGACCCTCTGACAGTGCAGCACTCCCTCAATACTGACCATCTGACAGTGCAGCACTCCCTCAGTACTGACCATCTGACAGTGCAGCACTCCCTCAGTACTGACCCTCTGACAGTGCAGCACTCCCTCAGTACTGATCCTCTGACAGTGCAGCATTCCCTCAGTCCTGACCATCCGACAGTACAGCACTCCCTCAGTTCTGACCCTCTGACAGTGCAGCTCTCCCTCAGTACTCACCCGCTGACAGTGCAGCACTCCCTCAGTACTGACCATCTGACACCGCAGCACTCCCTCAGTACTGACCATCTGACTGTGCAGCTCTCCCTCAGTCCTGACCCTCTGACAGTGCAGCACTCCCTCAGTACTGGCCCTCTGACAGTGCAGCACTCTCTCAGTACTGACCCTCTGACAGTGCAGCACTCCCTCAATACTGACCATCTGACAGTGCAGCAATCCCTCAGTACTGACCATCTGACAGTGCAGCACTCCCTCAGTACTGACCCTCTGACAGTGCAGCACTCCCTCAGTACTGATCCTCTGACAGTGCAGCATTCCCTCAGTCCTGACCATCCGAGAGTACAGCACTCCCTCAGTTCTGACCCTCTGACAATGCAGCTCTCCCTCAGTACTGACCCTCTGAGAGTGCAGCACTCCCTCAGTACTGACCATCTGACACCGCAGCACTCCCTCAGTACTGACCATCTGACTGTGCAGCTCTCCCTCAGTACTGACCCTCTGACAGTACAGCTCTCCCTCAGTACTGACCCTCTGGCAGTGCAGCACTCCCTCAGTACTGACTATCGGACAGTGCAGCAATCCCTCAGTACTGACCCTCTGACAGTGCCGCACTCCCTCAGTACTCACCCTCGGACAGTGCAGCACTACCTCAGTACTAACCCTCTGACAGTGAAGCACTCTCTCAGTACTGACCCTCTGACAGTGCAGCACTCCCTCAGTACTGACCATCTGACTGTGCAGCACTCCCTCAGTACTGACCCTCTGACAGTACAGCTCTCCCTCAGTACTGACCCTGTGGCAGTGCAGCACTCCCTCAGTACTGACCATCTGACAGTGCAGCACTCCCTCAGTACTGACCCTCTGACAGTGCCGCACTCCCTCAGTACACACCCTCGGACAGTGCAGCACTCCCTCAGTACTGACCCTCTGACAGTGCAGCACTCCCTCAGTACTGACCCTCTGACAGTGCCGCATTCCCTCAGTACTGACCAACTGACAGTACAGCACTCCCTCAGTACTGACCCTCTGACAGTGCAGCTCTCCCTCAGTACTGACCCTCTGACAGTGCAGCACTCTCTCAGTACTGACCCTCTGACAGTGCAGCACTCCCTCAGTACTGACCCTCTGACAGTGCAGCTCTCCCTCAGTACTGAACTTCTGACAGTGCAGCTCTCCCTCAGTACTGACCCTCTGACAGTGCTGCACTCCGTCAGTAATGACCCTCTGTCAGTGCTGCACTCCCTCAGTACTGACCATCTGACAGTGCAGCACTCTCTCAGTACTGACCCTCTGACAGTGCAGCACTCCCTCAGTACTGACCCTCTCACAGTGCAGCACTCCCTCAGTACTGACTCTCTGACAGTGCAGCACTCTCTCAGTACTGACCCTCTGACAGTGCAGCACTCCCTCAGTACTGACCCTCTGACAGTGCAGCTCTCCTCAGTACTGAACTTCTGACAGTGCAGCACTCCCTCAGTACTGACCCTCTGACAGTGCAGCACTCCCTCAGTACTGACCATTTGACTGTGCAGCACTCTCTCAGTACTGACCTTCTGACAGTGCAGCACTCCCTCAGTCCTGACCCTCTGACAGTGCAGCACTCCCTCAGTACTGGCCCTCTGACAGTGCAGCACTCTCTCAGTACTGACCCTCTGACAGTGCAGCACTCCCTCAATACTGACCATCTGACAGTGCAGCACTCCCTCAGTACTGACCATCTGACAGTGCAGCACTCCCTCAGTACTGACCATCTGACAGTGCAGCACTCCCTCAGTACTGATCCTCTGACAGTGCAGCATTCCCTCAGTCCTGACCATCCGACAGTACAGCACTCCCTCAGTTCTGACCCTCTGACAGTGCAGCTCTCCCTCAGTACTGACCCTCTGACAGTGCAGCACTCCCTCAGTCCTGACCATCTGACAGTACAGCACTCCCTCAGTTCTGACCATCTGTCAGTGCTGCACTCCCTCAGTACTGACCATCTGACAGTGCAGCACTCTCTCAGTACTGACCCTCTGACAGTGCAGCACTCCCTCAGTACTGACCCTCTCACAGTGCAGCACTCCCTCAGTACTGACCCTCTGACAGTGCAGCACTCTCTCAGTACTGACCCTCTGACAGTGCAGCACTCCCTCAGTACTGACCCTCTGACAGTGCAGCTCTCCCTCAGTACTGAACTTCTGACAGTGCAGCACTCCCTCAGTACTGACCCTCTGACAGTGCAGCACTCCCTCAGTACTGACCCTCTGACAGTGCAGCATTCCCTCAGGACTGACCATCTGACAGTACAGCACTCCCTCAGTACTGACCCTCTGACAGTGCAGCTCTCCCTCAGTACTGACCCTCTGATAGTGCAGCACTCTCTCAGTACTGACCCTCTGACAGTGCAGCACTCCCTCAGTACTGACCCTCTGACAGTGCAGCTCTCTCTCAGTACTGAACTTCTGACAGTGCAGCACTCCCTCAGTACTGACCCTCTGACAGTACAGCTCTCCCTCAGTACTGACCCTGTGGCAGTGCAGCACTCCCTCAGTACTGACCATCTGACAGTGCAGCATTCCCTCAGTACTGACCCTCTGACAGTGCCGCACTCCCTCAGTACTCACCCTCGGACAGTGCAGCACTCCCTCAGTACTGACCCTCTGACAGTGCAGCACTCCCTCAGTACTGGCCCTCTGACAGTGCAGCACTCTCTCAGTACTGTCCCTCTGACAGTGCAGCACTCCCTCAATACTGACCATCTGACAGTGCAGCAATCCCTCAGTACTGACCATCTGACAGTGCAGCAATCCCTCAGTACTGACCCTCTGATAGTGCAGCACTCTCTCAGTACTGACCCTCTGACAGTGCAGCACTCCCTCAGTACTGACCCTCTGACAGTGCAGCTCTCCCTCAGTACTGAACTTCTGACAGTGCAGCACTCCCTCAGTACTGACCCTCTGACAGTGCAGCTCTCCCTCAGTACTGACCCTCTGACAGAGCAGCACTCCGTCAGTACTGACCCTCTGTCATTGCTGCACTCCCTCAGTACTGACACTCTGACAGTGCAGCACTCCCTCAGTACTGACCCTCTGACAGTGCAGCACTCCCTCAGTACTGACCCTCTCACAGTGCAGTACTCCCTCAGTACTGACCCTCTGACAGTGCAGCACTCCCTCAGTACTGACACTCTGACAGTTCAGCACTCCCTCAGTACTCACCCGCTGACAGTGCAGCACTCCATCAGTACTTACCATCTGACTGTGCAGCAATCCCTCAGTACTGACCTTCTGACAGTGCAGCACTCCCTCAGTACTGACCCTCTGACAGTGCAGCACTCCCTCAGTACTGGCCCTCTGACAGTGCAGCACTCTCTCAGTACTGACCCTCTGACAGTGCAGCACTCCCTCAGTACTGACCATCTGACAGTGCAGCACTCCCTCAGTACTGACCCTCTGACAGTACAGCACTCCCTCAGTTCTGACCCTCTGACAGTGCAGCACTCCCTCAGTACTGACCCTCTGACAGTGCAGCATTCCCTCAGTACTGACCATCTGACAGTACAGCACTCCCTCAGTACTGACCCTCTGACAGTACAGCACTCCCTCAGTACTGACCCTCTCACAGTGCAGCACTCCCTCAGTACTGACCCTCTGACAGTGCAGCATTCCCTCAGTACTGACCATCTGACAGTACAGCACTCCCTCAGTACTGACCCTCTGACAGTGCAGCTCTCCCTCAGTACTGACCCTCTGACAGTGAAGCACTCTCTCAGTACTGACCCTCTGACAGTGCAGCACTCCGTCAGTACTGACCATCTGACTGTGCAGCACTCCCTCAGTACTGACCCTCTGACAGTACAGCTCTCCCTCAGTACTGACCCTGTGGCAGTGCAGCACTCCCTCAGTACTGACCATCTGACAGTGCAGCACTCCCTCAGTACTGACCCTCTGACAGTGCCGCACTCCCTCAGTACTCACCCTCGGACAGTGCAGCACTCCCTCAGTACTGAC
The DNA here is from genome assembly GCF_037043375.1 of Chiloscyllium plagiosum. Taxonomy (NCBI): domain Eukaryota; kingdom Metazoa; phylum Chordata; class Chondrichthyes; order Orectolobiformes; family Hemiscylliidae; genus Chiloscyllium; species Chiloscyllium plagiosum. The sequence continues at coordinate 60,511,442 of NW_028270180.1, forward strand.
CCTCTGACAGTGCAGCACTCCCTCAGTACTGACCCTCTGACAGTGCCGCATTCCCTCAGTACTGACCATCTGACAGTACAGCACTCCCTCAGTACTGACCCTCTGACAGTGCAGCTCTCCCTCAGTGCTGACCCTCTGACAGTGCAGCACTCTCTCAGTACTGAACTTCTGACAGTGCAGCACTCCCTCAGTACTGACCCTCTGACAGTGCAGCTCTCCCTCAGTACTGACCCTCTGACAGAGCACCACTCCGTCAGTACTGACCCTCTGTCATTGCTGCACTCCCTCAGTACTGACACTCTGACAGTGCAGCACTCCCTCAGTACTGACCCTCTGACAGTGCAGCACTCCCTCAGTACTGACCCTCTCACAGTGCAGTACTCCCTCAGTACTGACCCTCTGACAGTGCAGCACTCCCTCAGTACTGACCCTCTGACAGTTCAGCACTCCCTCAGTACTCACCCGCTGACAGTGCAGCACTCCATCAGTACTTACCATCTGACTGTGCAGCAATCCCTCAGTACTGACCTTCTGACAGTGCAGCACTCCCTCAGTACTGACCCTCTGACAGTGCAGCACTCCCTCAGTACTGGCCCTCTGACAGTGCAGCACTCTCTCAGTACTGACCCTCTGACAGTGCAGCACTCCCTCAGTACTGACCATCTGACAGTGCAGCACTCCCTCAGTACTGACCCTCTGACAGTACAGCACTCCCTCAGTTCTGACCCTCTGACAGTGCAGCACTCCCTCAGTACTGACCCTCTGACAGTGCAGCATTCCCTCAGTACTGACCATCTGACAGTACAGCACTCCCTCAGTACTGACCCTCTGACAGTACAGCACTCCCTCAGTACTGACCCTCTGACAGTGCAGCACTCCCTCAGTACTGACCCTCTGACAGTGCAGCATTCCCTCAGTACTGACCATCTGACAGTACAGCACTCCCTCAGTACTCTCCCTCTGACAGTGCAGCTCTCCCTCAGTACTGACCCTCTGACAGTGAAGCACTCTCTCAGGACTGACCCTCTGACAGTGCAGCACTCCGTCAGTACTGACCATCTGACTGTGTAGCACTCCCTCAGTACTGACCCTCTGACAGTACAGCTCTCCCTCAGTACTGACCCTGTGGCAGTGCAGCACTCCCTCAGTACTGACCATCAGACAGTGCAGCACTCCCTCAGTACTGACCCTCTGACAGTGCCGCACTCCCTCAGTACTCACCCTCGGACAGTGCAGCACTCCCTCAGTACTGACCCTCTGACAGTGCAGCACTCCCTCAGTACTGACCCTCTGACAGTGCCGCATTCCCTCAGTACTGACCATCTGACAGTACAGCACTCCCTCAGTACTGACCCTCTGACAGTGCAGCTCTCCCTCAGTGCTGACCCTCTGACAGTGCAGCACTCTCTCAGTACTGACCTTCTGACAGTGCAGCACTCCCTCAGTACTGACCCTCTGACAGTGCAGCTCTCCCTCAGTACTGAACTTCTGACAGTGCAGCACTCCCTCAGTACTGACCCTCTGACAGTGCAGCTCTCCCTCAGTACTGACCCTCTGACAGTGCAGCACTCCGTCAGTAATGACCCTCTGTCAGTGCTGCACTCCCTCAGTACTGACCATCTGACAGTGCAGCACTCTCTCAGTACTGACCCTCTGACAGTGCAGCACTCCCTCAGTACTGACCCTCTCACAGTGCAGCACTCCCTCAGTACTGACCCTCTGACAGTGCAGCACTCTCTCAGTACTGAACCTCTGGCAGTGCAGCACTCCCTCAGTACTGACCCTCTGACAGTGCAGCTCTCCCTCAGTACTGAACTTCTGACAGTGCAGCACTCCCTCAGTACTGACCCTCTGACAGTGCAGCACTCTCTCAGTACTGACCCTCTGACAGTGCAGCACTCCCTCAATACTGACCATCTGACAGTGCAGCACTCCCTCAGTACTGACCATCTGACAGTGCAGCACTCCCTCAGTACTGACCCTCTGACAGTGCAGCACTCCCTCAGTACTGATCCTCTGACAGTGCAGCATTCCCTCAGTCCTGACCATCCGACAGTACAGCACTCCCTCAGTTCTGACCCTCTGACAGTGCAGCTCTCCCTCAGTACTCACCCGCTGACAGTGCAGCACTCCCTCAGTACTGACCATCTGACACCGCAGCACTCCCTCAGTACTGACCATCTGACTGTGCAGCTCTCCCTCAGTCCTGACCCTCTGACAGTGCAGCACTCCCTCAGTACTGGCCCTCTGACAGTGCAGCACTCTCTCAGTACTGACCCTCTGACAGTGCAGCACTCCCTCAATACTGACCATCTGACAGTGCAGCAATCCCTCAGTACTGACCATCTGACAGTGCAGCACTCCCTCAGTACTGACCCTCTGACAGTGCAGCACTCCCTCAGTACTGATCCTCTGACAGTGCAGCATTCCCTCAGTCCTGACCATCCGAGAGTACAGCACTCCCTCAGTTCTGACCCTCTGACAATGCAGCTCTCCCTCAGTACTGACCCTCTGAGAGTGCAGCACTCCCTCAGTACTGACCATCTGACACCGCAGCACTCCCTCAGTACTGACCATCTGACTGTGCAGCTCTCCCTCAGTACTGACCCTCTGACAGTACAGCTCTCCCTCAGTACTGACCCTCTGGCAGTGCAGCACTCCCTCAGTACTGACTATCGGACAGTGCAGCAATCCCTCAGTACTGACCCTCTGACAGTGCCGCACTCCCTCAGTACTCACCCTCGGACAGTGCAGCACTACCTCAGTACTGACCCTCTGACAGTGAAGCACTCTCTCAGTACTGACCCTCTGACAGTGCAGCACTCCCTCAGTACTGACCATCTGACTGTGCAGCACTCCCTCAGTACTGACCCTCTGACAGTACAGCTCTCCCTCAGTACTGACCCTGTGGCAGTGCAGCACTCCCTCAGTACTGACCATCTGACAGTGCAGCACTCCCTCAGTACTGACCCTCTGACAGTGCCGCACTCCCTCAGTACACACCCTCGGACAGTGCAGCACTCCCTCAGTACTGACCCTCTGACAGTGCAGCACTCCCTCAGTACTGACCCTCTGACAGTGCCGCATTCCCTCAGTACTGACCAACTGACAGTACAGCACTCCCTCAGTACTGACCCTCTGACAGTGCAGCTCTCCCTCAGTACTGACCCTCTGACAGTGCAGTACTCTCTCAGTACTGACCCTCTGACAGTGCAGCACTCCCTCAGTACTGACCCTCTGACAGTGCAGCTCTCCCTCAGTACTGAACTTCTGACAGTGCAGCACTCCCTCAGTACTGACACTCTGACAGTGCAGCTCTCCCTCAGTACTGACCCTCTGACAGTGCTGCACTCCGTCAGTAATGACCCTCTGTCAGTGCTGCACTCCCTCAGTACTGACCATCTGACAGTGCAGCACTCTCTCAGTACTGACCCTCTGACAGTGCAGCACTCCCTCAGTACTGTCCCTCTCACAGTGCAGCACTCCCTCAGTACTGACTCTCTGACAGTGCAGCACTCTCTCAGTACTGACCCTCTGACAGTGCAGCACTCCCTCAGTACTGACCCTCTGACAGTGCAGCTCTCCTCAGTACTGAACTTCTGACAGTGCAGCACTCCCTCAGTACTGACCCTCTGACAGTGCAGCACTCCCTCAGTACTGACCATTTGACTGTGCAGCACTCTCTCAGTACTGACCTTCTGACAGTGCAGCACTCCCTCAGTCCTGACCCTCTGACAGTGCAGCACTCCCTCAGTACTGGCCCTCTGACAGTGCAGCACTCTCTCAGTACTGACCCTCTGACAGTGCAGCACTCCCTCAATACTGACCATCTGACAGTGCAGCACTCCCTCAGTACTGACCATCTGACAGTGCAGCACTCCCTCAGTACTGACCATCTGACAGTGCAGCACTCCCTCAGTACTGATCCTCTGACAGTGCAGCATTCCCTCAGTCCTGACCATCCGACAGTACAGCACTCCCTCAGTTCTGACCCTCTGACAGTGCAGCTCTCCCTCAGTACTGACCCTCTGACAGTGCAGCACTCCCTCAGTCCTGACCATCTGACAGTACAGCACTCCCTCAGTTCTGACCATCTGTCAGTGCTGCACTCCCTCAGTACTGACCATCTGACAGTGCAGCACTCTCTCAGTACTGACCCTCTGACAGTGCAGCACTCCCTCAGTACTGACCCTCTCACAGTGCAGCACTCCCTCAGTACTGACCCTCTGACAGTGCAGCACTCTCTCAGTACTGACCCTCTGACAGTGCAGCACTCCCTCAGTACTGACCCTCTGACAGTGCAGCTCTCCCTCAGTACTGAACTTCTGACAGTGCAGCACTCCCTCAGTACTGACCCTCTGACAGTGCAGCACTCCCTCAGTACTGACCATTTGACTGTGCAGCACTCTCTCAGTACTGACCTTCTGACAGTGCAGCACTCCCTCAGTCCTGACCCTCTGACAGTGCAGCACTCCCTCAGTACTGGCCCTCTGACAGTGCAACACTCTCTCAGTACTGACCCTCTGACAGTGAAGCACTCCCTCAATACTGACCATCTGACATTGCAGCACTCCCTCAGTACTGACCATCTGACAGTGCAGCACTCCCTCAGTACTGACCCTCTGACAGTGCAGCACTCCCTCAGAACTGATCCTCTGACAGTGCTGCATTCCCTCAGTCCTGACCATCCGACAGTACAGCACTCCCTCATTTCTGACCCTCTGACAGTGCAGCTCTCCCTCAGTACTGACCCTCTGACAGTGCAGCACTCCCTCAGTACTGACCATCTGACAGTGCAGCAATCCCTCAGTACTGACCCTCTGACAGTGCCGCACTCCCTCAGTACTCACCCTCGGACAGTGCAGCACTCCCTCAGTACTGACCCTCTGACAGTGCAGCATTCCCTCAGTACTGACCATCTGACAGTACCGCACTCCCTCAGTACTGACCCTCTGACAGTGCAGCTCTCCCTCAGTACTGACCCTCTGACAGTGCTGCACTCTCTCAGTACTGACCCTCTGACAGTGCAGCACTCCCTCAGTACTGACCATCTGACTGTGCAGCACTCCCTCAGTCCTGACCCTCTGACAGTACAGCTCTCCCTCAGTACTGACTCTGTGGCAGTGCAGCACTCCCTCAGTACTGACCCGCTGACACCGCAGCACTCCCTCAGTACTGACCCTCTGGCAGTGCAGAACTCCCTCAGTACTGACCCTCTGACAGTGCAGCACTCCCTCAGTTCTGACCCTCTGGCAGTGCAGCACTCCCTCAGTACTGACCATCTGACAGTGCAGCACTCCCTCAGTACTGACCATCTGACTGTGCAGCACTCTCTCAGTACTGACCTTCTGACAGTGCAGCACTCCCTCAGTACTGACCCTCTGACAGTGCAGCTCTCCTTCAGTACTGAACTTCTGACAGTGCAGCACTCTCTCAGTACTGACCCTCTGACAGTGCAGCACTCCCTCAGTACTGACCATCTGACAGTGCAGCACTCCCTCAGTACTGACCATCTGACAGTGCAGCACTCCCTCAGTACTGACCCTCTGACAGTGCAGCACTCCCTCAGTACTGATCCTCTGACAGTGCAGCATTCCCTCAGTCCTGACCATCCGACAGTACAGCACTCCCTCAGTTCTGACCCTCTGACAGTGTAGCTCTCCCTCAGTACAGACCCTCTGACAGTGCAGCACTCCCTCAGTACTGACCATCTGACACCGCAGCACTCCCTCAGTACTGACCATCTGACTGTGCAGCTCTCCCTCAGTACTGACCCTCTGACAGTACAGCTCTCCCTCAGTACTGACCCTCTGGCAGTGCAGCACTCCCTCAGTACTGACCATCTGACAGTGCAGCACTCCCTCAGTACTGACCCTCTGACAGTGCCGCACTCCCTCAGTACTCACCCTCGGACAGTGCAGCACTCCCTCAGTACTGACCCTCTGACAGTGCAGCACTCCCTCAGTACTGACCCTCTGACAGTGCAGCATTCCCTCAGTACTGACCATCTGACAGTACAGCACTCCCTCAGTACTGACCCTCTGACAGTGCAGCTCTCCCTCAGTACTGACCCTCTGACAGTGCAGCACTCTCTCAGTACTGACCCTCTGACAGTGCAGCACTCCCTCAGTACTGACCATCTGACAGTGCAGCACTCCCTCAGTACTGACCCTCTGACAGTGCAGCATTCCCTCAGTACTGACCATCTGACAGTACAGCACTCCCTCAGTACTGACCATCTGACAGTGCAGCACTCCCTCAGTACTGACCATTTGACTGTGCAGCACTCTCTCAGTACTGACCTTCTGACAGTGCAGCACTCCCTCAGTCCTGACCCTCTGACAGTGCAGCACTCCCTCAGTACTGGCCCTCTGACAGTGCAACACTCTCTCAGTACTGACCCTCTGACAGTGAAGCACTCCCTCAATACTGACCATCTGACATTGCAGCACTCCCTCAGTACTGACCATCTGACAGTGCAGCACTCCCTCAGTACTGACCCTCTGACAGTGCAGCACTCCCTCAGAACTGATCCTCTGACAGTGCAGCATTCCCTCAGTCCTGACCATCCGACAGTACAGCACTCCCTCAGTTCTGACCCTCTGACAGTGCAGCTCTCCCTCAGTACTGACCCTCTGACAGTGCAGCACTCCCTCAGTACTGACCATGTGACAGTGCAGCAATCCCTCAGTACTGACCCTCTGACAGTGCCGCACTCCCTCAGTACTCACCCTCGGACAGTGCAGCACTCCCTCAGTACTGACCCTCTGACAGTGCAGCATTCCCTCAGTACTGACCATCTGACAGTACCGCACTCCCTCAGTACTGACCCTCTGACAGTGCAGCTCTCCCTCAGTACTGACCCTCTGACAGTGCTGCACTCTCTCAGTACTGACCCTCTGACAGTGCAGCACTCCCTCAGTACTGACCATCTGACTGTGCAGCACTCCCTCAGTCCTGACCCTCTGACAGTACAGCTCTCCCTCAGTACTGACTCTGTGGCAGTGCAGCACTCCCTCAGTACTGACCCGCTGACACCGCAGCACTCCCTCAGTACTGACCCTCTGGCAGTGCAGAACTCCCTCAGTACTGACCCTCTGACAGTGCAGCACTCCCTCAGTTCTGACCCTCTGGCAGTGCAGCACTCCCTCAGTACTGACCATCTGACAGTGCAGCACTCCCTCAGTACTGACCATCTGACTGTGCAGCACTCTCTCAGTACTGACCTTCTGACAGTGCAGCACTCCCTCAGTACTGACCCTCTGACAGTGCAGCTCTCCTTCAGTACTGAACTTCTGACAGTGCAGCACTCTCTCAGTACTGACCCTCTGACAGTGCAGCACTCCCTCAGTACTGACCATCTGACAGTGCAGCACTCCCTCAGTACTGACCATCTGACAGTGCAGCACTCCCTCAGTACTGACCCTCTGACAGTGCAGCACTCCCTCAGTACTGATCCTCTGACAGTGCAGCATTCCCTCAGTCCTGACCATCCGACAGTACAGCACTCCCTCAGTTCTGACCCTCTGACAGTGTAGCTCTCCCTCAGTACAGACCCTCTGACAGTGCAGCACTCCCTCAGTACTGACCATCTGACACCGCAGCACTCCCTCAGTACTGACCATCTGACTGTGCAGCTCTCCCTCAGTACTGACCCTCTGACAGTACAGCTCTCCCTCAGTACTGACCCTCTGGCAGTGCAGCACTCCCTCAGTACTGACCATCTGACAGTGCAGCACTCCCTCAGTACTGACCCTCTGACAGTGCCGCACTCCCTCAGTACTCACCCTCGGACAGTGCAGCACTCCCTCAGTACTGACCCTCTGACAGTGCAGCACTCCCTCAGTACTGACCCTCTGACAGTGCAGCATTCCCTCAGTACTGACCATCTGACAGTACAGCACTCCCTCAGTACTGACCCTCTGACAGTGCAGCTCTCCCTCAGTACTGACCCTCTGACAGTGCAGCACTCTCTCAGTACTGACCCTCTGACAGTGCAGCACTCCCTCAGTACTGACCATCTGACAGTGCAGCACTCCCTCAGTACTGACCCTCTGACAGTGCAGCATTCCCTCAGTACTGACCATCTGACAGTACAGCACTCCCTCAGTACTGACCCTCTGACAGTGCAGCTCTCCCTCAGTACTGACCCTCTGACAGTGCAGCACTCCCTCAGTACTGACCCTCTGACAGTACAGCTCTCCCTCAGTACTGACCCTCTGACAGTACAGCTCTCCCTCCGTACTGACCCTGTGGCAGTGCAGCACTCTCTCAGTACTGACCCTCTGACATTGCAGCTCTTCCTCAGTACTGACCATCTGACAGTGAAGCACTCTCTCAGTACTGACCTTCTGACAGTGCAGCTCTCTCTCAGTACTGACCATCTGACAGTGAAGCACTCCCTCAGTACTGACCCTCTGACAGTGCAGCTCTCCCTCAGTACTGACCCTCTGACAGTGCTGCACTCTCTCAGTACTGACCCTCTGACAGTGCAGCACTCCCTCAGTACTGACCATCTGACTGTGCAGCACTCCCTCAGTCCTGACCCTCTGACAGTACAGCTCTCCCTCAGTACTGACTCTGTGGCAGTGCAGCACTCCCTCAGTACTGACCCGCTGACACCGCAGCACTCCCTCAGTACTGACCCTCTGGCAGTGCAGAACTCCCTCAGTACTGACCCTCTGACAGTGCAGCACTCCCTCAGTTCTGACCCTCTGGCAGTGCAGCACTCCCTCAGTACTGACCATCTGACAGTGCAGCACTCCCTCAGTACTGACCCTCTGACTGTGCAGCACTCTCTCAGTACTGACCTTCTGACAGTGCAGCACTCCCTCAGTACTGACCCTCTGACAGTGCAGCTCTCCTTCAGTACTGAACTTCTGACAGTGCAGCACTCTCTCAGTACTGACCCTCTGACAGTGCAGCACTCCCTCAGTACTGACCATCTGACAGTGCAGCACTCCCTCAGTACTGACCATCTGACAGTGCAGCACTCCCTCAGTACTGACCCTCTGACAGTGCAGCACTCCCTCAGTACTGATCCTCTGACAGTGCAGCATTCCCTCAGTCCTGACCATCCGACAGTACAGCGCTACCTCAGTTCTGACCCTCTGACAGTGCAGCTCTCCCTCAGTACAGACCCTCTGACAGTGCAGCACTCCCTCAGTACTGACCATCTGACACCGCAGCACTCCCTCAGTACTGACCATCTGACTGTGCAGCTCTCCCTCAGTACTGACCCTCTGACAGTACAGCTCTCCCTCAGCACTGACCCTCTGGCAGTGCAGCACTCCCTCAGTACTGACCATCTGACAGTGCAGCACTCCCTCAGTACTGACCCTCTGACAGTGCCGCACTCCCTCAGTACTCACCCTCGGACAGTGCAGCACTCCCTCAGTACTGACCCTCTGACAGTGCAGCACTCCCTCAGTACTGACCCTCTGACAGTGCAGCATTCCCTCAGTACTGACCATCTGACAGTACAGCACTCCCTCAGTACTGACCCTCTGACAGTGCAGCTCTCCCTCAGTACTGACCCTCTGACAGTGCAGCACTCTCTCAGTACTGACCCTCTGACAGTGCAGCACTCCCTCAGTACTGACCATCTGACAGTGCAGCACTCCCTCAGTACTGACCCTCTGACAGTGCAGCATTCCCTCAGTACTGACCATCTGACAGTACAGCACTCCCTCAGTACTGACCCTCTGACAGTGCAGCTCTCCCTCAGTACTGACCCTCTGACAGTGCAGCACTCCCTCAGTACTGACCCTCTGACAGTACAGCTCTCCCTCAGTACTGACCCTCTGACAGTACAGCTCTCCCTCCGTACTGACCCTGTGGCAGTGCAGCACTCTCTCAGTACTGACCCTCTGACATTGCAGCTCTTCCTCAGTACTGGCCATCTGACAGTGAAGCACTCTCTCAGTACTGACCCTCTGACAGTGCAGCTCTCTCTCAGTACTGACCATCTGACAGTGAAGCACTCCCTCAGTACTGACCCTCTGACAGTGCAGCTCTCCCTCAGTACTGACCCTCTGACAGTGAAGCACTCTCTCAGTACTGACCATCTGACAGTGCAGCACTCCCTCAGTACTGAACATCTGACTGTGCAGCACTCCCTCAGTACTGACCATCTGACTGTGCAGCACTCCTTCAGTACTGACCCTCTGACAGTACAGCTCTCCCTCAGTACTGACCCTCTGACAGTGCAGCACTCCCTCAGTACTGACCCTCTGACAGTGCAACACTCCCTCAGTACTGACCCGCTGACACCGCAGCACTCCCTCAGTACTGACCCTCTGGCAGTGCAGCACTCCTTCAGTACTGACCCTCTGACAGTGCAGCACTCCCTCAGTACTGACCCTCTGACAGTGCAGAACTCCCTCAGTACTGACCCTCTGACAGTGCAGCACTCCCTCAGTACTGACCCTCTGGCAGTGCAGCACTCCCTCAGTACTGACCATCTGACAGTGCAGCACTCCCTCAGTACTGACCCTCTGACAGTGCAGCACTCCCTCAGTACTCACCCTCGGACAGTGCAGCACTCCCTCAGTACTGACCCTCTGACAGTGCAGCTCTCCCTCAGTACTGAACTTCTGACAGTGCAGCACTCCCTCAGTACTGACCCTCTGACAGTGCAGCTCTCCCTCAGTACTGACCCTCTGACAGTGCAGCACTCCGTCAGTACTGACCCTCTCTCAGTGCTGCACTCCCTCAGTACTGACCATCTGACAGTGGTGCACTCCCTCAGTACTGACAATCTGACAGTGCAGCACTCCCTCAGTACTGACCCTCTGACCGTGCAGCACTCTCTCAGTACTTACCCTCTCACAGTGCAGCACTCCCTCAGTCCTGACCTTCTGACAGTGCAGCACCCTCTCAGTACTGACCCTCTGACAGTGCAGCACTCCCTCAGTCCTGACCATCTGACAGTGCAGCTCTCCCTCAGTACTGACCCTCTGACAGTGCAGCACTCCCTCAGTACTGACCCTCTGACAGTTCAGCACTCCCTCAGTACTCACCCGCTGACAGTGCAGCACTCCCTCAGTACTTACCATCTCTCTGTGCAGCAATCCCTCAGTACTGACCCGCTGACAGTGCAGCACTCCCTCAGTACTGACCATCTGACTGTGCAGCACTCCCTCAGTACTGACCTTCTGACAGTGCAGCACTCCCTCAGTCCTGACCATCTGACTGTGCAGCACTCCCTCAGTACTGACCTTCTGACAGTGCAGCACTCCCTCAGTCCTGACCCTCTGACAGTGCAGCACTCCCTCTGTACTGACCCTCTGACAGTGCAGCACTCTCTCAGTACTGACCCTCTGACGGTTCAGCACTCCCTCAGTACTCACCCGCTGACAGTGCAGCACTCCCTCAGTACTTACCATCTCTCTGTGCAGCAATCCCTCAGTACTGACCCGCTGACAGTGCAGCACTCCCTCAGTACTGACCATCTGACTGTGCAGCACTCCCTCAGTACTGACCTTCTGACAGTGCAGCACTCCCTCAGTCCTGACCCTCTGACAGTGCAGCACTCTCTCAGTCTTGACCATCTGACAGTACAGCACTCCCTCAGTACTGACCCTCTGACAGTGCAGCTCTCCCTCAGTACTGACCCTCTGACAGTGCAGCACTCTCTCAGTACTGACCCTCTGACAATGCAGCACTCCCTCAGTACTGACCATCTGACAGTGCAGTACTCCCTCAGTACTGACCCTCTGACAGTGCAGCTCTCCCTCAGTACTGACCCTCTGACAGTGCAGCACTCCCTCAGTACTGACGCTCTGACAGTGCAGCACTCCCTCAGTCCTGACCCTCTGACAGTGCAGCACTCCCTCAGTCCTGACCATCTGACAGTACAGCACTCCCTCAGTACTGACCCTCTGACAGTGCAGCTCTCCCTCAGTACTGACCCTCTGACAGTGCAGCACTCTCTCAGTACTGACCCTCTGACAATGCAGCACTCCCTCAGTACTGACCATCTGACAGTGCAGCACTCTCTCAGTACTGACCCTCTGACAGTGCTGCACTCCCTCAGTACTGACCCACTGACAGTGCAGCACTCCCTCAGTACTGACGATCTGACTGTGCAGCACTCCCTCAGTACTGACCTTCTGACAGTGCAGCACTCCCTCAGTACTGACCCTCTTTTCTTCTATTTCATAGAGTCTTGTGGAAATTTGGAGACTTGGGTTTGCAGATTCTGAGGAAGCATGAGAGAGACACGCAAACCAAACCCTGTCTGAATCTCTCTGTTATAGACTATTCAGAGGGACTGAGTCACAGAGGTGCACAGCTTGGAACCAGCCCCTCCTGTCCAACTCGTCCATACCAACCAGATATTCTCATCTCATTTCATTCCATTAGCTAGCACTTGGCTGATCTCCCTCTAAACCCTTCCTATTCACATACTCATCCTGATGCCTTTTAAATGTCACAATTATACCAGCCCCCATCACTTCCTCTGGCAGCTACCTGCTTGCCCTTGAATAAGTGCTCAACATTCATACTGTCGATACATACTCTAATAAACACCAACCTACGATGTTAGGGAGGGAGCTCCAGGATTTTGACCTGAACCATGTAAAGAGCTCTCTTACTGGAGTGTCCTTTTAAAGTTGGGAAGTTAATATAGACCAGGAGGTCCCGAGAGTTGCTGTCTTGTCAGAGTGAGAGGCCTGGTGGGTCACACTCCTCAGGTGAGGGGCGATGTTGAGAAGCTTGGGGCTTCATGGTAATTTCAGACATGATAGAGATTGAGCCAACAATGTTGGCATCACGAACCTGTTCGCTGTGGGAAGTGACCCTCCTTTGTAGCAGAGGGATTCAATCCCTTTAATAGAGCCAGCTTGAGAATTCAACCCTAAAACCAATCTGTACGGACGCGCTGGAGACCTGAAACATCAATACAGAGATTGCTGAAGAAACTCAGCATGTCCAGCAGCATCTCTGAAAGGAGAGGGAGAAAGAGACAGAGAGAGAGTTCACCTTTCAATCCAGTGATTTCTGCAGGAAGGTTCCATCAGAACAGACCGTTTTGAGGAAGGGTCACTTGAAATGCGAATTGTTCCTCTCTCTCTTCACTGTTGCTACCTGCTGAATTCTGCTGAATTTCCCCACCACCTTCTGGATCAGTGGTGCTGGAAGAGCACAGCAATTCAGGCAGCATCCGAGGACAGGCAAAATCGACGTTTCAGGCAAAGGCCCTTCATCAGGAATAAAGGCAGAGAACCTGAAGCATGGAGATTTTTTCCCCACCATCTGTTTGCTTGAGAATTTGACCTGATCCAAGCGTCACTGAGTCATTCAGTCTGTGTTCAATGCCCTGAGGCTGCTTCTGCTGAAAGTTGACAAACAGGTTTAAGGCTTTGTAAGGTATTGTATTCGGAGGGCGGGGTACATGGGAGAACAGATACAGAGCATAGGCACTTCACAAAGATCCTTCTCAATGTAACTTTGTGATGTTCATTCAGAAGGAACAGCTCAGACCTAACATTTCAGTTTATCAGCCAAGGGGAGGATATATGTAATTGCAAAGACTTGTTGTAAAGACTGAACAGAACCGAACTTTAGAGACTATGTTTGTACGTAAAGTTTTTTTGTGAATAAAGTATCTTTTTGAAATTGATATAAATATTTTTTCGAGGGGGACCAAGCATCTTGAGCTTGTGGAGGCATTGCCCTTGTCCCTAATCTTTCTTAAATAAACGCTAGACAAGGTTTATTTAGCGTATTCCCCGGATACAGACATCAAACGGTCATCAACAGGGAGGAGATGGTGGGATGGTCACGGGGGGCGCAGTGTTGCCTCACCCCACCCGGGTTCGATTCCAGCCTCGGGCGACTCTCTGTGTGGAGTTGGCACATTCTCCCCGTGTCAGCCTCCGGGTGCTCCAGTTCCTACCCACTGTCCAAAGATGTGCAGGCTGGGTGGGTTAGTCAGAGGAAATGAAGGGATCCAGGGACAGAGAAGGTGGGTGGGATGCTCTGCTGAGGGTCAGTGTGAACCTGATAAGCCGAATGGCCTGCTTCCACATTCTATGATCAATCCAGAGACTCAAATAATGTTCTGGTCCCTGGGCTCCAATCTTGGAGGTGGCTGTGGGTCATCACAGTGAGAACAGGTTTGGGAATGAACACGGTCCAAGGGGGCAACAGGTTTGCTTTCTGAGGTGTTGAGGGCATGAATGTTCAGTCGAGGTGTTTTGGGGATAAACATACTGAGGGGATGGTTTCTAAGGTATTGAGGGAGCACTATCTGTCAGTACAGGGTGCAGATGGTCGAAAGGTACAGATACACATCATAGAACATAGAACATAGGACATCGAACAGTACAGCACAGAACAGGCCCGTCAGCCCTTGATGCTGTGCCGACCATCGATCCTCATGTCAGTTAAACCTAATGTACAAACCCTCAAATGTCTGTGACCATATGCATGTCCAGCAGTCTCTTAAATATCCCCAATGACCTTGCTTCCACAACTGCTGCTTGCAACGCATTCCATGCTTTCCCAACTCTGTGTAAAGAACCCGCCTCTGACATCCCCTCTATACTTTCCTCCAAACAGCTTAAAACTATGACCTCTCGTGTTAACAATTTCTGCCCTGGGAAAAAAGTGTCTGGCTATCAACTCTATCTATGCCTCTCATTATCTTGTATACCTCAGTTAGGTCCCCTGTCTTCCTTCTTTTTTCCACTGAAAGAAGTCTGAGCTCAGTCAACCTCTCTTTGTTCGATAAGCCCACCATTCCAGGCAGCATCCTGGTAAACCTCCTCTGAACCCTCTCCATAGCATCCAATCTTTCCTATAATAGGGCGACCAGAACTGGACACAGTATTCCAAGTGCGTTCTAACCAAAGTTTTATAGAGCTGCATCAAGATCTCACGGCTCTTAAACACAATCCTCCTGTTAATGAAAGCCAAAACACCATATGCTTTCTTAACATCCCTGTCCACTTGGGTAGCCATTTTAAGGGATCTATGTACCTGCACACCAAGATCCCTCTGTTCCGTCACACTGCCAAGAATCCGGTCTTTAATCCTGTACTCAGTTTTCAAATTTGACCTTCCAAAATGCATCACCTCCATTTATTCAGGTTGAACTCCATCTGCCACCTCTCAGCCCATCTCTGCATCCTGTCAATGTCCCGCTGCAGCCTACAACAGCCCTCCACACTGTCAACGACACTCCAACCTTTGTGTCGTCTGCAAACATGCTGACCCATCTTTCAATCCCCTCATCCAAGTCATTAATAAAAATTACAAACAGTAGAGGCCCAAGGACAGAGCCCTGTGGAACATCACTCACCACTGACTTCCAGGCAGAATATTTTCCTTCTACTACCACTCGCTGTCTTCTGTTGGCCAGCCAATTCTGTATCCAGACAGCTAAGTTCCCCTGTATCCCATTCCTCCTGACCTTCTGAATGAGGCTACCATGGGGAACCTTATCAAATGCCTTACTGAAGTCCATATACACCACATCCACAGCTCGACCCTCATCAACTTGCCTAGTAACATCCTCAAAGAACTCAGTTAGGTTTGTGAGGCATGACCTGCCCCTCACAAAGACGTATTGATTGCATTAAATCAAGCCATGCTCTTCCAGATGCTCATAAATCCTGTCCCTTAGAATCCTTTCTAACACCTTACAGACGACAGACGTGAGAGTGTCTGGTCTGTAATTGCCGGGGATTTCCCTATTTCCTTTCTTGAAGAGAGGAATTATATTTGCCTCCCTCCAGTCCTCAGGTACGACTCCAGTGGAGAGCGAGGATGTAAGGATCTTCGCAAGCAGCGAAGCAATCACATTTCTCACTTCCCAAAGCAGCTGAGGACAAATCTAGTCTGGCCCTAGCGACTTGTCAATCTTAATGTTTGTCAAAATGTTCAGCACATCAGCTTCCTCAATCTCTATCTGTTCCAGCATGCTTACCTGCTCCTCAATGGTTTCATTCACTACAAGGTCCTTTTCTTTAGTAACGACAGAAGCAAAAAACTCATTTAGGGGGTTCCCCTGCCTCCTCAGACTCTACACACAAGTTCCCTATGCTATCCCTGAGCGGACCTACTCTTTCTTTGATCATTGTCTTACTCCTCACATCCGTGTAAAATGTCTTTGGATTCTCCCTAATCCTTCCTGTCAAGCCTTTTTCCTGCCCCCTCCTGGCTCTCCTCAGGCCATTTTTGAGCTCCTTCCTCGACGGCCTGTAATCCTCTAGAGCTGACCAAGACCCTTCCTTCCTCCACATTACGTAAGCTGCCTTCTTACTTTCGAAAAGAAGCTCCTCCGCTCTCGACATCCATGGTTCCTTTATCTTACCCCTTCTTGCCTGTCTCAGAGGAACACATTTATGCATCACTCACAACAACTGTTCCTTAAACCGTCTCCACATGTCTGTCGTGGCCTTTCCATGGAATAATTGCTCCCAGTCCATGGTTCTCAACTCACGTCTGATAGCATCATAGTTTCCTTTTCCCGAATTAAATATCCTCCCATTGTGCCTGCATCTCTCCTTCTCCACGGCTATATAGAATGTGAGGCAGTTGTGGTCACTATCACCAAAATGCTCTCCCACCACAAGATCTGACACCTGTCCCAGCTCATTGCCGAGCACCAAAATCAAAATGGCCTCTCCCCTCGTCGGCCGCTTCAATGTGCTGAGTTAGGAAACCCTCCTGAACACAACTTACAAAACCATCTGCTCGAAGGAGGTTCCAATCTACATTGAGAAAGTTAAAGTCACCCATTACAACAACCCTATTACATTCACTCTTTACCAAAATCTGCTGACCTATGCTTTCTTCAATCTCCCTGCTGCTGTTGGGGGGGGGGGGGGGGGGGGAGGCTGTAGTAAACCCCGAATGAGGTGACTGCTCCCTTACTGTTTCTAATTTCCACCCATTCTGACTCAGTAGGCAGACCCTCCTCGACAATAGTAACTTCTGTAGCTGTGATACCCTCTCTGATTTCCTTTCTGAATTCATTGCATGTGTTGTCCCTCAAGGGTTAGCCAGCACGGTGGCTCAATGGTGAGCACTGCTGCCTCACAGCATCAGGGACACTGGTTCGATTCCAGACTCGGGCGACTGTCTGTGTGGAGTTTGCACTTTCTCCCAGTGTCTGCGTGGGTTTCCTCCGGGTGCTGCAGTTTCTTCCCACAGTCCAAAGATGTGCAGGTTAGGTGAAATGGCCATGCTAAAGTGCCTGTAGTGTTAGGTGCATCAATCAGTGGTAAACGTAGGGGAATGGGTCTGGATGGGTTCCTCTTCGGAGGGTTGGTGTGGACTTGTTGGGACGAAGGGACTGTTTCCACACTGTAGGGAATCTAAGGATCTATCCTTGGACCCTCCTGTTTCTCACCGACATACTGCCAGGAGGTGACATTGTCCAAAGGCACTGTGTTAGGTTTCACATGTAAACTGACACTGCCCAGCTCTCCCTCCCCATCATCTGTCTTCATTACTCCACTGTTACTCAGTTATCAAACTGCTTACCACGCTCCCACTACTCGGTTAGCTGCAGTTTTCTCCAGTGAAACATTGTAATGGTTAGAACCATTGCCTTCAGTTGCTATTACAAATTCCTTTCCCTTACTGCTGAGCCCCTCCCTCCCACTGGGAAATATCTGAGGTACACTACATTCTTCACAATACTGCTGTTATATCTGACCCCAAGGTGACCTTCTGATCAGACATCCACACAATCCCAAACACCAGGAATTCCATTCTGTTAAACGTTCCTTGTCTCCCCCTCACACCAGCTCCATTGTTACAGAAACCCCTTACCCGTGTCGGTGTTGCCTTAAACTTGACGATTCTGAAGCCGAACCCTTGATTCCATGACTGACCCAGAATCTGCTGCTTCTTGTGTTTCCTGCACAATTACCCCCTGGTCCCTTTGTGGTGCAACATTCTACAGTTTCCACCATTTAAATAGCACTGTTCTTTTATTATCCCCTCCAAAATGACCAACTTCCCATTTTCCCAAATTATACTCCATCTGGCAACTTGTTGCCCCCTTCTCCTGTGCATCTCTCTCACTTCACAATCCTCTTAGAGCTTTACAGTTATGCCTTTTCTGACAGATACCCCCCCCCCCCCCCCAATTCTTCTATTTGTTTACTGGGAATCCTGGGCAGTGGGAAGCGTGCAGTGTTGCTCTGTTTTCCGTGAGACTCTATGGGATGACAGGGAGGAGCTTGCTGCCCATTGGTCAGAATGGAGACAACTTGTTCATCGAGCTGCATGAGCCTTTCACCACCCCCCCCCCCCCATGTCTTATTGATGAGGCACAGCGACAGCACGGAAGGAAAGAAAAGGAAGGAAATCCTGCTCTCCACATCTCACCGACTCTTGGATCATTCTGTCCCATCTATGAAAGATCTGCCCTGTTCAGTCACATGAAGTCCCAAGGTGGAAACTCCTAGAAACCCACATAGATTTCCCCCTGAACTAACTGCTGTCCTCCACAAGGGGTAATGTGTCCAGTCATCCTGGGCCAGGAGGAAGGGATGGTGTGAGTTTCTAACCTGAACTGACAGTGATGGATTTTATAAACTTGTATTACAGGATACTACAGGTGGGTATTCAGATGGTCATCTCAGTAACTGTAACGCCAAACCCTGACAGCATTACTCAATTCATCAGGACCTGGATATTCACATTGTGCGTGAGTATTGTGTTCCTGCTCAATCCCATTTACTTTATAAAAGTTCTCCTTTAAATCATCCCATTCTCTCAATAGTTCTCCCCACACCTTCAATGTGTCCTATAATCCTTGTATAATGAGCTGATGAGTATAAGGTTTATTTTAACGTGTAACGTTTGTAAACCCCTCTGTCACAGCTCCCTTCAATTGCCTTTGCTACAAGGAGAACAATCTCAGGTTCCCCAAACCCCTGATTCCCCAATGTCTGTTTGCTCTCTATAAGGTACACATCAGGGTTGTGCTGGAACATTCCCCACTTGCCTGCATCAGTGCACCCCCCCCCCCCCAGCAATGTTAAAGAACATGAACATTCTCCAGGACAAAGCACTGTGCCTCAGTGGTGTCCCATCCACCACCCTGAGCAATCCCTCTCCCCACCCTCGAGGTACAGTGTCATCACTGTGTAAGAGGCAAAGTCAGTAATGGAGGAGAAAGTGAGGTCTGCAGATGCTGGAGATCAAAGTTGAAACTTTATTGCTGGAACAGCACAGCAGGTCAGGCAGCATCCAGGGAACAGGACATTTGACGTTTCGGGCACAGGCCCTTCTTCAGGAATTCTTCAGTAATGTCCTACCAGACCACAGGGCTGCTCTCTCATTAGGGAGAGATGACTGGTGGTGGTTTAACCTGAAGGTTACCCCAGCCCAGGCAAGGGGAGAGGTTGG
Source organism: Chiloscyllium plagiosum (assembly GCF_037043375.1). Lineage (NCBI taxonomy): Eukaryota > Metazoa > Chordata > Chondrichthyes > Orectolobiformes > Hemiscylliidae > Chiloscyllium > Chiloscyllium plagiosum. The sequence continues at coordinate 60,530,819 of NW_028270180.1, forward strand.
GAAGGTGAGTCCATCTATTGTATATCGATATTATCTACCCAATGTATCAGCAACAACTATATCAGACCAATGAATAATGTAAAAGAATATCCAAAACATGCTGCTACAATCCCCCATACCTTGAACCATCCTGGTAAATCCCCTGTGCCCCCTCTCAGGGACCTTGCCGTCCTTCCCAATGTGTGGGCGATCTCTGGTTTGCACAGACCCAGCTGCTCTGTGTTCCTGTGGGTGACGCCATCATCGAGCACCAGTTGCACTAAACCTCACTGTCTGTGAGGGTGAGAGACACAGAATTCCCAACAGCATTTAAGACACATTTCGGTGCACACTGTGATACCAAGACAGATGCTGCCAATGACTGTGTATTGGAAAATGGATCAGGATAGTTTGGTGAAAGTTTTCTTTACTGGCACAGACTCAATGGCCCACAGAGCCTTTTTTCTGTGCTGTAATCCTCAACACACTTAATATAGGAATATGACCGGCCACCTTTGAAACCAGGTCAGAAAAAATGATAGTAGATTAGATGACACATGATTGGTGAATGTGTTTGGGAGGAAAGTGAGATGGAGCGGTTTAGGAGGAAATTCTGGAGCTCGATGCAGGAATCTGAAAGGGCCATCATCAAGTGAGAAATAAAAATGGGATATCCTAAAGGCTGCAATCAAAGAAAGGCACATATAGCACAACTTTCAGAGACTGGAGGGGATTAGATAGAGTTAGGGAGGTGTCTGAGGCTGGAGAGGAATTATTAGAGATAAGGAAGATGTTCGCCGAGCTGGAAATTTGTGTTGCAGACGTTTCGTCCCCTGTCTAGGTGACATGCTCAGTGCTTGGGAGTCTCCTGTGAAGCGCTTCTATGATTTTTCCTCCGGCATTTATAGTGGCCTGTCTCTGCCGCTTCCGGTTGTCAGTTCCTGGACGACTATAAATGTCGGAAAAAACATCACAGAAGCGCTTCACAGGAAGCTCCCAAGCACTGACGATGTCACCTAGACAGGGGACAAAACATCTGCAACACAAATTCCCAGCTCGGCGAACAGAACCACAACAACGATCACCCGAGCTACAAATCTTCTCACAAACTTGGAAGATAAGGAAGAGTTGTGAGGCTGGGTGAGGTGACAGAGATAGGGAGAGATGTGAAGAGGGAGGAATGCAGAGATAGCAAGAATTAGAGTCGTAATGTTATGTAGCATGGAAACAGACCCTGTGATCCAATCAATCCATGTCAAACATAATTCCAAACTGAGGTAATCTCACCTGCCTCCCCTTGGTCCACATGGATCCAAACATTTCCTGTGAGGTACCTGTCCAAATGGGTTTCCCGTAGAGTCACTGTGGTGTGGAAACTGGCCATTTAGTGTCAGAGCCATTGAGATGTACAACATGGAAACAGACCCTTCCATCCAACCCATCCATGCTGACCAGATATCCCAACCCAATCTAGTCCCACCCGCCAGCACCCAGTCCATATCCCTCCAAACCCTTCCTATTCATATATCCATCCAAATGCCTCCTAAATTTTGCAATGGTACCTGCCTCTACCACTTCCTCTGGCAGCTCATTCCATACACGTACCACCCTCTGTGTGAAACAGTTGCCCCTTCAGTCTCTTTTATATCTTTACCCTGTCACCCTAAACCTATGCCCTCTGGTTCTGGACTAGTTTCTGGAAGACTGGTGCCCTTATTTGAGAAAGGCGGTAAGGAAAAGTCAGCAAACTATAGACCGGTGAGCCTGAAGTCAGTAGAAGGCAAGTTGTTGGAAGGGCGTATGAGGAGCAGGATGTACATGTAATTGGAAAGACAAGATCGATTAGGGATAGTCTGCATGGCTTTGTGCATGGAAATCACTAACATGGACTTCAGAAAGACGTTCAGCAAGGTTCCACATAACACACGGGTATAAAAGTCCATCACCATAGAATACAAGGAGATGGGGAGATTTGGATACAAAATTGGCTGGAAGGTCATAGAGTCATAGAGATATACAGCACAGAAACAGACCCTTCGGTCCAACCCGTCCATGCTGACCAGGTATCCCAACCCATTCTCGTCCCACCTGCCAGCACCTGGCCCATATCCCTCTAAACCCTTCCTATTCATTTTCCCACCGACAGAGGAACCTCAATTATGTGAACGAGTTGGGTGGGCACTAATTCATTCGGACAATCAATGATTCGGTGAATTGATTAAATGCCTTTCCTCTGGGGCTCGGAGTTTTCAAATCTGCTCCCCATTCAGGAGACTGCAACAGCACACAGCACGAATGCCCACCCACACACCGTCCCCAGCCTGACCCTCACTCCGTCCCACAAACCGCCCCCAGCCTGACCCTTACTGCTGTCCACACACCGCCCCCACCTGACCCTCTCTGCCATTCTCACACCGTCCCCAGCCTGACCCTCACTGCCGCCCACACACCAACACCAGCCTGACCCTCATCGCTGTCTAATACCGCCCCCAGCCTGACCCTCACCGCTGTCCAACACCGCCCCCAGCTTGACCCTCTCTGCCGGCCACACACCAACCCCAGCCTGACCCTCATCGTCGTCCAGCACCGCTCCCAGGCTGACACTCACTGCCAACCACATACCGCCTCCAGCCTGACCCTCACTGCCACCCCCACATTGCCCCACAGCCTGACACTCACCGCCGTCCACTCACCACCCCCGACTGACCCTCACTGCCGCTCACACAACACCCCCAGCCTGACCCTCAGCATTGTCAAAAACTACTCCCAGCCTGACCCTCAACGCTGCCCACACACTGCCCCCAGCCTGACCCTAACTACCGTCCACACACCGCTCCCAACCCGACCTTCTCCTCCATCCACACACCAACCCAGCCTGACCCTCACTGCCATCCACACACTGACCCAGCCTGCCCCTTACCACGATCTGCACACCACCTCAGTCTGACTCTCACCAGAATCCACACTGCCCCAAGCCTGACCCTAACCGCCGTCCACACACCGCCCCCAACCCGACCTTCTCCACCATCCACACATCGCCCCAGCCTGGCCTTCACCAGCATCCACACACCACCCCCAGCCTGGCCTTCACCGGCATCCACACACCACCCCCAGCCTGAACCTCACTGCCATCCACACACCACCCCCAGCCTGACCCTTACTGCCATCAACACAATGCCCCCAGACTGACCCTCAGCGCCATCCACACACCGCCGCAGACTGATCTTCACTGCCGCCCATACAATGCCCCCAAGACTGACCCTCAGCGCCATCCATACACCGCCCACAGCCTGACTCTCAGCGCCGTCCACACACTGCCCCCAGCCTGACACTCAACAACGTCCACACACTGCCCCCAGCCTGACCCTCACTGCTGTCAACACATCGCCCCCAGCCTGACCTTCACTGGCATCCACACACCACCCCAAGCCTCACCCTCACTGCCATCCACACACCGACCCAGCTTGACCCTCACTGCTGTCCACACACCGACCCAGCCTGACCCTTACTGCCATCCACACAATGACCCAGACTGATCTTAACTGCCATCCATACAATGCCCCCAAGACTGATCCTCAGCGCCATCCCTACACCACCCCCAGCCTGACCCTCACCACCTTCCAAAGACCGCCCCCAGGCTGGCCCTCACTGATGCCCACACACCGCCCTCAACCTGACCCTTACTGCTACCCACAAATCACCCCATCCTGTACTCACAACCAACAGCCTGACTCTCACCACCATCCACATAGTGCCCCCAGCCTGACACTCACCACCGTCCACACACCGACCCCAGCCTGACCCTCACCACCTTCCAAAGACCGCCCCCTGGCTGGCCCTCACTGCCGTCCACACACTGCCCTTAGCCTTACCCTCACCAATGTCCAACAGCGACCCCAGCCAGACCCTCACTGCCGTCCACACACCACCCCCCAGCCTGACCCTCACTGCCCCGGACTCACTGCCCCCAGCCTGTCCCTCACCGCCCCCAGCTTGTCCTTACCGCCCCCAGCCTGACCTTACCGCCCCCATCCTGACCCTCACCGCCGTCCAACATTGCCCCCAGCCTGACCCTCACCGCCGTTCAACACCACCCCCAACCTGACCCTCACTGCCGCCCACACACCACCCCCAGCCTGACCCTCACCACCATTCAAAACCACCCCCAGCTTGACCCTCACTGCCGCCCACACACCACCCCCAGCCTGACCCACAACGCTGTCCAACACCACCCCCAGCCTGACCCTCACTGCCACCCACACACCACCCCCAGCCTGACCTTCACCGTCATCCAACATCGCTCCCAACCTGACCCTCAATGTCGCCCACACATTGCCCCACAGCCTGACTCTCACCGCCGCCCACACACCACCCCCAGCCTGACCCTCACCGCCATCCAACACCACCCCCAGCCTGACCCTCACTGCCACCCACACACCACCCCCAGCCTGACCCTCACCGCCGTCCAACACCACCCCCAGCCTGACCCTCACTGCCACCCACACACCACCCCTTGCCTGACCTTCAACGTCATCCAACATCGCTCCCAACCTGACCCTCAATGTCGCCCACACATTGCCCCACAGCCTGACACTCACCGCCGTCCACTCGCCATAACCAACCTGACCCTCAGTGCCATCCGTACACTGCCCCCAGGCTGACCCTCACTGCCACCCACAAACCACCCCCAGACTGACCCTCAATGCCATTCACACACCATCCCCAGCCTGACCCTCACTGCTCCGCCACACCCCACCCCCTAGCCTGACCCTCACCACCCCGGACGCACTGCCCCCAGCCGGACCCTCACTGCACCCAGCCTGACCTTACCGCCCCAAGCCTGACCTTACCGCCCCCAGCCTGACCCTCACCGTCCCAGACGCACTGCCCCCAGCCGGACCCTCACCACACCCAGCCTGACCTTACGGCCCCCAGCCTGACCCTGACCGCTGTCCCTGTGAGGGACCCTGTGAGGGTCAGGCTGGGCATGGAGTGTAGACGGTGGTGAGGGTCAGGCTGGGGGTGATGTGTGGATGGCAGAAAGGATCAGACTGGAGACGGTATTTGCGTGGTGGTGAGGGTCAGACTGAGGACCGTGTGTGGGCGGCAGCGAGAGTCAGACTGGGGGCTGTGTGTGGATGGCACTGAGGGTCAGTCTAGGGGTGGTGTGTGGGTGGCAGCGATGGTAATGCTTGGGGTAGTGTGTAGACTGTGGGGAGGGTCAAGCTAGGGGCTGTGTGTAGACAGCGCTGAGGGTCAGGTTGAGGGCGGTGTGTGAGCGGCAGTGAGGACCAGGCTGGGGGCGGAGTGTGGATGGTGGTGAGGATCAGGTTGGTGGCGGTATGTGGATGGCGCTGAGGGTCGGGCTGGGGGTGGTGTGTGAGCGGTAGTGGGGGTCAGGCTTTGGTGGTGTTGAATGGTGGTGAGGGACAGGTTGGTGGCAATGTTGGACAGTGGTGAGGGTCAGGCTGGGGGCGGTAAGGTCAGGCTGGGTGCGTTAGGGTCCGGCTGGGGGCAGTGCGTCCGGGGCGGTGAGGGTCAGGCTGTGGGGTGGGGTGTGGCAGAGCAGTGAGGGTCAGGTTGTGGGGCGGTGTGTGGCCGATAGTGAGGGTAGTTTGGGGGCGGTGTGTGGGCGGCAGTGAGGGTCAGGCTGGGGGCGGTGTGTGGATGGTACTGAGGGTGAGGCTGAGGGTGGTATGAGGGCAGCAGTGAGGGCCAGGCTGGGGGTGGTATGAGGGCAGCAGTGAGGGCCAGGCTGAGGGCAGTGTTGGACAGCAGTGAGGGTCAGGACGGGGGCGGTGTGTGGGCGTCAGTGATGGCATGGTTGGGGGCTGTGTGTGAACGGTGCTGAGGGTCAGGCTAGGGGCGGTGAGTGGACAGCAGTGAGGGTCAGGCGGGGGCGGTGTTGGACGGCGCTGAGGGTCAAGCTGGGGGCGATGTGTGGGCGGCAGTGAGGGTCAGGCTGGGGGTGGTGTTGAACGGCGGTGAGGGACAGGCTGGGGGCAGTAAGGTCAGGCTTGGGGCGGTAAGGTCAGGCTGGGGGCGGTGAGGGTCCAGCTGGGGGCAGTGAGTCGAGGGCGGTGTGGGTCAGGCTGGGGGTAGCGTGTGGATGGTGGTGAGGGTCAGGCTGGGGGCGGTGTGTGGACGGTGGTGAGGGTCGGGCAGGGGGCGGTGTGTGGACGGTGGTAAGGGTCAGGCTGGGGGCGGTGTGTGCACGGCAGTGAGGGACAGGCTGCAGTGGTGTGTGGACGGCAGTGAGGTTCAGACTGGGGGTGGAGTGTCAGCGGTGGTGAGTGTCAGGCTGGGGGCAGGGTGTGGACGGTGGTGAGGGTCAGGCTGTGGCTAGTGTGTGGAGGGTGGTGAGTGTCAGGTTGGGGCGGTGTGTGGACGGCGCTGAGAGTCAGGCTGAGGGCAGTGTGTGGATGGTGGTGAGGGTCAGGTTGTTGGCAGTGTGTGGATGGTGCTTAGGGTCAGGATGGGGTGGTTTGTGGGTAGCAGTAAGGGTCAGGCTGAGTGCGGTGTGTGGGCATCAGTGAGGGCCAGCCTGGGGGCGGTCTTTGGAAGGTGGTGAGAGTCAGGCTGGGGGCGGTGTATTGATGGCGCTGAGGCTCAGTCTTGGGGGCATTGTATGGGTGGCAGTGAAGATCAGTCTGGGTCGGTGTGTGCATGGCAGTGAGGGTGAGGCTGGGGTGGTGTGTGAATGCCGGTGAAGGTCAAGCTGGGGCGATGTGTGGATGGCGGCGAAGGTCAGGTTGGGGGCGGTGTGTGGACGGCAGTGAGGGTCAGTCTGGGGGCAGTGTGGATTCTGGTGAGAGTCAGACTGGGGTGGTATGCAGACAGTGGACGGTGGTAAGGGTCAGGCTGGGTCGGTGTGTGGATGGCAGTGAGGGTCAGGCTGGGGGTGGTGTGTGGATGCCGGTGAAGGTCAGGCTGGGGGCGATGTGTGGACAGCGGAGAAGGTCAGGTTGAGGGTGGTGTGTGGATGGCAGTGAGGGTCAGGCTGGGGGCAATGTGGATTCCGGTGAGAGTGAGACTGGGGTGGTGTGCGGATGCTGGTGATGGTTAGGCGGGGGGGTGGTGAGTGTCAGGGTGTGGCACAATGTGTGGGCAGCATTGAGGGTCAGGCTGGGAGCGGTGTTGGATGATGGTGAGGGTCAGGCTGAGGGCGAAGAGTGGACGGTGGTGAGTGTCAGGCTGTGGGACAATGTGTGGGCAGCGTTGAGGTTCAGGCTGGGAGCGGTGTTCGACAATGCTGAGGGTCAGGCTGGGGGTGTTGTGTGAGCAGCAGTGAGGGTCAGGCTGGGGGTGGTGAGTGGACGGCGGTGAGTGTCAGGCTGTGGGGCAATGTGTGGGTGGCAGTGAGGGTCAGGCTGGAGGCGGAATGTGGTTAGCAGTGAGTGTCAGCCTGGGAGCAGTGTTGGACGACGATGAGGGTCAGGCAGGGATTGGTGTGTGGGCGGCAGTGAGGGTCAGGCTGGGGGCGGTGTGTGAATGACATTCAGGGTCAGTCTGGGGGTGGTGTGTGGGTGGCAGTGAGGGTCAGCCTGGGGGCAGTGTGTGTGGATGGTACTGAGGGTGAGGCTGGGAGCGGTGTGTGAATGGCATTGAGGGTCAGTCTGGGGGTGGTATGAGGGCAGCAGTGAGGGCCAGGCTGGGGGTGGTATGTGGGCAGCAGTGAGGGCCAGGCTGAGGGCAGTGTTGGACAGCAGTGAGAGTCAGGACGGGGGCAGTGTGTGGGCGTCAGTGAGGGCATGGTTGGGGGCTGTGTGTGGACGGTGCTGAGGGTCAGGCTAGGGGCGTTGAGTGATTTGCGGTGAGGGTCAGGCTGGGGGCGGTGTGTGGAGGGCAGTGAGAGTCAGGCTGGGGGTGGTGTGGAACGGCGGTGAGGGTCAGGCTGGGGGCAATGTTGGACGGCGGTGAGGGACAGGCTGGGGGCAGTAAGGTCAGGCTGGGGGCGGTAAGGTCAGGCTGGTTGCTGTGAGGGTCCAGCTAGGGGGAGTGAGTCGAAGGCGGTGAGGGTCAGGCTGGGGGTAGCGTGTGGTTGGTGGTGAGGGTCAGGCTGGGGGCGGTGTGTGGACGGTGGTGAGGGTCGGGCAGGGGGCGGTGTGTGGACGGTGGTAAGGGTCAGGCTGGGGGCGGTGTGTGCACGGCAGTGAGGGACAGGCTGCAGTGGTGTGTGGACGGCAGTGAGGTTCAGACTGGGGGTGGAGTGTCAGCGGTGGTGAGTGTCAGGCTGGGGGCAGGGTGTGGACGGTGGTGAGGGTCAGGCTGTGGCTAGTGTGTGGAGGGTGGTGAGTGTCAGGTTGGGGCGGTGTGTGGACGGCGCTGAGAGTCAGGCTGAGGGCAGTGTGTGGATGGTGGTGAGGGTCAGGTTGTTGGCAGTGTGTGGATGGTGCTTAGGGTCAGGATGGGGTGGTTTGTGGGTAGCAGTAAGGGTCAGGCTGAGTGCGGTGTGTGGGCATCAGTGAGGGCCAGCCTGGGGGAGGTCTTTGGAAGGTGGTGAGAGTCAGGCTGGGGGCGGTGTATGGATGGCGCTGAGGGTCAATCTTGGGGGCATTGTATGGGCGGCAGTGAAGATCAGTCTGGGGCGGTGTGTGGATGGCAGTAAGGGTCAGGCTGGATCGGTGTGTGGATGGCAGTGAGGGTGAGGCTGGGGGTGGTGTGTGAATGCCGGTGAAGGTCAGGCTGTGGCGATGTGTGGATGGCGGCGAAGGTCAGGTTGGGGGCAGTGTGTGGATGGCAGTGAGGGTCAGTCTGGGGGCAGTGTGGATTCTGGTGAGAGTCAGACTGGGGTGGTATGCAGACAGTGGACGGTGGTAAGGGTCAGGCTGGATCGGTGTGTGGATGGCAGTGAGGGTCAGGCTGGGGGTGGTGTGTGGATGCCAGTGAAGGTCAGGCTGGGGGCGATGTGTGGACAGCGGAGAAGGTCAGGTTGAGGGTGGTGTGTAGATGGCTGTGAGGGTTAGGCTGGGGGCAATGTGGATTCAGGTGAGAGTGAGACTGGGGTGGTGTGCGGATGCTGGTGATGGTTAGGCGGGGGCGGGTGAGTGTCAGGGTGTGGCACAATGTGTGGGCAGCATTGAGGGTCAGGCTGGGAGCGGTGTTGGATGATGGTGAGGGTCAGGCTGAGGGCGAAGTGTAGACGGTGGTGAGTGTCAGGCTGTGGGACAATGTGTGGGCAGCGTTGAGGTTCAGGCTGGGAGCGGTGTTCGACAATGCTGAGGGTCAGGCTGGGGGTGTTGTGTGAGCAGCAGTGAGGGTCAGGCTGGGGATGGTGAGTGAATGGCGGTGAGTGTCAGGCTGTGGGGCAATGTGTGGGTGGCAGTAATGGTCAGGCTGGAGGCGGAATATGGTTAGCAGTGAGTGTCAGCCTGGGAGCGGTGTTGGATGACGATGAGGATCAGGCTGGGATTAGTGTGTGGGCGGCAGTGAGGGTCAAGCTGGGGCGGTGTGTGGGCGGCAGTGTGGGTCAAGCTGGGGGAGGTATTGAACAGCAATGAGGGTCAGGCTGGTGGTGGTATGTGGGCGGCAGTGAGGGTCAGGCTGGGGGCGGTGTGAGGATGGCGGTGAGGGTCAGGCTGGGGGCCGTGTGTGAGTGGGCAATCGTGCTGTGTGCTTCTGCAGTCTCCTGAATGGGGAGCAGACTTTGAAAACTCCGAGCCCCAGAGGAAAGGCATTTAATCGATTCACCGAATCATTGATTATCCGAATGAATTAGTGCCCACCCAACTCGTTCACATAATTGAGGTTCCTCTGTCGGTGGGAACATGCTTTGGAAGGGTTTAGAGGGATATGGGCCAGATGCTGGCAGGTGGGACTAGAATGGGTTGGGATGCCTGGTCAGCATGGACGGGTTGGCCCAAAGGGTCTATTTCTGTGCTGTATATCTCTATGACTCTATGACCTTCCAGCCAATTTTGTATCCAAGTCTCCCCATCTCCTTGTATTCTATGGTGATGGACTTGCTAACCCGTGTGTTATGTGGAACCTTGCTGAACGTCTTTCTGAAGTCCAAGTTAGTGATTTCCGTGCACAATTACATGCTGACTATCCCTAATCATTCTTGTCTTTCCAATTACATGTACATCCTACCCCTTATAAGCCCTTCCAATAACTTGCCTTCTACTGACTACAGGCTCACCGCTCTATGGTTTGCTTACTTTTCCTTACCACCTTTCTCATAAGCTTCCCGAAGAAGGGCTTATGCCCGAAATGTTGATTCTCCTGTTCCCTGAATGCTGCCTGACCTGCTGCGCTTTTCCAGCAACACATTTTCAGCTTAGGATATCTGGTCAGCATGGATGGGTTAGATGGAAGGGTCTGTTTCCATGTTGTACATCTCAATGGCTCTGACACTAAATGGCCAGTTTCCACACCACAGTGACTCTACGGGAAACCCATTTGGACAGGTACCTCACAGGAAATGTTTGGATCCATGTGGACCAAGGGGAGGCAGGTGAGATTACCTCAGTTTGGAATTATGTTTGACATGGATTGATTGGATCACAGGGTCTGTTTCCATGCTACATAACATTACGACTCTAATTCTTGCTATCTCTGCATTCCTCCCTCTTCACATCTCTCCCTATCTCTGTCACCTCACCCAGCCTCACAACTCTTCCTTATCTTCCAAGTTTGTGAGAAGATTTGTAGCTCGGGTGATCGTTGTTGTGGTTCTGTTCGCCGAGCTGGGAATTTGTGTTGCAGATGTTTTGTCCCCTGTCTCGGTGACATCCTCAGGGCTTGGGAGCTTCCTGTGAAGCGCTTCTGTGATGTTTCCTCCGACATTTATAGTGGTTCAGGAAATGACAACCGGAAGCGGCAGAGACAGGCCACTATAAATGCCGGAGGAAACATCACAGAAGCGCTTCACAGGAGGCTCCCAAGCCCTGAGGATGTCACCTAGACAGGGGACGAAACGTCTGCAAGACAAATTTCCAGCTCGGCGAACATCTTCCTTATCTCTAATAATTCCTCTCCAGCCTCAGACACCTCCCTAACTCCTATCCCCTCCAGTCTCTGAAAGTTGTGCTATATGTGCCTTTCTTTGATTCCAGCCTTGAGGATATCCCATTTTTATTTCTCACTTGATGACGGCCCTTTCAGATTCCTGCATCGAGCTCCAGAATTTCCTCCTAAACCGCTCCATCTTACTTTCCTCCCAAACACATTGACCAATCATGTGTCATCTATTCTACTATCATTTTTTCTGACCTGGTTTCAAAGGTGGCCGGTCATATTCCTATATTAAGTGTCTCGAGGTTTACAGCAAAGAAAAAGGCTCTGTGGGCCATTGAGTCTGTGCCAGTAAAGAAAACTATAACCAAACTATCCTGATCCATTTTCCAATACACTGTCATTCGCACCATCTGTCTTGGTATCACAGTGTGCACCGAAATGTGTCTTAAATTCTGATGGGAATTCTGTGTCTCCCACCCTCACAGACAGTGAGGTTTAGTGTAACTGTTGCTCGATGATGAGATCACCCACAGGAACACAGAGCAGCTGGATCTGTGCAAACCAGAGATCGCCCACACATTGGGAAGGATGGCAGGGTCCCTGAGAGGGGGCACAGGGAATTTACCAGGATGGTTCAAGGAATGGGGGATTGTAGCAGCATGTTTTGGATATTCTTTTACATTATTCATTGGTCTGATATAGTTGTTGCTGATACATTGGGTAGATAATATCGATCTACAATAGATGGACTCTCCTTCCCAACCTCTCCCCTTGCCTGGGCTGGGGTAACCTTCAGGTTAAACCACCACCAGTCATCTCTCCCTAATGAGAGAGCAGCCCTATGGTCTGGTAGGACATTACTGACTTTGCCTCTACACAGTGATGTCACTGTACCGCGGGGGTGGAGAGAGGGAATGCTGAGGGTGGTGGATGGGACACCACTCAGGCACAGTGCTTTGTCCTGGAGGATGTTCACGTTCTTTAACATTGCTGGGGGGGGGGGGGGGGGGTGCACTGATGTAGGTGAGTGGACACTGTTCCAACACAAGTCTGATGTGTACCTTACAGAGAGCAAACAGACATTGGGGAATCAGGGGTTTGGAGAAACTGAGATTGTTCTCCTTGTAGCAAAGGAAATTGTGGGGAGCTGTGACAGAGGGGTTTACAAACGTTACCCGTTATAATAATAAACCTGACACCCATCAGCTCATTATACAAGGATTACAGGACACATTGAAGGTATGGGGAGAACTATTGAGAGAATGGGATGATTTAAAGGAGAACTTTTATGCAGTAAATGGGATTGAGCTGGAACACAATGTTCACGCACAATGCGAATATCCAGGTCCTGATGAATTGAGTAAGAGTTTGGCGTTACAGTTACTGAGATTACCATCTGAATGTCCACCTGGAGTATCCTGTCATACAAGTTTATAAAATCCGTCACTGACAGTTCAGGTTAGAAACTCACACCATCCCCTCCTCCTGGCCCAGGATGACTGGACACATTACCCCTTGTGGAGGTCAGCAGTTAGTTCAGGGGGAAATCTATGTGGGTTTCTAGGAGTTTCCAACTTGGGACTTCATGTGACTGAACAGGGCAGATCTTTCATAGATGGGACAGAATGACCCAGGAGTCAGTGAGATGTGGAGAGCAGGATTTCCTTCCTTTTCTTTCCTTCCATGCTGTCGCTGTGCCTCATCAATAAGACATGGGGAGTGAAAGGCTCATGCAGCTCGATGGGCAAGTTGTCTCCATTCTGACCAATGGGCAGCAAGCTCCTCCTAGTCATCCCATAGAGTCTCACGGAAAACAGAGCAACACTGCACGCTTCCCACTGCCCAGGATTCCCAGTAAACAAATAGAAGAATTGGGGGGTGGGGATATCTGTCAGAAAAGGCATAACTGTAAAGGTCTAAGAGGATTGTGAAGTGAGAGAGATGCACAGGAGAAGGGGGCAACAAGTTGCCAGATGGAGTATAATTTGGGAAAATGGGAAGTTGGTCATTTTGGAGGGGATAATAAAAGAACACAGTGCTATTTAAATGATGGAAACTGTAGAAAGCTGCACCACAAAGGGACCAGGGGGTAATTGTGCAGGAAACACAGAAAGCAGCAGATTCTGGGTCAGTCACGAATCACGGGTTCGGCTTCAGATTCGTCAAGTTTAAGGCAACACCGACACGGGTAAGGGGTTTCTGTAACAATGGAGCTGGTGTGAGGGGGAGACAAGGAACGTTTAACAGAATGGAATTCCTGGTGTTTGGAATTGTGTGGATGTCTGATCAGAAGGTCACCTTGGGGTCAGATATAACAGCAATATTGTGAAGAATGTACTGTACCTCAGATATTTCCCAGTGGGAGGGAGGGGCTCAGCAGTAAGGGAAAGGAATTTGTAATAGCAACTGAAGGCAATGGTTCTAACCATTACAATGTTTCACTGGAGAAAACTGCAGCTAACCGAGTAGTGGGAGCGTGGTAAGCAGTTTGATAACTGAGTAACAGTGGAGTAATGAAGACAGATGATGGGGAGGGAGAGCTGGGCAGTGTCAGTTTACATGTGAAACCTAACACAGTGCTTTTGGACAATGTCACCTCCTGGCAGTATGTCGGTGAGAAAAAGGAGGGTCCAAGGATAGACCCTTAGATTCCCTACAGTGTGGAAACAGTCCCTTCGGCCTAACAAGTCCACACCAACCCTCTGAAGAGGAACCCATCCAGACCCATTCCCCTACGTTTACCACTGATTGATGCACCTAACACTACAGGCACTTTAGCATGGCCATTTCACCGAACCTGCATATCTTTGGACTGTGGGAAGAAACCGGAGCACCCGGAGGAAACCCACGCAGACACTGGGAGAATGTGCAAACTCCACAATCGCCCGAGTCTGGAATCGAAGCTGGGTCCCTGATGCTGTGAGGCAGCAGTGCCCACCATTGAGCCACCGTGCTAGCCAACCCTTGAGGGACACCACATGCAATGAATTCAGAAAGGAAATCAGAGAGGGTATCACAGCTACAGAAGTTACCATTGTCGAGGAGGGTCTGCCTACTGAGTCAGTATGGGTGGAAATTAGGATCAGTAAGGGAGCAGTCACCTTGTTAGGGGTTTATTACAGGCCCCCCAACAGCAGCAGGGAGATTGAAGAAAGCATAGGTCAGCAGATTTTGGTAAAGAGTGAATGTAAAAGGGTTGTTGTAATGGGTGACTTTAACTTTCCCAATATAGATTGGAACCTCCTTCGAGCAGATGGTTTGGAAGGAGCTGTTTTTGTAAGGTGTGTTCATGAGGGTTTCCTAACTCAGCACCTTGAAGCGGCCGACGAGGGGAGAGGCCATTTTGATTTTGGTGCTCGGCAATGAGCCAGGGCAGGTGTCAGATCTTGCGGTGGGAGAGCATTTTGGTGATAGTGACCACAACTGCCTCACATTCTATATAGCCATGGAGAAGGAGAGATGCAGGCACAATGGGAGGATATTTAATTGGAGAAAAAGGAAACTATGATATTATCAGACGTGAGTTGGGAACCATGGACTGGGAGCAATTATTCCATGGAAAGGCCACGACAGACATGTGGAGACGGTTTAAGGAACAGTTGTTGTGAGTGATGCACAAATGTGTTCCTCTGAGACAGGCAAGAAGGGGTAAGATAAAGGAACCATGGATGTCGAGAGCGGAGGAGCTTCTTTTCGAAAGAAAGAAGGCAGCTTACGTAATGTGGAGGAAGGAAGGGTCTTGCTCAGCTCGAGAGGATTACAGGCAGGCGAGGAAGGAGCTCAAAAATGGCCTGAGGAGAGCCAGGAGGGGGCAGGAAAAAGGCTTGACAGGAAGGATTAGGGAGAATCCAAAGACATTTTACACGGATGTGAGGAGTAAGACAATGATCAAAGAAAGAGTAGGGCCGCTCAGGGATAGCATAGGGAGCTTGTGTATAGAGTCTGAGGAGGTAGGGGAAGCTCTAAATGAGTTTTTTGTTTCTGTCTTTACTAAAGAAAAGGACTTTTCTTTAGTAAAGACAGAATGAAACCATTGAGGAGCAGGTAAGCATGCTGGAACAGACAGGGATTGAGGAAGCTGATGTGCTGAACATTTTGGCAAACATTAAGATTGACAAGTCGCCAGGGCCAAACCAGATTTGTCCTCGGCTGCTTTGGGAAGTGAGAAATGTGATTGCTTCGCTGCTTGTGAAGATCCTTACATCCTCGCTCTCCATTGGAGTCGTACCTGAGGACTGGAGGGAGGCAAAGGAAATAGGGAAATCCCCGGCAATTACAGACCAGACACTCTCACGTCTGTTGTCTGTAAGGAGTTAGAAAGGATTCTAAGGGACAGGATTTATGAGCATCTGGAAGAGCACGGCTTGATTTCATGCAATCAACACGGCTTTGTGAGGGGCAGGTCATGCCTTACAAACCTTACTGAGTGCTTTGAGGATGTTACTAGGCAAGTTGATGAGGGTCGATTTGTGGATGTTGTGTGTGTGGACTTCAGTAAGGCATTTGATAAGGTTCCCCATGGTAGGTTCATTCAGAAGGTCAGGAGGAATGGGAGACAGGGAAACGTAGCTGTCTGGATACAGAATTGGCTGGCCTACAGAAGACAGCGAGTGGTAGTAGAAGGAAAATATTCTGTCTGGAAGTCAGTGGTGAGTGGTGTTCCACAGGGCTCTGTCCTTGGGCCTCTACTGTTTATAATTTTTATTAATGACTTGGATGAGGGGATTGAAGGAGGGGTCAGCAAGTTTGCAGACGACACAAAGGTTGGAGTGTCGTTGACAGTATAGAGGGTTATTGTATGCTGCAGCGGGACATTGACAGGATGCAGAGATGGGCTGAGAGGTGGCAGATGGAGTTCAACCTGGATAAATGCGAGGTGATGCATTTTGGAAGGTCAAATTTGAAAACTGAGTACAGGATTAAAGACAGGACTCTTGGCAGTGTGGAGGAACAGAGGGATCTTGGTAGGCAGGTACAAAGATCCCTTAAAATGGCTACCCAAGTGGACAGGGTTGTTAAGAAAGCATATGGTGTTTTGGCTTTCATTAACAGGAGGATTGTGTTCAAGAGTCGTGAGATCTTGATGCAGCTCTATAAAACTTTGGTGAGAACGCACTTGGAATACTGTGTCCAGTTCTGGTCACCCTATTATAGGAAAGATGTGGATGCTTTGGAGAGGATTCAGAGGAGGTTTACCAGAATGCTGCCTGGAATGGAGGGCTTATCGAACAAAGAGAGGTTGACTGAGCTCGGACCCTTTTCAGTGGAAAAAAGAAGGAAGACAGGGGACCTAATTGAGGTGTACAAGATAATGAGAGGCGCAAATATAGTTGATAGCCAGAGACTTTTTTTCCCAGGGCAGAAATTGTTAACCTGAAGAATGGCTTATGCCAGAAACGTCGATTCTCTTGTTCCCTGGATGCTGCCTGACCTGCTGCGCTTTTCCAGCAACACATTTTCAGCTCTGATCTCCAGCATCTGCAGACCTCACTTTCTCCTCAGAAATTGTTAACATAAGGGATCATAGTTTTAAGTTGTTTGGCGGAAAGTATAGAGCGGATGTCAGAGGCGGGTTCTTTACACAGAGAGTTGCGAGAGCATGAAATGCGTTGCAAGCAGCAGTTGTGGAAGCAAGGTCATTGGGGATATTTAAGAAACTGTTGGACATGCATATGGTCACAGACATTTGAGGGTTCGTACATTAGGTTTAACTTACATGAGGATCAATGGTCAGCACAACATCGTGGGCTGAAGGGCCTGTTCTGTGCTGTACTGTTCGATGTCCTATGCAGTGTATCTGGACCTTTCGACCATCTGCACCCTGTACTGACAGATGGTGCTCCCTCAATACCTTAGAAACCATCCCCTCAGTATGTTTATCCCCAAAGCACCTCGACAGAACATTCATGCCCTCAACACCTCAGAAAGCAAATCTGTTGCCCCCTTGGACCGTGTTCATTCCCGAACCTGTTCTCACTGTGATGGCCCACAGCCACCTCCAAGATTGGAGTCCAGGGACCAGAACATTATTTGAGTCTCTGGATTGATCATAGAATGTGGAAGCAGGCCATTCGGCCTATCAGGTTCACACTGACCCTGGGCAGAGCATCCCATCCCCTCCCCATCCCTGGATCCCTTCATTTCCTCTGGCTAACCCACCCAGCCTGCACATCTTTGGACAGTGGGTGGGAACTGGAGCACCCGGAGGCTGACTTGGGGAGAATGTGCCAACTCCACACAGACAGTCGCCCGAGGCTGGAATCGAACCCCAGTCGGGTGAGGCAACACTGAGCCCCCGTGACCATCCCACCATCTCCTCCCCTTGATGACCGTTTGATGTCTATACACGGGGAGTATCGAACTTGTCTAGCGTTTATTTAAGAAAGATTAGGGAAAAGGGCAATGCCTCCACAACCTCAAGATGCTTGGTCCCCCTCGAAAAAATATTTATATCAATTTCAAAAAGATACTTTATTCACAAAAATACTTTACGTACAAACATAGTCACTAAAGTTCTGTTCTGTTCAGTCTTTACAAGAAGTCTTTGCCATGACATATATCCTCCCCTTGGCTGATTAACTGAAATGTTAGGTCTGAGCTGTTCCTTCTGAATTAACATCACAAAGTTACATTGAGAAGGATCTTTGTGAAGTGCCTGTGTTCTGTATCTGTTCTCCCATGTACCCCGCCCTCCGAATACAATACCTGACAAAGCCTTAAACCTGTTTGTCAACTTGCAGCAGAAGCAGCCTCAGGGCATTGAACACAGACTGAATGACTCAGTGACGCTTGGATCAGGTCAAATTCTCAAGCAAACAGATGGTGGGGAAATTCAGCAGAATTCAGCAGGTAGCAACGGTGAAGAGAGAGAGGAACAATTCGCATTTCAAGTGACCCTTCCTCAAAACGGTCTGTTCTGAAGGAACGTTCCCGCAGAAATCATTGGATTGAAAGGTGAACTCTCTCTCTGTCCCTTTCTCCCTCTCCCTTCAGGGATGCTGCCGGACATGCTAAATTTCTTCAGCAATCTCTGTATTGATGGTTCAGGTCTCCAGCGCGTCTGTACAGATTGGTTTTAGGGTTGAATTCTCAAGCTTGGTCTATTAAAGGGATTGAATCCCTCTGCTACAAAGGGGGGTCAGTTACCACAGCTAACAGGTTCGTGATGCCAACATTGTTGGCTCAATCTCTATCATGTCTGAAATTACCACGAAGGCCCCAGCTTCTCAACCTCACCCCTCACCTGAGGTGTGTGACCCTCCAGGCCTCTCTCTCTGACAAGACAGCAGCTCTCGGGTCCTCCTGGTCTATACTAACTTCCCAACTTTAAAAGGCCACTCCAGTAAGAGAGCTCTTTACATGGTTCAGGTCAAAATCCTGGAGCTCCCTCCCTAACATCACTGTGGGACACCCAAGGACTGCAGCAGGAGAGTACAGCTCACCCCCACCTTCCAGGCAACTATTAGAGGGTGTGGGAATCACATACAAGCCACATGTGAAAATACGTTTTATAACAGGGTCACGGTGGATGGTCACTAACTCTGTTTCTTTCCCTGTGTTGAAATCAGCGTAATGAAGGAGCTCAGGGTGGGTTGAAAATGACAATGATAGCATTTCGTAGGTTGGTGTTTATTAGAGTATGTATCGACAGTAAGAATGTTTGAGCACTTATTCAAGGGCATGCAGGTAGCTGCCAGAGGAAGTGATGGGGGCTGGTATAATTGTGACATTTAAAAGGCATCAGGATGAGTATGTGAATAGGAAGGGTTCAGAGGGATATCAGCCAAGTGCTAGCTAATGGAATGAAATGAGATGAGAATATCTGGTTGGTATGGACGAGATGGACAGGAGGGGCTGGTTCCAAGCTGTGCATCTCTGTGACTCAGTGCCTCTGAATAGTCTATAACAGAGAGTTTCAGACAGGTTTTGGTTTGTGTGTCTTTCTCAGGCTTCCTCAGAATCTGCATACCCAATGTCTCCAAATTTCTACAAGACTCCATGAAATAGAAGAAAGGAGAGTCAATACTGAGGGAGTGCTGCCCTGTGAGAGGGTCAGTACTGAGGGAGTGCTGCACTGTCAGAGGGTCAGTACTGAGGGAATGCTGCACTGTCAGAGGGTCAGTACTGAGGAAGTGCTGCACTGTCAGAGGGTCAGTACTGAGGGAGTGCTGCACTGTCAGAGGGTCAGTACTGAGGGAGTGCTGCACTGTCAGAGGGTCAGTACTGAGGGAGTGCTGCACTGTCAGAGTGTCAGTACTGAGGGAGTGCTGCACTGTCAGAGGGTCAGTACTGAGGGAGTGCTGCATTGTCAGAGGGTCAGTACTGAGGGAGTGCTGCACTGTCAGAGGGTCAGTACTGAGGGAGTGTTGCACTGTCAAAGGGTCAGTACTGAGGGAGTGCTGCACTGTCAGAGGGTCAGTACTGAGGGAGTGCTGCACTGTCAGAGGGTCAGTACTGAGGGAGTGCTGCACTGTCAGAGGGTCAGTACTGAGGGAGTGCTGCACTGTCAGAGGGTCAGTACTGAGGGAGTGCTGCACTGTCAGATGGTCAGTACTGAAGGAGTGCTGCACTGTCAGAGGATCAGTACTGAGGGAGTGCAGCATTGTCAGATGGTCAGTACTGAGGGAGTGCTGCACTGTCAGAGGATCAGTACTGAGGGAGTGCAGCATTGTCAGAGGGTCTGTACTGAGGGAGTGCTGCACGGTCAGAGGGTCAGTACTGAGGGAGTGCTGCACTGTCAGAGGGTCAGTAATGAGGGAGTGCTGCACTGTCGGAGGGTCATTACTGAGGGAGTGCTGCACTGTCAGAGGGTCAGTACTGAGGGAGTGCTGCACTGTCAGAGGGTCAGTACTGAGGGAGTGCTGCACTGTCAGAGGGTCAGTACTGAGGGAGTGCTGCACTGTCAGAGGGTCAGTACTGAGGGAGTGCTGCACTGTCAGAGGGTCAGTACTGAGGGAGTGCTGCACTGTCAGATGGTCAGGACTGAGGGAGTGCTGCACTGTCAGATGGTCAGGACTGAAGGAGTGCTGCACTGTCAGAGGGTCAGGACTGAGGGAGTGTTACACTGTCAGAGGGTCAGTACTGAGGGAGTGTTACACTGTCAGGGAGTCAGTACTGAGAAGTATTGCACTGTCAGAGGGTCAGTACTGAGGGAGTACTGCACTGTCGGAGGGTCATTACTGGGAGAGTGCTGCACTGTCAGAGTGTCAGTAGTGAGGGGTTGCTGCACTCTCAAAGCGTTAGTACTGAGGGAGCGCTGCACTGTTAGAATTTCAGAACTAAAGGTGCGCTGCTCAGTCAAAGAGCTGCACTGCCAGAGGGTCAGTACTGAGGGCGTTCCGCACAGTCAGATGGTCAGGACTGAGGGAGTGCTGCACTGTCAGAGGGCCAGTACCGAGCGGGTGCTGAACTGTCAGCGGGTCAGTACTGAGGGAGTGCTGCACTGTCAGAGGGTCAGTACTGAGGGAGTGCTGCACTGTCAGAGGGTCAGTACTGAGGGAGTGCTGCACTCTCGGAGGGTCAGTACTGAGGGAGTGCTGCACTCTCAGAGGGTCAGTACTGAGGGAGTGCTGCACTGTCAGAGGGTCAGTACTGAGGGAGTGCTGCACTGTCATAGGGTCAGTACTGAGGGAGTGCTGCACTGTCAGATGGTCAGTACTGAGGGAGTGCTGCACTGTCAGAGGGTCAGTGTGGAGGGAGTGCTGCACTGCCAGAGGATCAGTACCGAGCGGGTGCTGAACTGTCAGCGGGTCAGTACTGAGGGAGTGCTGCACTGTCAGAGGGTCAGTACTGAGGGAGTGCTGCACTGTCAGAGGGTTAGTACAGATAGAATGCTACACTGTCAGATAGACAATACTGAGGCACTGCTGGACTGTCAGAGCTGCAGGACCGAGGCAGAGGGTCAGTACTGAGGGAATGATACACTGTCAATGGGTCAGTACTGAGGCAGTGCTGTACTGTCAGAGTGTCAGTTTTGATGGAGTGCTTTACTGTCGGAGGTTTTGTCCTGAGATTGGTCCACAATGTCGGAGGGGCAGTATAGGGACACCTCCACTCTGCCAGAGAGACAGTACTGAGGGAGCGCATTACTATCAGAGGATCAGTGTGGAGGGAGTGCTGCGTTGTCAGAGGGTCAGTGTGGAGGGAGTACAGCTTTGTCAGAGGGTCAGTGTGGAGGGAGTGCAGCATTGTCAGAGGGTCAGTGTGGAGGGAGTACAGCATTGTCAGAGAGTCAGTGTGGAGGGAGTGCAGCATTGTCAGAGGGAGTGTGTGGAGGGAGTGCAGCATTGTCAGAGGATCAGTGTGGAGGGAGTGCAGCATTGTCAGAGGGTCAGTGCGGAGGGAGTACAGCATTGTCAGAGGGTCAGTATGGAGGGAGTGCAGCATTGTCAGAGGATCAGTGTGGAGGGAGTGCAGCATTGTCAGAGGGTCAGTGTGGAGGGAGTACAGCATTGTCAGAGGGTGAGTGTGGAGAGAGTGCAGCATTGTCAGACGATCAGTGTGGAGGGAGTGCAGCATTGTCAGAGGGTCAGTGTGGAGGGAGTGCAGCATTGTCAGAGGATCAGTGTGGAGGGAGTGCAGCATTGTCAGAGGGTCAGTGTGGAGGGAGTGCAGCATTGTCAGAGGCTCAGTGTGGAGGTAGTGATGCATTGTCAGAGGGTCAGTGTGGAGGGAGTGCAGCATTGTAAGAGGGTCAGTGTGGAGGGTGTGCAGTATTGTCAGAGGGTCAGTATGGAGGGAGTGCAGCATTGTCAGAGGGTCAGTGTGGAGGGAGTGCAGCATTTTCAGAGGATCAGTGTGGAGGGAGTGCAGCATTGTCAGAGGATCAGTGTGGAGGTAGTGCAGTATTGTCAGAGGGTCAGTATGGAGGGAGTGCAGCATTGTCAGAGGGTCAGTATGGAGGGAGTGCAGCATTGTCAGAGGGTCAGTGTGGAGGGAGTGCAGCATTGTCAGAGGGTCAGTGTGGAGGGAGTGCAGCATTGTCAGAGGATCAGTGTGGAGGGAGTGCAGTATTGTCAGAGGGTCAGTATGGAGGGAGTGCAGCATTGTCAGAGGGTCAGTATGAAGGGAGTGCAGCATTGTCAGAGGGTCAGTGTGGAGGGAGTGCAGCATTGTCAGAGGGTCATTGTGGAGGGAGTGCAGCATTGTCAGAGGATCAGTGTGGAGGGAGTGCAGTATTGTCAGAGGGTTAGTGTGGAGGGAGTGCAGCATTGTCAGAGGGTCAGTACTGAGGGGATGCCACACTGTATGAGTGTCAGTCCTGAGGGAATGCTGCACTGTGGAAATGTCAGTACAAAGAGAGTGCTGCAGAGTCAGAGGGTCAGTACTGAGGGAGTGCTGTTGTGTCAGAGCGTCATTTCTGATGGTGTGCTGCAGGGTCAAAGGAGCAGTGCTGAGGGAGAGTTGCGTTGTCAGAGGGTCAGTGTGGAGGGAGTACAGCATTGTCAGAGGACCAGTGTGGAGGGAGTGCAGCAGTGTCAGAGGGTCAGTGTGGAGGGCGTGCAGCATTGTCAGAGGGTCAGTGTGGAGGGAGTGCAGCATTGTCAGACGGTCAGTGTGGAGGGAGTGCAATATTGTCAGAGTGTCAGTGTGGAGGGAGGGCAGCATTGTCAGAGGGTCAGTGTGGAGGGAGTGCAGCATTGTCAAAGGGTCAGTGTGGAGGGAGTGCAGCATTGTCAGAGGGTCAGTGTGGAGTGAGTGCAGCATTGTCAGGGGGTCAGTATGGAGGGAGTGCAGCATTGTCAGAGGGTCAGTGTGGAGGGAGTGCAGCATTGTCAGCCGATCAGTGTGGAGGGAGTGCAATATTGTCAGAGGATCAGTGTGGAGGGAGGGCAGCATTGTCAGAGGGTCAGTGTGGAGGGAGTGCAGCATTGTCAAAGGGTCAGTGTGGAGGGAGTGCAGCATTGTCAGGGGGTCAGTATGGAGGGAGTGCAGCATTGTCAGAGGGTCAGTGTGGAGGGAGTGCAGCATTGTCAGCCGATCAGTGTGGAGGGAGTGCAGCATTGTCAGAGGGTCAGTGTGGAGGGAGTGCAGCATTGTCAGAGGATCAGTGTGGAGGGAGTGTAGCATTGTCAGAGAGTCAGTGTGGAGTGAGTGCAGCATTGTCAGAGGGTCAGTGTGGAGGGAGTGCAGCATTGTCAGGTGGTCAGTATGGAGGGAGTGCAGCATTGTCAGAGGATCAGTGTGGAGGGAGTGCAGCATTGTCAGAGGGTCAGTGTGAAGGGAGTGCAGCATTGTCAGAGGATCAGTGTGGAGGGAGTGCAGCATTGTCAGAGGGTCAGTGTGGAGGGTGTGCAGCATTGTCAGAGGATCAGTGTGGAGGGAGTGCAGCATTGTCAGAGGGTCAGTGTGGAGGGAGTGCTGCATTGTCAGGGTGTCAGTATGGAGGGAGTGCAGCATTGTCAGAGGGTCAGTGTGGAGGGAGTGCAGCATTGTCAGAGGATCAGTGTGGAGGGAGTGCAGCATTGTCAGGTGGTCAGTATGGAGGGAGTGCAGCACTGTCAGAGGGTCAGTGTGTAGGGAGTGCTGCATTGTCAGGGGGTCAGTATGGTGGGAGTGCAGCATTGTCAGAGGGTCAGTGTTGAGGGAGTGCTGCATTGTCAGAGGGTCATTGTGGAGTGAGTGCAGCATTGTCAGAGGATCAGTGTGGAGGGAGTGCAGCATTGTCAGGGGGTCAGTATGGAGGGAGTGCAGCATTGTCAGAGGGTCATTGTGAAGGGAGTGCAGCATTGTCAGAGGGTCATTGTGGAGGGAGTGCAGCATTGTCAGAGGGTCAGTGTGGAGGGAGTACAGCATTGTCAGAGGATCAGTGTGGAGGTGGTGCAGCATTGTCAGAGGGTCAGTGTGGTGGGAGTGCAGCATTGTCAGAGGATCAGTATGGAGGGTGTACAGCATTGTCAGAGGGTCAGTGTGGAGGGAGTGCAGCGTTGTCAGAGGATCAGTGTGGAGGGAGTGCAGCATTGTCAGAGGGTCAGTGTGGAGGGAGTGCAGCGTTATCAGAGGGTCAGTGTGGAGGGAGTGCAGCATTGTCAGAGGATCAGTATGGAGGGAGTGCAGCATTGTCAGAGGATCAGTGTGGAGGGAGTGCAGCATTGTCAGAGGGTCAGTGTGGAGGGAGTACTGCATTGTCAGAGGGTCATTGTGGCGGGAGTGCAGCATTGTCAGAGGATCAGTGTCGAGGGAGTGCAGCATTGTCAGCGGGTCAGTGTGGAGGGAGTGCTGCATTGTCAGGGGGTCAGTATGGAGGGAGTGCAGCATTGTCAGAGGGTCATTGTGAAGGGAGTGCAGCATTGTCAGAGGATCAGTGTGGAGGGAGTGCAGTATTGTCAGAGGGTCAGTGTGGAGGTAGTGCAGCATTGTCAGAGGGTCAGTGTGGAGGGAGTGCAGCATTGTCAGAGGGTCAGTGTGGAGGGATTGCAGCATTGTCAGACGATCAGTGTGGAGGGAGTGGAATATTGTCAGAGGATCAGTGTGGAGGGCGTGCAGCATTGTCAGAGGGTCAGTGTGGAGGGAGTGCAGCATTGTCAGAGGATCAGTGTGGACGGAGTGCAGCATTGTCAGAGTATCAGTGTGGAGTGAGTCCAGCATTGTCAGAGGGTCCGTGTGGAGGGGGTGCAGCATTGTCAGAGGCTCAGTGTGGAGGGCGTGCAGCATTGTCAGAGGATCAGTGTGGAGGGAGTGCAGCATTGTCAGAGGATCTGTGTGGAGGGGGTGCAGTATTGTCAGAGGGTCAGTATGGAGGGAGTGCAGCATTGTCAGAGGGTCAGTGTGGAGGGAGTGCAGCATTGTCAGAGGATCAGTGTGGAGGGAGTGCAGCATTGTCAGAGGATCAGTGTGGAGGGAGTGCAGCATTGTCAGAGGGTCAGTGTGGAGGGAGTGCTGCATTGTCAGGGTGTCAGTATGGAGGGAGTGCAGCATTGTCAGAGGGTCAGTGTGGAGGGAGTGCAGCATTGTCAGAGGGTCAGTGTGGAGGGTGGACAGCATTGTCAGAGGATCAGTGTGGAGGGAGTGCAGCATTGTCAGGTGGTCAGTATGGAGGGAGTGCAGCACTGTCAAGAGGGTCAGTGTGTAGGGAGTGCTGCATTGTCAGGGGGTCAGTATGGTGGGAGTGCAGCATTGTCAGAGGGTCAGTGTTGAGGGAGTGCTGCATTGTCAGAGGGTCATTGTGGAGTGAGTGCAGCATTGTCAGAGGATCAGTGTGGAGGGAGTGCAGCATTGTCAGGGGGTCAGTATGGAGGGAGTGCAGCATTGTCAGAGGGTCATTGTGAAGGGAGTGCAGCATTGTCAGAGGGTCATTGTGGAGGGAGTGCAGCATTGTCAGAGGGTCAGTGTGGAGGGAGTACAGCATTGTCAGAGGATCAGTGTGGAGGTGGTGCAGCATTGTCAGAGGGTCAGTGTGGTGGGAGTGCAGCATTGTCAGAGGATCAGTATGGAGGGTGTACAGCATTGTCAGAGGGTCAGTGTGGAGGGAGTGCAGCGTTGTCAGAGGATCAGTGTGGAGGGAGTGCAGCATTGTCAGAGGGTCAGTGTGGAGGGAGTGCAGCGTTGTCAGAGGGTCAGTGTGGAGGGAGTGCAGCATTGTCAGAGGATCAGTATGGAGGGAGTGCAGCATTGTCAGAGGATCAGTGTGGAGGGAGTGCAGCATTGTCAGAGGGTCAGTGTGGAGGGAGTACTGCATTGTCAGGGGGTCAGTATGGAGGGAGTGCAGCATTGTCAGAGGGTCAGTGTGGAGGGAGTGCTGCATTGTCAGAGGGTCATTGTGGCGGGAGTGCAGCATTGTCAGAGGATCAGTGTCGAGGGAGTGCAGCATTGTCAGCGGGTCAGTGTGGAGGGAGTGCTGCATTGTCAGGGGGTCAGTATGGAGGGAGTGCAGCATTGTCAGAGGGTCATTGTGAAGGGAGTGCAGCATTGTCAGAGGATCAGTGTGGAGGGAGTGCAGTATTGTCAGAGGGTCAGTGTGGAGGTAGTGCAGCATTGTCAGAGGGTCAGTGTGGAGGGAGTGCAGCATTGTCAGAGGGTCAGTGTGGAGGGAGTGCAGCATTGTCAGACGATCAGTGTGGAGGGAGTGGAATATTGTCAGAGGATCAGTGTGGAGGGCGTGCAGCATTGTCAGAGGGTCAGTGTGGAGGGAGTGCAGCATTGTCAGAGGATCAGTGTGGACGGAGTGCAGCATTGTCAGAGTATCAGTGTGGAGTGAGTCCAGCATTGTCAGAGGGTCCGTGTGGAGGGGGTGCAGCATTGTCAGAGGCTCAGTGTGGAGGGCGTGCAGCATTGTCAGAGGATCAGTGTGGAGGGAGTGCAGCATTGTCAGAGGGTCAGTGTGGAGGGGGTGCAGTATTGTCAGAGGGTCAGTATGGAGGGAGTGCAGCATTGTCAGAGGGTCAGTGTGGAGGGAGTGTAGCATTGTAAGAGTATCAGTGTGGAGGGAGTGCAGCATTGTCAGAGGGTCAGTGTGGAGGGAGTGCAGCATTGTCAGAGGGTCAGTGTGGAGGGAGTGCAGCATTGTCAGAGGATCAGTGTGGAGGGAGTGCAGTATTGTCAGAGGGTCAGTATGGAGGGAGTGCAGCATTGTCAGAGGGTCAGTGTGGAGTGAGTGCAGCATTGTCAGAGGGTCAGTATGGAGGGAGTGCAGCATTGTCAGAGGGTCAGTTTGGAGGGAGTGCAGCATTGTCAGAGGATCAGTGTGGAGGGAGTGCAGCATTGTCAGAGGATCAGTGTTGAGGGAGTGCAGTATTGTCAGAGGGTCAGTGTGGAGGGAGTGCAGCATTGTCAGAGGGTCAGTACTGAGGGGATGCCACACTGTATGAGTGTCAGTACTGAGGGAATGCTGCACTGTGGAAATGTCAGTACAAAGAGAGTGCTGCAGAGTCAGAGGGTCAGTACTGAGGGAGTGCTGTTGTGTCAGAGCGTCATTTCTGAGGGTGTGCTGCAGGGTCAAAGGAGCAGTGCTGAGGGAGAGCTGCACTGTCAGAGGGTCAGTACTGAGGGAGCGCTGCACTGTCAGAGGATATAGAACATAGAACAATATAGCACAGAACAGGCCCTTAGGCCCACCATGTTTTGCCGAACATTTGTCCTAGCTTAAGCACCCATCCATGTACCTATCCAACAGCCGCTTAAAGGTCACCAAAGATTCTGACTCTACCACTCCCACAGGCAGCGCATTCCATGCCCCCACCACTCTCTGGGTAAAGAACCCACCCCTGACATCTCCCCTATACCTTCCACCCTTCACCTTAAATTTATGTCCCCTTGTAACGCTCTGTTGTACCCGGGGGAAAAAGTTTCTGACTGTCTACTCTATCTATTCGTCTGATCATCTTATAAACCTCTATCAAGTCACCCCTCATCCTTCGCCGTTCCAACTAGAAAAGGCCGAGAACTCTCAACCTATCCTCGTACGAGCTATTCTCCATTCCAGGCAACATCCTGGTAAATCTTCTCTGCACCCTCTCCAAAGCTTCCACATCTTTCCTAAAGTGAGGCGACTAGAACTGCCCACAGTACTCCAAATGTGGCCTAACCAAAGTCCTGTACAGCTGTAACATCACTTCACGACTTTTGAATTCAATCCCTCTGCTAATAAACGCTAATACACCATAGGCCTTCTTACAAGCTCCATCCACCTGAGTGGAAACTTTCAAAGATCTATGAACATAGATCCCAAGATCCCTCTGCTCCTCCACCTTACTAAGAACTCTACCGTTAACGCTGTATTCCGCATTCTTATTTGTCTTTCCAAAATGGACAACCTCACACTTGGCAGGGTCGAACTCCATCTGCCACTCCTCAGCCCAGCTCTGCATCATATCCAAGTCCCTTTGCAGCCGACAGGGCTGAGGTTTATTCCTCAGCTTCCGTCTGCTGATCCCAAATGAATCCCACTGCCCCACACTCAGCACAGTCATGTGTTCCTTATTTCTGAGCTTCCCAATGCTAATCCACATCCAGAATGACATCCCACACTCCTCCAAATCGTATTGCAGGTTATTTGTCTGGGAGCGAGGAGTGCTAAGAGAGGAAATAAAAATCTGACAGGACTTTACAGTGACATTAAGGGTGAATTGATAATGAGAGAAAGAGTCGGTTGTGGAACACAGTGAGAATTTGTGCATGGACCCAGAGGCTACAGTGAATGGATGCATTGTGTCAATGCTCATTGGGACAGGGACGGTATGAAATCGTGGAGATGCTCTGCGATACAATTAAATGTATTAGCATATATACAGGGAGAAAGGAGGTTCTGAGTGGTCCTGCCTTCTTACAGCCCAATAAATCTCCAAAGACAGTGGAAATGTATCTCCGTTTACCGAATGAGGTGATGGAGGAAGTAGCAGGGACACTTGCAAACATTTTCAAATCCCCTCTGGCCACAGGAGAGGTGCCGTCGGACTGACCATGTGGTCCTGTTATTCAAGTAGGAACATGGGATATACCAGGCAGCTGCAGGCCAGTCAGGCTAATATCGTGGGTGGGACGTCTGTTGGAAGCAATTTTGGGAGATAGAATTAATCAGCATTTACAGAGACTGGAGTTCATGATGAACAGTCAGAATGGTTGTGTTAAGGGGAGGTCAGGTCTGACCAATGGGAGTGCACTTTTTAAGGAGGTGACCAGCTGTGTAAATAAGGGCAATGCTTTCCTGTCGTCTGCTTGGAGGTCAGTCAGGCTTTTATCAGGACCCATACTGGAAACTGATAGTGAACATAAAAACTCAAGATCCAAGGAATTTGGTGCAGAATGCTGAGTGGCAGGAAGCAGACAGTGATGGCCCAGTTAGAAATCTCTGTCTGCTCATGTCTCACTGTTGGGGTCTTGCTGATGTGGTTGTTAGAAAAGATTTAGATTTGAATGGTGGATGGTTAATCATTGGGTTCATGAATGATATGGGTATTGGTGGGGTGATAAATACTGAGGAGGATAGCCTTAGGTTACAGAAGGATGGAGATGGCCTTGTCAGATGGACCGATCAGTGACAACGGGTGAGGTGCCTGAAGATTGGAGGGTGATTAATGATGGGCCATTATTGAAGTAAGGCTGCAAGGAACAGCCATTGAACTATGGAGCTGTGAGCCTGATGGCAGTGGTGGGTAAGCTGTTGGTGGGCATTCTGAGAGACAACTTACATGTATTTGGAAAAGCAGAATTGATTAGGGATGGTCAGCTTGGCTTTGTTTGTGGAAATGATGTGTCCAACTTGATAGAGCTTTTGAAGGGATGACCAAGGAGACAGATGAGAAGGTTTCACATGGGAGACTGCTTAGTAAAAGGTTAGAGGAGATGGCATCCAAGGAGAGAGGACAGCACGGTGCCTCAGTGGTTTGATTCTAACTCCCGGTGACTGTCTGTGTGGAGTTTACACATTCTCTCTGTATCTGTGCGGGTTCCCTCCGGGTGCTCCAGTTTCCTCCCACCGCCCAAAGATGCCATGGGAAATGCAGCATTACAGGGATAGAGTAGAGGATGTGAGTCTGGGTGCGATGCTGTTCAGACAGTCAGTGTGGAGCCAATGGACAGAATGGCTTGATTCTACACTGTAGGAATTCTAAAATTCATCCAGAGAGACAAGTCATGTTCTGGGGACCTGGGCTCCAATCTTGGACAGGGGTGGGTGTGGGTCCTTACAGTCTGAAGGGGTTTGAACACAGTCTGAGGGGGGAGCTGTGCTGAGCCCTGAAGAGTTGAGGATGTGAATGTTTTGTGGAGCTACTGTCTAAGGGGCTTTGGGGGTTAAACACAACAAAGTGATGAATTCTTCGGTATTGAGGGAGCACTTTCTGAGATTTTGAGGGAGCACTTTCTTCGGTATTGAGGGAGCACTTTCTTCGGTATTGAGGAAGCACTTTCTGAGGTATTGAGGGAACACTTTCTGAGGTATTGAGGAAGCACTTTCTGAGGTATTGAGGGAGAACTATCTGAGGTACTGAGGGAGAACTATCTGAGGTATTGATGGAGCACTTTCTGAGGTACTGAGGGAAAACTATCTGAGGTATTGAGGTAGCACTATCTGCGGTATTGAGGGAGCACTATCTGAGGCATTGAGGGAGCACTATCTGAGGTACTGAGGGAGCACTTTCTGAGGTACTGATGGAGAACTATCTGAGGTACTGAAGGAGAACGTTCGGAGGTACTGAGGAAGCACTATCTAAGATCCTGAGCGAGTACTATCTGAGGTATTGATGTAGCAATTTCTGAGGTATTGAGGGAGCACTATCTGAAGTACTGAGGGAGCACTTTCTGAGGTATTGAGGAAGCACTTTCAGAGGTATTGAGGAAGCACACTCTGAGGTACTGAGGGTGAACTATCTGAGGTATTGATGGAGCACATTCTGAGGTATTGAGGGAGCACTATCTGAGGTACTGAGGGAGCACTATCTGAGGTACTGAGGGAGCACTTTCTGAGGTATTGAGGAAGCACTTTCTCAGGTATTGAGGAGCAACTTTCTGAGGTATTGAGGGAGCACTTTCTGAGGTACTGAGGGAGCACTTTGTGAGGTACTAAGGGAGCACTTCCTGAGGTATTGACGGTGCACTATCTGAAGAAATGAGGGAGCACTTTCTGAGGTATTGAGGAAGCACTTTCTGACGTACTGAGGGAGCACTTTCTGAGGTACTGACGGAGCACTCTCTGAGGTACTGAGGGAGAACTATCTGAGGTACTGAGGGAGAACTATCTGAGGTACTGAGTGAGCACTTTCTGAGGTATTTAGGGAGCACTTTCTGAGGTACTGAGTGAGAACTATCTGAGGAACTGAGGGAGAACTATCTGAGGTACTGAGGGAGCAGTTTCTGAGGTGTTGAGGGAGCACTTTCTGAGGTACAGAGGGAGCACTATCTGAGGTTCTGAGCTTGTACTATCTGAGGTACTGAGGGAGAACTATCTGAGGTACTGAGGGACCACTTTCTGAAGTATTGAGGGAGCACTTTCTAAGGTATTGAGGAAGCACTTTCTGAGTTACTGAGGGAGAACAATCTGAGGTACTGAGGGAGCAAGTTCTGAGGTATTGAGGGAGCACTATCTGAGGTATTGAGGAAGCACTTTCTGAGGTATTAAAGGAGCACTTTCTGAGGTATAGAGCGAGCACTATCTGAGGTACTGAGGGAGCACTTTCTGAGGTATTCAGGAAGCAATTTCTGAGGTATTGAGGGAGCACTTTCTGAGGTATTGAGGAAGCACTTTCTGAGTTACTGAGGGAGCACTTTCTGAGGTACTGAGGGGGCACTTTCTGAGGTATTGAGGGAGCACTTTCTGAGGTACTGATGGAACACTCTCTGAGGTATTGAGGGAGCACTTTCGAGGTATTGAGGGAGTACTACCGGAGGTATTGAGGGAGCACTTTCTGAGGTACTGATGAAGCACTATCTGAAGTATTGAGGGAGCACATTCTGAGGTACTGAGGAATCACTATCTGAGGTACTGAGGGAACACTTTCTTAGGTACTGAGGGAGAAATATCTGAGGTACTGGGGGACCACTTTCTGAAGTATTGAGGGAGCACTTTCTGAGGTATTATGACACCATTATCTGAGGTATTGAGGAAGCACTTTCTGAGGTATTGAGGGAGCACTTTCTGAGGTATTGAGGGAGCACTACCTGAGGTACTGAAGGAGCACTTTCTGAGGTATTGAAAAAGCACTTTCTGAGGTATTGAGGAAGCACTTTCTGAGGTATTGAGGAAGCACTTTCTGAGGTACTGAGGGAACACTTTCTGAGGTATTGAGCGAGCACTTTCGAGGTATTGAGGGAGAACTACCTGAGGTATTGAGGGAGCACTTTCTGAGGTACTGAGGAAGCACTATCTGAGGTATTGAGGGAGCACCTTCTGAGGTACTGAAGAAGCACTATCTGAGATACTGAGGGAGCACTTTCTGAGGTACTGAGGGAGAAATATCTGAGGTACTGCGGGAACACTTTCTGAAGTATTGAGGGAGCACTTTCTGAGGTATTGAGAGACCATTATCTGAGGTTTTGAGGAACCACTTTCTGAGGTATTGAGGGAGCACTTTGTGAGGTATTGAGGGAACACTATCTGAGGTACTGATGGAGCACTTTCTGAGGTATTGAGAAAGCACTTTCTGAGATATTGAGGAAGCACTTTCTGAAGTATTGAGGGAGCACTATCTGAGGTATTGAGGAAGCTCTTTCTGAGGTATTGAGGAAGCACTTTCTGAGGTATTGAGCGAGCACTATCTGAGGTACTGAGGGAGCTAGTTGTGAGGTACTGAGGGAGAACTATCTGAGGTACTGAGGGATCACTTTCTGAGGTATTGAGGAAGCATTTTCTGAAGTATTGAGGGAACACAATCTGTTGTATTGAGGAAGCACTTTCTGAGTTATTGAGGGAGCACTTTCTGAGGTATTGAGGGAGCACTATCTGAGGTACTGAGGGAGAACTATCTTTGGTATTGATGGAGCACATTCTGAGGTATTGAGGAAGCACTTTCTGAGATACTGTGGGAGCACTTTCTGCCGTATTGAGGGAGCACTATCTGAGGTACTGAGGGAACAAGTTCTGAGGTATTGAGGAAGCACTCTCTGAGGTACTGAGGGAGAACTATCTGAGGTACTGAGGGAGCAATTTCTGAGGTAGTAAGGGAGCACTATCTGAGGTATTGAGGGAGCAATATCTGAGGTACTGAGGGAGGACTTTCTGAGGTATTGAGGGAGCACTTTCTGAGGAACTGAGTGAGAACTATCTGAGGTACTGAGGGAGAACTATCTGAGGTACTGAGGGAGCAGTTTCTGAGATATTGAGGGAGCACGTTCTGACGTACTGAGGAAGCACTAGCTGAGGTTCTGAGTGAGTACTATCTGAGGTACTAAGGGAGCACTTTCTGAGGTATTGAGGGAGCACTTTCTGAGGTACTGAGGGAGAACTATCTGAGGTAGTGAGGGAGAAGTATTTGAGCTATTGTGGGAGTACTATCTGAGGCATAGAGGGAGAATTATCTGAGGTATTGAGGGAGCACTTTCAGAGGTATTGAAGGAGAACTATCTGAGGTATTGAGGGAGAACTTTCTGAGGTATTGAGGAAGCACTTTCTGAGGTACTGAGGGAGCACTTTGTGAGGTACTAAGGGAGCACTTCCTGAGGTATTGACGGTGCACTATCTGAAGAAATGAGGGAGCACTTTCTGAGGTATTGAGGAAGCACTTTCTGACGTACTGAGGGAGCACTTTCTGAGGTACTGAGGGAGCACTCTCTGAGGTACTGAGGGAGAACTATCTGAGGTACTGAGGGAGAACTATCTGAGGTACTGAGTGAGCACTTTCTGAGGTATTTAGGGAGCACTTTCTGAGGTACTGAGTGAGAACTATCTGAGGAACTGAGGGAGAACTATCTGAGGTACTGAGGGAGCAGTTTCTGAGGTGTTGAGGGAGCACTTTCTGAGGTACAGAGGGAGCACTATCTGAGGTTCTGAGCTTGTACTATCTGAGGTACTGAGGGAGAACTATCTGAGGTACTGAGGGACCACTTTCTGAAGTATTGAGGGAGCGCTTTCTAAGGTATTGAGGAAGCACTTTCTGAGTTACTGAGGGAGAACAATCTGAGGTACTGAGGGAGCAAGTTCTGAGGTATTGAGGGAGCACTATCTGAGGTATTGAGGAAGCACTTTCTGAGGTATTAAAGGAGCCCTTTCTGAGGTATAGAGCGAGCACTATCTGAGGTACTGAGGGAGCACTTTCTGAGGTATTCAGGAAGCAATTTCTGAGGTATTGAGGGAGCACTTTCTGAGGTACTGAGTGAGCACTTTCTGAGGTACTGAGGGAGCACTTTCTGAGGTATTGAGGGAGCACTTTCTGAGGTATTGAGGAAGCACTTTCTGAGTTACTGAGGGAGCACTTTCTGAGGTACTGAGGGGGCACTTTCTGAGGTATTGAGGGAGCACTTTCTGAGGTACTGATGGAACACTCTCTGAGGTATTGAGGGAGCACTTTCGAGGTATTGAGGGAGTACTACCTGAGGTATTGAGGGAGCACTTTCTGAGGTACTGATGAAGCACTATCTGAAGTATTGAGGGAGCACATTCTGAGGTACTGAGGAATCACTATCTGAGGTACTGAGGGAACACTTTCTTAGGTACTGAGGGAGAAATATCTGAGGTACTGGGGGACCACTTTCTGAAGTATTGAGGGAGCACTTTCTGAGGTATTATGACACCATTATCTGAGGTATTGAGGAAGCACTTTCTGAGGTATTGAGGGAGCACTTTCTGAGGTATTGAGGGAGCACTACCTGAGGTACTGAAGGAGCACTTTCTGAGGTATTGAAAAAGCACTTTCTGAGGTATTGAGGAAGCACTTTCTGAGGTATTGAGGAAGCACTTTCTGAGGTACTGAGGGAACACTTTCTGAGGTATTGAGCGAGCACTTTCGAGGTATTGAGGGAGAACTACCTGAGGTATTGAGGGAGCACTTTCTGAGGTACTGAGGAAGCACTATCTGAGGTATTGAGGGAGCACCTTCTGAGGTACTGAAGAAGCACTATCTGAGATACTGAGGGAGCACTTTCTGAGGTACTGAGGGAGAAATATCTGAGGTACTGCGGGAACACTTTCTGAAGTATTGAGGGAGCACTTTCTGAGGTATTGAGAGACCATTATCTGAGGTTTTGAGGAACCACTTTCTGAGGTATTGAGGGAGCACTTTGTGAGGTATTGAGGGAACACTATCTGAGGTACTGATGGAGCACTTTCTGAGGTATTGAGAAAGCACTTTCTGAGATATTGAGGAAGCACTTTCTGAAGTATTGAGGGAGCACTATCTGAGGTATTGAGGAAGCTCTTTCTGAGGTATTGAGGAAGCACTTTCTGAGGTATTGAGCGAGCACTATCTGAGGTACTGAGGGAGCTAGTTGTGAGGTACTGAGGGAGAACTATCTGAGGTACTGAGGGATCACTTTCTGAGGTATTGAGGAAGCATTTTCTGAAGTATTGAGGGAACACAATCTGTTGTATTGAGGAAGCACTTTCTGAGTTATTGAGGGAGCACTTTCTGAGGTATTGAGGGAGCACTATCTGAGGTACTGAGGGAGAACTATCTTTGGTATTGATGGAGCACATTCTGAGGTATTGAGGAAGCACTTTCTGAGATACTGTGGGAGCACTTTCTGCCGTATTGAGGGAG
Organism: Chiloscyllium plagiosum; assembly: GCF_037043375.1. Taxonomy (NCBI): domain Eukaryota; kingdom Metazoa; phylum Chordata; class Chondrichthyes; order Orectolobiformes; family Hemiscylliidae; genus Chiloscyllium; species Chiloscyllium plagiosum. The sequence continues at coordinate 60,565,882 of NW_028270180.1, forward strand.
CACTATCTGAGGTACTGAGGGAACAAGTTCTGAGGTATTGAGGAAGCACTCTCTGAGGTACTGAGGGAGAACTATCTGAGGTACTGAGGGAGCAATTTCTGAGGTAGTAAGGGAGCACTATCTGAGGTATTGAGGGAGCAATATCTGAGGTACTGAGGGAGGACTTTCTGAGGTATTGAGGGAGCACTTTCTGAGGAACTGAGTGAGAACTATCTGAGGTACTGAGGGAGAACTATCTGAGGTACTGAGGGAGCAGTTTCTGAGATATTGAGGGAGCACGTTCTGACGTACTGAGGAAGCACTAGCTGAGGTTCTGAGTGAGTACTATCTGAGGTACTAAGGGAGCACTTTCTGAGGTATTGAGGGAGCACTTTCTGAGGTACTGAGGGAGAACTATCTGAGGTAGTGAGGGAGAAGTATTTGAGCTATTGTGGGAGTACTATCTGAGGCATAGAGGGAGAATTATCTGAGGTATTGAGGGAGCACTTTCAGAGGTATTGAAGGAGAACTATCTGAGGTATTGAGGGAGAACTTTCTGAGGTATTGAGGAAGCACTTTCTGAGGTACTGAGGGAGAACTATCTGAGGTACTGAGGGAGCACTTTCTGCGGTACTGAGGGAGAACTATCTGAGGTATTGAGGGAGAACTATCTGAGGCATTGAGGGAGAACTATCTGAGGTATTGAGGGAGAACTTTCGGAGGGACTGAGGAAGCACGATCTGAGGACCTGAGCGAGTACTATCTGAGGTATTGATGGAGCAATTTCTGAGGTATTGAGGGAGCACTATCTGAGGTACAGAGGGAGCACTTTCTGAGGTATTGAGGAAGCACTTTCTGAGGTAATGAGGGAGCTCTTTCTGAGGTATTGTGGAAGCACTTTCTGAGGTATTGTGGGAGCACTATCTGAGGTAATAATGAGGGAGCTCTTTCTGAGGTATTGTGGAAGCACTTTCTGAGGTATTGTGGGAGCACTATCTGAGGTAATGAGGGAGCACTTTCTGAGGTATTGAGGAAGCACAATCTGATGAATTGAGGAAGCACAATCTGATGAATTGAGGAAGCACTTTATGTGTTATTGAGGGAGCACTTTCTGAGTTATTGAGGGAGCACTATCTGAGGTACTGAGGGCCCACTTTCTGATGTACTGAGGGAGCACTTTTTGAGTTATTGAGGAAGCACTCTCTGAGGTACTGAGGGTGAACTATCTGTGGCATTGATGGAGCAAATCTGAGGTATTGAAGAAGGAATTTCTGATGTACTGAGGGAGCACATTCTGAGGTATTGAGGGAGCACTTCCTGAGGTACTGAGGGAGCACTTTCTGAGGTATTGAGGAAGCACTCTCTGAGTACTGAGGGAGAACGATCTGTGGTATTGATGGAGCAAATCTGAGGTATTGAAGAAGCAATTTCTGGTGTCCTGAGGGAGCACATTCTGAGGTATTGAGGGAGCACTATCTGGGGAACTGAGGGAACAGATCTGACGTATTCAGGAAGCAGTCTCTGAGGTACTGAGAGGGAACTATCTGAGGTACTGAGGGAGCACTTTTTGAGTTTTTGAGGAAGCACTCTCTGAGGTACTGAGGGTGAACTATCTGTGGTATTGATGGAGCAAATTTGAGTTATTGAAGAAGCAATTTCTGATGTACTGAGTGAGCACATTCTGAGGTATTGAGGGAGCACTTTCTGAGGTACAGAGGGAGCACTCTCTGAGGTATTGAGGAAGCACTTTCTGAGGTATTGAGGAAGCACTTTCTGAGGTATTGCGGGAGCACTTTCTGATGTACTGAGGGTGCACTTTCTGATGTATTGAGGAAGCACTTTCTGAGGTATTGAGCGAGCACTTTCTGAGGTAATGAGGGAGCACTTTCTGAGGTATTGAGGAAGCAGTCTCTGAGGTACTGAGGGAGAACGATCTGTGGTGTTGATGGAGCAAATCTGAGGTATTGAAGAAGCAATTTCTGATGTACTGAGGGAGCACATTCTGAGGTATTGAGGGAGCACTATCTGAGGAACTGAGGGAACAGATCTGAGGTATTCAGGAAGCAGTCTCTGAGGTACTGAGGGAGAACTATCTGAGGTACTGAGAGGGAACTCTCTGAGGTACTGAGAGAGCACTTTCTGAGGTATTAAGGGAGCACTATCTGAGGTATCGAGGGAGCAAATTCTGAGGTACTCAGGGAGCACTTTCTGAGGTACTGAGTGAGATCTATCTGAGGTACTGAGGGAGAAAATATCTGAGGTACTAAGGGAGCAGTTTCTGAGGTATTGAGGGAGCACTTTCTGATGTACTGAGGAATCACTATCTGATGTTCTGAGCGAGTGCTATCTGAGGTACTGAGCGAGCACTTTCTGAGGTATTGAGGGAGCACATTCTGAGGTACTGTGGGAGCACTATCTGAGGTATTGAGGGAGAACTATCTGAGGTACTGATTGAGCACGTTCTGAGGTATTGAGGGAGCACTATCTGAGGTACTGCGGGAGAACTATCTGAGGTTTTGATGGAGCAGTATCTGAGGTACTGAGGGAGCACTTTCTGAGGTACAGAGGTAGCACTTTCTGACGTACTGAGGGAGCACTTTTTGAGGCATTGAGGAAGCACTCTCTGAGGTACTGAGCTAGAACTATCTGTGGTATTGACGGAGCAAATCTGAGGTATTGAAGAAGCAATTTCTGATGTACTGAGGGAGCCCATTCTGAGGTATTGAGGGAGCACGTTCTGAGGTACAGAGGGAGCACTCTCTGAGGTATTGAGGAAGCATTTTCTGAGGTATTGAGGAAGCACTTTCTGAGGTATTGAGGGAGCACTTTCTGAGGTACTGAGGGAGCACTTTCTAGGTATTGAGGAAGCACTTTCTGAGGTATTGAAGAGGCACTTTCTGAGGTATTGAGGAAGCACTTTCTGAGGTACTGAGGGCCCACTTTCTGATGTACTGAGGGAGCACTGTTTGAGGTATTGAGGAAGCACTCTCTGAGGTACTGAGCTAGAACTATCTGTGGTATTGTCGGAGCAAATCTGAGGTATTGAAGAAGCAATTTCTGATGTACTGAGGGAGCCCATTCTGAGGTATTGAGGGAGCACGTTCTGAGGTACAGAGGGAGCACTCTCTGAGGTATTGAGGAAGCACTTTCTGAGGTATTGAGGAAGCACTTTCTGAGGTATTGAGGGAGCACTTTCTGATGTACTGAGGGAGCACTTTCTGAGGTATTGAGGAAGCACTTTCTGAGGTATTGAGCGAGCACTTCCTGAGGTACTGAGGGAGAACTTTCTGACGTATGGAGGAAGCACTCTCTGAGTACTGAGGGAGAACGATCTGTGGTATTGATGGAGCAAATCTGAGGTATTGAAGAAGCAATTTCTGATGTACTGAGGGAGCACATTCTGAGGTATTGAGGGAGCACTATCTGAGGAACTGAGGGAACAGATCTGAGGTATTCAGGAAGCAGTCTCTGAGGTACTGAGGGAGCACTTTCTGAGGTATTAAGGGAGCACTTTCTGAGGTATTCAGGAAGCAATTTCTGAGGTATTGAGGGAGCACTTTCTGAGGTACTGAGTGAGCACTTTCTGAGGTACTGAGGGAGCACTTTCTGAGGTATTGAGGGAGCACTTTCTGAGGTATTGAGGAAGCACTTTCTGAGTTACTGAGGGAGCACTTTCTGAGGTACTGAGGGGGCACTTTCTGAGGTATTGAGGGAGCACTATCTGAGGTACGGAGGGAGCACTATCTGAGGTATTAAGGGTGCACTTTCTGAGGTATTGAGGAAGGACTTTCTGAGGTATTGAGGGAGCACTTTCTAAGGTACTGAGGGAGCACGTTCTCGGTATTGAGGAAGCACTTTCTGAGGTATTGAAGAAGCACTTTCTGAGGTATTGAGGGAGCACCTTCTGAGGTATTGAGGGAGCACTTTCTGATGTACTGAGGGAGCACTTTCTGAGGTATTGAGGAAGCACGTTCTGAGGTACTGAGTGCGCACTTTCAGAGGTACTGAGTGCGCACTTTCTGAGGTACTGAGGGAGCACTTTCTGAGGTATTGAGGAAGCACTCTCTGAGGTACTGTGGTAGAACTATCTGTGGTATTGATGGAGCAAATCTGAGGTATTGAAGAAGCAATGTCTGAGGTACTGAGGGAGCACATTCTGAGGTATTGAGGGAGCACTTTCTGAGGTATTGACGGAGCACTATCTGAGGTACTGAGTGAGCACTTTCTGAGGTATTGAGGAAGCACTTTCTGAGGTATTGTGGAAGCACTTTCTGAGATATTGAGAAGCACTGTCTGAGGTATTGAGGAAGCACTATCTGAGGTATTCAGGAAGCACTTTCTGAGGTACTGAGGGAGCACTTTCTGAGGTATTGAGGGAGCAATTTCAGATGTATTGAGGGAGAACGATCTGAGGTATTGAGGGAGCACTATCTGAGGTATTGAGGGAGAACTATCTGAGATATTGAGGAGAACTATCTGAGGTATTGAGGGAGAAATATCTGAGGTATTGAGCGAGCACTTTCAGAGGTTTTGAGGGAGAACTATCTGAGGTATTTAAGGAGAACAATCTTATGGTTTGAGGGAGCACTCTCTGAGGTATTGATGGATCACTTCCTGAGGTATTGCGGTAGCACTTTCTGAGGTACTGAGGGGACACTTTCTGAGGTATTGGGGGAGCACTATCTGACGTACTGAGGAAGCACTATCAGATGTACTGATGGAGAACTATCTGTGGTATTGATGGAGCACTTTCTGAGGTATTGATGGAGCACTATCTGAGGTACTGAGGGAGAACTATCTGAGGTACTGAGGGAGAACTATCTGCGGTACTGAGGGAGAACTATCTGAGGTATTCATGGAGCACTTTCTGAGGTATTGAGGGAGCACTATCTGAGGTACTGAGGGATCACTTTCTGAGGTATTGAGGATGCATTTTCTGAAGTATTGAGGGAACACAATCTGTTGTATTGAGGAAGCACTTTCTGAGTTATTGAGGGAGCACTTTCTGAGGTATTGAGGGAGCACTATCTGAGGTACTGAGGGAGAACTATCTTTGGTATTGATGGAGCACATTCTGAGGTATTGAGGAAGCACTTTCTGAGATACTGTGGGAGCATTTTCTGCGGTATTGAGGGAGCACTATCTGAGGTACTGAGGGAACAAGTTCTGAGGTATTGAGGAAGCACTCTCTGAGGTACTGAGGGAGAACTATCTGAGGTACTGAGGGAGCAATTTCTGAGGTAGTAAGGGAGCACTATCTGAGGTATTGAGGGAGCAATATCTGAGGTACTGAGGGAGGACTTTCTGAGGTATTGAGGGAGCACTTTCTGAGGAACTGAGTGAGAACTATCTGAGGTACTGAGGGAGAACTATCTGAGGTACTGAGGAAGCACTAGCTGAGGTTCTGAGTGAGTACTATCTGAGGTACTAAGGGAGCACTTTCTGAGGTATTGAGGGAGCACTTTCTGAGGTACTGAGGGAGAACTATCTGAGGTAGTGAGGGAGAAGTATTTGAGCTATTGTGGGAGTACTATCTGAGGCATAGAGGGAGAATTATCTGAGGTATTGAGGGAGCACTTTCAGAGGTATTGAAGGAGAACTATCTGAGGTCTTGAGGGAGAACTTTCTGAGGTATTGAGGAAGCACTTTCTGAGGTACTGAGGGAGAACTATCTGAGGTACTGAGGGAGCACTTTCTGCGGTACTGAGGGAGAACTATCTGAGGTATTGAGGGAGAACTATCTGAGGTATTGTGGGAGCACTATCTGAGGCATTGTGGGGGAGAACTATCTGAGGTATTGAGGGAGAACTTTCGGAGGGACTGAGGAAGCACGATCTGAGGACCTGAGCGAGTACTATCTGAGGTATTGATGGAGCAATTTCTGAGGTATTGAGGGAGCACTATCTGAGGTACAGAGGGAGCACTTTCTGAGGTATTGAGGAAGCACTTTCTGAGGTAATGAGGGAGCTCTTTCTGAGGTATTGTGGAAGCACTTTCTGAGGTATTGTGGGAGCACTATCTGAGGTAATAATGAGGGAGCTCTTTCTGAGGTATTGTGGAAGCACTTTCTGAGGTATTGTGGGAGCACTATCTGAGGTAATGAGGGAGCAATTTCTGAGGTATTGAGGAAGCACAATCTGATGAATTGAGGAAGCACAATCTGATGAATTGAGGAAGCACTTTATGTGGTATTGAGGGAGCACTTTCTGAGTTATTGAGGGAGCACTATCTGAGGTACTGAGGGCCCACTTTCTGATGTACTGAGGGAGCACTTTTTGAGTTATTGAGGAAGCACTCTCTGAGGTACTGAGGGTGAACTATCTGTGGCATTGATGGAGCAAAACTGAGGTATTGAAGAAGGAATTTCTGATGTACTGAGGGAGCACATTCTGAGGTATTGAGGGAGCACTTCCTGAGGTACTGAGGGAGCACTTTCTGAGGTATTGAGGAAGCACTCTCTGAGTACTGAGGGAGAACGATCTGTGGTTTTGATGGAGCAAATCTGAGGTATTGAAGAAGCAATTTCTGGTGTCCTGAGGGAGCACATTCTGAGGTATTGAGGGAGCACTATCTGGGGAACTGAGGGAACAGATCTGACGTATTCAGGAAGCAGTCTCTGAGGTACTGAGGGGGAACTATCTGAGGTACTGAGGGAGCACTTTTTGAGTTTTTGAGGAAGCACTCTCTGAGGTACTGAGGGTGAACTATCTGTGGTATTGATGGAGCAAATCTGAGTTATTGAAGAAGCAATTTCTGATGTACTGAGGGAGCACATTCTGAGGTATTGAGGGAGCACTTTCTGAGGTACAGAGGGAGCACTCTCTGAGGTATTGAGGAAGCACTTTCTGAGGTATTGAGGAAGCACTTTCTGAGGTATTGCGGGAGCACTTTCTGATGTACTGAGGGTGCACTTTCTGATGTATTGAGGAAGCACTTTCTGAGGTATTGAGCGAGCACTTTCTGAGGTAATGAGGGAGCACTTTCTGAGGTAATGAGGAAGCAGTCTCTGAGGTACTGAGGGAGAACGATCTGTGGTGTTGATGGAGCAAATCTGAGGTATTGAAGAAGCAATTTCTGATGTACTGAGGGAGCACATTCTGAGGTATTGAGGGAGCACTATCTGAGGAACTGAGGGAACAGATCTGAGGTATTCAGGAAGCAGTCTCTGAGGTACTGAGGGAGAACTATCTGAGGTACTGAGGGAGAACTCTCTGAGGTACTGAGAGAGCACTTTGTGAGGTATTAAGGGAGCACTATCTGAGGTATTGAGGGAGCAAATTCTGAGGTACTCAGGGAGCACTTTCTGAGGTACTGAGTGAGAACTATCTGAGGTACTGAGGGAGAAAATATCTGAGGTACTAAGGGAGCAGTTTCTGAGGTATTGAGGGAGCACTTTCTGATGTACTGAGGAATCACTATCTGATGTTCTGAGCGAGTGCTATCTGAGGTACTGAGCGAGCACTTTCTGAGGTATTGAGGGAGCACGTTCTGAGGTACTGCGGGAGCACTATCTGAGGTATTGAGGGAGAACTATCTGAGGTACTGATTGAGCACGTTCTGAGGTATTGAGGGAGCACTATCTGAGGTACTGAGGGAGAACTATCTGAGGTTTTGATGGAGCAGTATCTGAGGTACAGAGGGAGCACTTTCTGAGGTACAGAGGTAGCACTTTCTGATGTACTGAGGGAGCACTTTTTGAGGTATTGAGGAAGCACTCTCTGAGGTACTGAGCTAGAACCATCTGTGGTATTGACGGAGCAAATCTGAGGTATTGAAGAAGCAATTTCTGATGTACTGAGGGAGCCCATTCTGAGGGATTGAGGGAGCACGTTCTGAGGTACAGAGGGAGCACTCTCTGAGGTATTGAGGAAGCACTTTCTGAGGTATTGAGGGAGCACTTTCTGAGGTACTGAGGGAGCACTTTCTAGGTATTGAGGAAGCACTTTCTGAGGTATTGAAGAGGCACTTTCTGAGGTATTGAGGAAGCACTTTCTGAGGTACTGAGGGCCCACTTTCTGATGTACTGAGGGAGCACTTTTTGAGGTATTGAGGAAGCACTCTCTGAGGTACTGAGCTAGAACTATCTGTGGTATTGACGGAGCAAATCTGAGGTATTGAAGAAGCAATTTCTGATGTACTGAGGGAGCCCATTCTGAGGTATTGAGGGAGCACGTTCTGAGGTACAGAGGGAGCACTCTCTGAGGTATTGAGGAAGCAATTTCTGAGGTATTGAGGAAGCACTTTCTGAGGTATTGAGGGAGCACTTTCTGATGTACTGAGGGAGCACTTTCTGAGGTATTGAGGAAGCACTTTCTGAGGTATTGAGCGAGCACTTCCTGAGGTACTGAGGGAGCACTTTCTGACGTATGGAGGAAGCACTCTCTGAGTACTGAGGGAGAACGATCTGTGGTATTGATGGAGCAAATCTGAGGTATTGAAGAAGCAATTTCTGATGTACTGAGGGAGCACATTCTGAGGTATTGAGGGAGCACTATCTGAGGAACTGAGGGAACAGATCTGAGGTATTCAGGAAGCAGTCTCTGAGGTACTGAGGGAGCACTTTCTGAGGTATTAAGGGAGCACTCTCTGAGGTATTGAGGGAGCAAATTCTGAGGTACTCAGGGAGCACTTTCTGAGGTACTGAGTGAGAACTATCTGAGGTACTGAGGGAGAAATATCTGAGGTTTTGATGGAGCAGTTTCTGAGGTATTGAGCGAGCACTATCTGAGGTACTGAGGGAGCACTTTCTGAGGTACAGAGGTAGCACTTTCTGAGGTATTGAGGGAGCACTATCTGAGGTACTGAGGGAACAAGTTCTGAGGTATTGAGGAAGCACTCTCTGAGGTACTGAGGGAGAACTATCTGAGGTACTGAGGGAGCAATTTCTGAGGTAGTAAGGGAGCACTATCTGAGGTATTGAGGGAGCAATATCTGAGGTACTGAGGGAGGACTTTCTGAGGTATTGAGGGAGCACTTTCTGAGGAACTGAGTGAGAACTATCTGAGGTACTGAGGGAGAACTATCTGAGGTACTGAGGAAGCAGTTTCTGAGGTATTGAGGGAGCACGTTCTGACGTACTGAGGAAGCACTAGCTGAGGTTCTGAGTGAGTACTATCTGAGGTACTAAGGGAGCACTTTCTGAGGTATTGAGGGAGCACTTTCTGAGGTACTGAGGGAGAACTATCTGAGGTAGTGAGGGAGAAGTATTTGAGCTATTGTGGGAGTACTATCTGAGGCATAGAGGGAGAATTATCTGAGGTATTGAGGGAGCACTTTCAGAGGTATTGAAGGAGAACTATCTGAGGTCTTGAGGGAGAACTTTCTGAGGTATTGAGGAAGCACTTTCTGAGGTACTGAGGGAGAACTATCTGAGGTACTGAGGGAGCACTTTCTGCGGTACTGAGGGAGAACTATCTGAGGTATTGAGGGAGAACTATCTGAGGTATTGTGGGAGCACTATCTGAGGCATTGTGGGGGAGAACTATCTGAGGTATTGAGGGAGAACTTTCGGAGGGACTGAGGAAGCACGATCTGAGGACCTGAGCGAGTACTATCTGAGGTATTGATGGAGCAATTTCTGAGGTATTGAGGGAGCACTATCTGAGGTACAGAGGGAGCACTTTCTGAGGTATTGAGGAAGCACTTTCTGAGGTAATGAGGGAGCTCTTTCTGAGGTATTGTGGAAGCACTTTCTGAGGTATTGTGGGAGCACTATCTGAGGTAATAATGAGGGAGCTCTTTCTGAGGTATTGTGGAAGCACTTTCTGAGGTATTGTGGGAGCACTATCTGAGGTAATGAGGGAGCAATTTCTGAGGTATTGAGGAAGCACAATCTGATGAATTGAGGAAGCACAATCTGATGAATTGAGGAAGCACTTTATGTGGTATTGAGGGAGCACTTTCTGAGTTATTGAGGGAGCACTATCTGAGGTACTGAGGGCCCACTTTCTGATGTACTGAGGGAGCACTTTTTGAGTTATTGAGGAAGCACTCTCTGAGGTACTGAGGGTGAACTATCTGTGGCATTGATGGAGCAAAACTGAGGTATTGAAGAAGGAATTTCTGATGTACTGAGGGAGCACATTCTGAGGTATTGAGGGAGCACTTCCTGAGGTACTGAGGGAGCACTTTCTGAGGTATTGAGGAAGCACTCTCTGAGTACTGAGGGAGAACGATCTGTGGTTTTGATGGAGCAAATCTGAGGTATTGAAGAAGCAATTTCTGGTGTCCTGAGGGAGCACATTCTGAGGTATTGAGGGAGCACTATCTGGGGAACTGAGGGAACAGATCTGACGTATTCAGGAAGCAGTCTCTGAGGTACTGAGGGGGAACTATCTGAGGTACTGAGGGAGCACTTTTTGAGTTTTTGAGGAAGCACTCTCTGAGGTACTGAGGGTGAACTATCTGTGGTATTGATGGAGCAAATCTGAGTTATTGAAGAAGCAATTTCTGATGTACTGAGGGAGCACATTCTGAGGTATTGAGGGAGCACTTTCTGAGGTACAGAGGGAGCACTCTCTGAGGTATTGAGGAAGCACTTTCTGAGGTATTGAGGAAGCACTTTCTGAGGTATTGCGGGAGCACTTTCTGATGTACTGAGGGTGCACTTTCTGATGTATTGAGGAAGCACTTTCTGAGGTATTGAGCGAGCACTTTCTGAGGTAATGAGGGAGCACTTTCTGAGGTATTGAGGAAGCAGTCTCTGAGGTACTGAGGGAGAACGATCTGTGGTGTTGATGGAGCAAATCTGAGGTATTGAAGAAGCAATTTCTGATGTACTGAGGGAGCACATTCTGAGGTATTGAGGGAGCACTATCTGAGGAACTGAGGGAACAGATCTGAGGTATTCAGGAAGCAGTCTCTGAGGTACTGAGGGAGAACTATCTGAGGTACTGAGGGAGAACTCTCTGAGGTACTGAGAGAGCACTTTGTGAGGTATTAAGGGAGCACTATCTGAGGTATTGAGGGAGCAAATTCTGAGGTACTCAGGGAGCACTTTCTGAGGTACTGAGTGAGAACTATCTGAGGTACTGAGGGAGAAAATATCTGAGGTACTAAGGGAGCAGTTTCTGAGGTATTGAGGGAGCACTTTCTGATGTACTGAGGAATCACTATCTGATGTTCTGAGCGAGTGCTATCTGAGGTACTGAGCGAGCACTTTCTGAGGTATTGAGGGAGCACGTTCTGAGGTACTGCGGGAGCACTATCTGAGGTATTGAGGGAGAACTATCTGAGGTACTGATTGAGCACGTTCTGAGGTATTGAGGGAGCACTATCTGAGGTACTGAGGGAGAACTATCTGAGGTTTTGATGGAGCAGTATCTGAGGTACAGAGGGAGCACTTTCTGAGGTACAGAGGTAGCACTTTCTGATGTACTGAGGGAGCACTTTTTGAGGTATTGAGGAAGCACTCTCTGAGGTACTGAGCTAGAACCATCTGTGGTATTGACGGAGCAAATCTGAGGTATTGAAGAAGCAATTTCTGATGTACTGAGGGAGCCCATTCTGAGGGATTGAGGGAGCACGTTCTGAGGTACAGAGGGAGCACTCTCTGAGGTATTGAGGAAGCACTTTCTGAGGTATTGAGGGAGCACTTTCTGAGGTACTGAGGGAGCACTTTCTAGGTATTGAGGAAGCACTTTCTGAGGTATTGAAGAGGCACTTTCTGAGGTATTGAGGAAGCACTTTCTGAGGTACTGAGGGCCCACTTTCTGATGTACTGAGGGAGCACTTTTTGAGGTATTGAGGAAGCACTCTCTGAGGTACTGAGCTAGAACTATCTGTGGTATTGACGGAGCAAATCTGAGGTATTGAAGAAGCAATTTCTGATGTACTGAGGGAGCCCATTCTGAGGTATTGAGGGAGCACGTTCTGAGGTACAGAGGGAGCACTCTCTGAGGTATTGAGGAAGCAATTTCTGAGGTATTGAGGAAGCACTTTCTGAGGTATTGAGGGAGCACTTTCTGATGTACTGAGGGAGCACTTTCTGAGGTATTGAGGAAGCACTTTCTGAGGTATTGAGCGAGCACTTCCTGAGGTACTGAGGGAGCACTTTCTGACGTATGGAGGAAGCACTCTCTGAGTACTGAGGGAGAACGATCTGTGGTATTGATGGAGCAAATCTGAGGTATTGAAGAAGCAATTTCTGATGTACTGAGGGAGCACATTCTGAGGTATTGAGGGAGCACTATCTGAGGAACTGAGGGAACAGATCTGAGGTATTCAGGAAGCAGTCTCTGAGGTACTGAGGGAGCACTTTCTGAGGTATTAAGGGAGCACTCTCTGAGGTATTGAGGGAGCAAATTCTGAGGTACTCAGGGAGCACTTTCTGAGGTACTGAGTGAGAACTATCTGAGGTACTGAGGGAGAAATATCTGAGGTTTTGATGGAGCAGTTTCTGAGGTATTGAGCGAGCACTATCTGAGGTACTGAGGGAGCACTTTCTGAGGTACAGAGGTAGCACTTTCTGAGGTATTGAGGGAGCACTATCTGAGGTACGGAGGGAGCACTATCTGAGGTATTAAGGGTGCACTTTCTGAGGTATAGAGGGAACACTATCTGAGGTACTGAGGGAGCACTTTCTGAGGTATTGAGGAAGGACTTTCTGAGGTATTGAGGGAGCACTTTCTGAGGTACTGAGGGAGCACGTTCTCGGTATTGAGGAAGCACTTTCTGAGGTATTGAAGAAACACTTTCTGAGGTATTGAGGGAGCACCTTCTGAGGTATTGAGGGAGCACTTTCTGATGTACTGAGGGAGCACTTTCTGAGGTATTGAGGAAGCACGTTCTGAGGTACTGAGTGCGCACTTTCAGAGGTACTGAGGGAGCACTTTCTGAGGTATTGAGGAAGCACTCTCTGAGGTACTGTGGTAGAACTATCTGTGGTATTGATGGAGCAAATCTGAGGTATTGAAGAAGCAATTTCTGAGGTACTGAGGGAGCACATTCTGAGGTATTGAGGGAGCACTTTCTGAGGTATTGACGGAGCACTATCTGAGGTACTGAGTGAGCACTTTCTGAGTTATTGAGGAAGCACTTTCTGAGGTATTGTGGAAGCACTTTCTGAGATATTGAGAAGCACTGTCTGAGGTATTGAGGAAGCACTATCTGAGGTATTGAGGAAGCACTTTCTGAGGTACTGAGGGAGCACTTTCTGAGGTATTGAGGGAGCAATTTCAGATGTATTGAGGGAGAACGATCTGAGGTATTGAGGGAGCACTATCTGAGGTATTGAGGGAGAACTATCTGAGATATTGAGGAGAACTATCTGGGGTATTGAGGGAGAAATATCTGAGGTATTGAGCGAGCACTTTCAGAGGTTTTGAGGGAGAACTATCTGAGGTATTTAAGGAGAACAATCTTAGGTTTTGAGGGAGCACTCTCTGAGGTATTGATGGATCACTTCCTGAGGTATTGCGGTAGCACTTTCTGAGGTACTGAGGGGACACTTTCTGAGGTATTGGGGGAGCACTATCTGACGTACTGAGGAAGCACTATCAGATGTACTGATGGAGAACTATCTGTGGTATTGATGGAGCACTTTCTGAGGTATTGATGGAGCACTATCTGAGGTAATGAGGGAGAACTATCTGAGGTACTGAGGGAGAACTATCTGCGGTACTGAGGGAGAACTATCTGAGGTATTCATGGAGCACTTTCTGAGGTATTGAGGGAGCACTATCTGAGGTACTGAGGGAGCACTTTCTGAGGTATTGTGGAAGCACTTTCTGAGGTATTGAGGGAACACAATCTGATTTATTGAGGAAGCACTTTATGAGGTACTGAGGGAGCATTTTCTGAGGTATTGAGGGAACCCTTTCTGAGGTACTGAGGGAGCACTATCTGAGGTACTGAGGAAGCACTTTCTGAGGGATTGAGGAAGCACTTTCTGAGGTATTGATGGAGCACTATCTGAGGTATTGTGGAAGCACTTTCTGAGGTATTGAGGAATCACTTTCTGAGGGATTGAGGGAGCATTTTCTGAGGTATTGAGGGAGCACTCTCTGAGGTACTGATAGAACACTCTCTGAGGTACTGATGGAGCACATTCGAGGTATTGAGGGAGAACTACCTGAGGTATTGTGGAATCACTTTCTGACGTACTGAGGAAGCACTTTCTGAGGTATTGAGGGAGGACTATCTGAGGTACTGAGGGAGCACTTTCTGAGGTATTGAGGAAGCACTTTCTGAGGTATTGAGGGAGCACTTTCTGAGGTATTGAGGAAGCACTTTCTGAGGTTTAGAGGGAGCATTTTCTGAGGTATTGTGGGAGCACTATCTGAGGTACTGAGGGAGCAAGTTCTGAGGTATCGAGGAAGCACTTTCTGAGGTACTGAGGGAGCACTTTCTGAGGTATTGAGGAAGCACTTTCTGAGGTATTGAGGAAACACAATCTGATGTATTGAGGAAGCACTTTATGAGGTATTGATGGAGCACTTTCGGAGGCATTGAGGGAGCACATCTAAGGTACTGAGGGTGCACTTTCTGAGGTGTTGCGGTAGCAATTTCTGAGGTATTGATGAAGCACGTTCTGAGGTACTGAGGGAGAACTATCTGAGGTACTGAGGGAGAACTATCTGAAGTATTCATGGAGCTCTATCTGAGGTATTGAGGGAACACAATCTGATTTATTGAGGAAGCACTTTATGAGGTACTGAGGGAGCACTTTCTGTGGTATTGAGGGAGCACTTTCTGAGGGACTGAGGGAGCACTATCTGAGGTACTGAGGGAGCACTTTCTGAGGTATTGAGGAAGCACTTTCTGAGGTATTGATGGAGCACTATCTGAGGTATTGAGGAAGCACTTTCTGAGGTATTGAGGAAGCCCTTTCTGAGGTATTGAGGGAGCACTTTCTGAGGTATTGAAGGAGGACTATCTGAGGTACTGAGGGAGCATTTTCTGAGGTATTGAGGGAGCACTCTCTGAGGTAATGAGGGAGCACTTTCGAGGTATTGAATTAGAACTACCTGAGGAATTGAGGGAGCACTTTCTGAGGTACCGAGGAAGCACTATCTGAGGTATTGAGGGAGCACCTTCGGAGGTACTGAGGAAGCACGATCTGAGGTACTGAGGGAGCACTTTCTGAGGTACTGAGGGAGAACTATCTGAGGTACTGAGGGACCACTTTCTGAAATATTGGGGAAGCACTTTCTGAGCTATTGAGGGACCACTATCTGAGGTATTTAGGGAGGACTATCTGAGGTACTGATGGAGCACTTTCTGAGGTATTGAGGAAGCACTTTCTGAGGTATTGAATGAGCATTTTCTGAGGTATTGAGGGAGCACTATCTGAGGTACTGAGGGAGCAAGTTCTGAGGTATTGAGGGAGCACTTTCTGAGGTATTGAGCGAGATGGGCGGCACGGTGGCACAGTGGTTAGCACTGCTGCCTCACAGCGCCTGAGACCCGGGTTCAATTCATGCCTCAGGCGACTGACTGTATGGAGTTTGCACATTCTCCCCGTGTCTGCGTGGGTTTCCTCCGGGTGCTCCGGTTTCCTCCCACAGTTCCAAAGATGTGCAGGTCAGGTGAATTGGCCATGTTAAATTGTCCATAGTGTTAGGTCAGGGGTAAATGTAGGGGTATGGGTGGTTTGCGCTTCAGCGGTTCGGTGTGGACTTGTTGGGCCGAAGGGCCTGTTTCCACACTGTAAAGTAATCTAATCTAATCTAAAAAACTATCTGAGGTACTGAGGGACCACTTTCTGGAGTATTGACGAAGCACTTTTTGAGGTATTGAGGGAGCACTTTCTGAGGTATTGAGGGAGGACTATCTGAGGTACTGAGGGAGCACTTTCTGAGGTATTGAGGAAGCACTTTCTGAGGTATTGAGGGAGCACTTTCTGAGGTATCGAGGAAGCACTTTCTGAGGTATTGAGGGAGCACTTTCTGAGGTATTGAGGGAGCACTATCTGTGATACTGAGGGAGAAATATCTGAGGTATTGAAGGAGCTCTTTCTGAGGTATTGACGGAGCACTATCTGAGGTACAGAGGGAGCAGCTTCTGAGGTATTGAGGAAGCACTTTCTGAGGTATTGAGGGAACACAATCTGATGTATTGAGGAAGCACTTTATGAGGTATTGAGGGAGCACTTTATGAGGTATTGAGGGAGCACTATCTAAGGAACTGAGGGTGCACTTTTTGAGGTGTTGAGGAAGCAATTTCTGAGGTATTGATGAAGCACTTTCTGAGGTACTGAGGGAGAACTATCTGAGGTACTGAGGGAGAACTATCTGCGGTACTAAGGGAGAACTATCTGAGGTATTGATGGAGCACTTTCTGAGATATTGAGGGAGCACTATCTGAGGTACTGAGGGAGCACTTTCTGAGGTATTGTGGAAGCACTTTCTGAGGTATTGAGGGAACACAATCAGATGTATTGAGGAAGCACTTTATGAGGTATTGAGGGAGCACTTTCTGTGGTATTGAGTGAGCACTTTCTGAGGTATTGAGGGAGCACTATCTGAGGTACTGACGGAGCACTTTCTGTGGTTTTGAGGAAGCACTTTCTGAGGTATTGATGGAGCACTATCTGAGGTATTGAGGACGCACTTTCTGAGGTCTTGAGGAAGCACTTTCTGAGGTATTGAGGGAGCACTTTCTGAGGTATTGAGGAAGCACTTTCTGAGGTATTGAGGGAGCACGTTCTGAGGTATTGATGGAGGACTATCTGATGTACTGAGGGAGCATTTTCTGAGGTATTGAGGGAGCACTCCCTGAGGTACTGATGGAACACTCTCTGTGGTATTGAGGGAGCACTTTCGTGGTATTGAGGGAGAATTACCTGAGGTATTGAGGGAGCACTTTCTGAGGTATTGAGGAAGCACTATCTGAGGTATTGAGGGAGCACCTTCGGAGGTACTGAGGAAGCACGAGCTGAGGTACTGAGGGTGCACTTTCTGAGGTACTGAGGGAGAACTATCTGAGGTACTGAGGGAGAACTATCTGAGGTATTCATGGAGCACTTTCTGAGGTATTGAGGGAGCACTATCTGAGGTACTGAGGGAGCACTTTCTGAGGTATTGTGGAAGCACTTTCTGAGGTATTGAGGGAACACAATCTGATTTATTGAGGAAGCACTTTATGAGGTACTGAGGGAGCACTTTCTGAGGTATTGAGGGAACCCTTTCTGAGGTACTGAGGGAGCACTATCTGAGGTACTGAGGAAGCACTTTCTGAGGTATTGAGGAAGCACTTTCTGAGGTATTGATGGAGCACTATCTGAGGTATTGTGGAAGCACTTTCTGAGGTATTGAGGAATCACTTTCTGAGGTATTGAGGGAGCATTTTCTGAGGTATTGTGGGAGCACTCTCTGAGGTACTGATAGAACACTCTCTGAGGTACTGAGGGAGCACATTCGAGGTATTGAGGGAGAACTACCTGAGGTATTGAGGGATCACTTTCTGACGTACTCAGGAAGCACTTTCTGAGGTATTGAGGGAGGACTATCTGAGGTACTGAGGGAGCACTTTCTGAGGTATTGAGGAAGCACTTTCTGAGGTATTGAGGGAGCACTTTCTGAGGTATTGAGGAAGCACTTTCTGAGGTTTAGAGGGAGCATTTTCTGAGGTATTGTGGGAGCACTATCTGAGGTACTGAGGGAGCAAGTTCTGAGGTATCGAGGAAGCACTTTCTGAGGTACTGAGGGAGCACTTTCTGAGGTATTGAGGAAGCACTTTCTGAGGTATTGAGGAAACACAATCTGATGTATTGAGGAAGCACTTTATGAGGTATTGATGGAGCACTTTCGGAGGTATTGAGGGAGCACATCTAAGGTACTGAGGGTGCACTTTCTGAGGTGTTGCGGAAGCAATTTCTGAGGTAGTGATGAAGCACGTTCTGAGGTACTGAGGTAGAACTATCTGAGGTACTGAGGGAGAACTATCTGAAGTATTCATGGAGCTCTATCTGAGGTATTGAGGGAACACAATCTGATTTATTGAGGAAGCACTTTATGAGGTACTGAGGGAGCACTTTCTGTGGTATTGAGGGATCACTTTCTGACGTACTGAGGAAGCACTTTCTGAGGTATTGAGGGAGGACTATCTGAGGTACTGAGGGAGCACTTTCTGAGGTATTGAGGAAGCACTTTCTGAGGTATTGAGGAAGCACTTTCTGAGGTATTGAGGAAGCACTTTCTGAGGTTTAGAGGGAGCATTTTCTGAGGCATTGTGGGAGCACTATCTGAGGTACTGAGGGAGCAAGTTCTGAGGTATCGAGGAAGCACTTTCTGAGGTACTGAGGGAGCACTTTCTGAGGTATTGAGGAAGCACTTTCTGAGGTATTGAGGAAACACAATCTGATGTATTGAGGAAGCACTTTATGAGGTATTGATGGAGCACTTTCGGAGGTATTGAGGGAGCACATCTAAGGTACTGAGGGTGCACTTTCTGAGGTGTTGCGGAAGCAATTTCTGAGGTATTGATGAAGCACGTTCTGAGGTACTGAGGGAGAACTATCTGAGGTACTGAGGGAGAACTATCTGAAGTATTCATGGAGCTCTATCTGAGGTATTGAGGGAACACAATCTGATTTATTGAGGAAGCACTTTATGAGGTACTGAGGGAGCACTTTCTGTGGTATTGAGGGAGCACTTTCTGAGGTGTTGAGGGAGCACTATCTGAGGTACTGAGGGAGCACGTTCTGAGGGTTTGAGGAAGCACTTTCTGAGGTATTGATGGAGCACTATCTGAGGTATTGAGGAAGCACTTTCTGAGGTATTGAGGAAGCCCTTTCTGAGGTATTGAGGGAGCACTTTCTGAGGTATTGAAGGAGGACTATCTGAGGTACTGAGGGAGCATTTTCTGAGGTATTGAGGGAGCACTCTCTGAGGTAATGAGGGAGCACTTTCGAGGTATTGAGGGAGAACTACCTGAGGAATTGAGGGAGCACTTTCTGAGGTACCGAGGAAGCACTATCTGAGGTATTGAGGGAGCACCTTCGGAGGTACTGAGGAAGCACGATCTGAGGTACTGAGGGAGCACTTTCTGAGGTACTGAGGGAGAACTATCTGAGGTACTGAGGGACCACTTTCTGAAATATTGGGGGAGCACTTTCTGAGCTATTGAGGGACCACTATCTGAGGTATTTAGGGAGGACTATCTGAGGTACTGATGGAGCACTTTCTGAGGTATTGAGGAAGCACTTTCTGAGGTATTGAATGAGCATTTTCTGAGGTATTGATGGAGCACTATCTGAGGTACTGAGGGAGCAAGTTCTGAGGTATTGAGGAAGCACTTTCTGAGGTATTGAGGGAGATGGGCGGCACGGTGGCACAGTGGTTAGCACTGCTGCCTCACAGCGCCTGAGACCCGGGTTCAATTCATGCCTCAGGCGACTGACTGTGTGGAGTTTGCACATTCTCCCCGTGTCTGCGTGGGTTTCCTCCGGGTGCTCCGGTTTCCTCCCACAGTTCCAAAGATGTGCAGGTCAGGTGAATTGGCCATGTTAAATTGTCCATAGTGTTAGGTCAGGGGTAAATGTAGTGGTATGGGTGGTTTGCGCTTCAGCGGTTCGGTGTGGACTTGTTGGGCCGAAGGGCCTGTTTCCACACTGTAAAGTAATCTAATCTAATCTAAAAAACTATCTGAGGTACTGAGGGACCACTTTCTGGAGTATTGACGAAGCACTTTTTGAGGTATTGAGGGAGCACTTTCTGAGGTATTGAGGGAGGACTATCTGAGGTACTGAGGGAGCACTTTCTGAGGTATTGAGGAAGCACTTTCTGAGGTATTGAGGGAGCACTTTCTGAGGTATCGAGGAAGCACTTTCTGAGGTATTGAGGGAGCACTTTCTGAGGTATTGAGGGAGCACTATCTGTGATACTGAGGGAGAAATATCTGAGGTATTGAAGGAGCTCTTTCTGAGGTATTGAGGGAGCACTATCTGAGGTACAGAGGGAGCAGTTTCTGAGGTATTGAGGAAGCACTTTCTGAGGTATTGAGGGAACACAATCTGATGTATTGAGGAAGCACTTTATGAGGTATTGAGGGAGCACTTTATGAGGTATTGAGGGAGCACTATCTAAGGTACTGAGGGTGCACTTTTTGAGGTGTTGAGGAAGCAATTTCTGAGGTATTGATGAAGCACTTTCTGAGGTACTGAGGGAGAACTATCTGAGGTACTGAGGGAGAACTATCTGCGGTACTGAGGGAGAACTATCTGAGGTATTGATGGAGCACTTTCTGAGATATTGAGGGAGCACTATCTGAGGTACTGAGGGAGCACTTTCTGAGGTATTGTGGAAGCACTTTCTGAGGTATTGAGGGAACACAATCAGATGTATTGAGGAAGCACTTTATGAGGTATTGAGGGAGCACTTTCTGTGGTATTGAGTGAGCACTTTCTGAGGTATTGACGGAGCACTATCTGAGGTACTGACGGAGCACTTTCTGTGGTTTTGATGAAGCACTTTCTGAGGTATTGATGGAGCACTATCTGAGGTATTGAGGACGCACTTTCTGAGGTCTTGAGGAAGCACTTTCTGAGGTATTGAGGGAGCACTTTCTGAGGTATTGAGGAAGCACTTTCTGAGGTATTGAGGGAGCACGTTCTGAGGTATTGATGGAGGACTATCTGATGTACTGAGGGAGCATTTTCTGAGGTATTGAGGGAGCACTCCCTGAGGTACTGATGGAACACTCTCTGTGGTATTGAGGGAGCACTTTCGTGGTATTGAGGGAGAATTACCTGAGGTATTGAGGGAGCACTTTCTGAGGTATTGAGGAAGCACTATCTGAGGTATTGAGGGAGCACCTTCGGAGGTACTGAGGAAGCACGAGCTGAGGTACTGAGGGTGCACTTTCTGAGGTACTGAGGGAGAACTATCTGAGGTACTGAGGGAGAACTATCTGAGGTATTCATGGAGCACTTTCTGAGGTATTGAGGGAGCACTATCTGAGGTACTGAGGGAGCACTTTCTGAGGTATTGTGGAAGCACTTTCTGAGGTATTGAGGGAACACAATCTGATTTATTGAGGAAGCACTTTATGAGGTACTGAGGGAGCACTTTCTGAGGTATTGAGGGAACCCTTTCTGAGGTACTGAGGGAGCACTATCTGAGGTACTGAGGAAGCACTTTCTGAGGTATTGAGGAAGCACTTTCTGAGGTATTGATGGAGCACTATCTGAGGTATTGTGGAAGCACTTTCTGAGGTATTGAGGAATCACTTTCTGAGGTATTGAGGGAGCATTTTCTGAGGTATTGTGGGAGCACTCTCTGAGGTACTGATAGAACACTCTCTGAGGTACTGAGGGAGCACATTCGAGGTATTGAGGGAGAACTACCTGAGGTATTGAGGGATCACTTTCTGACGTACTGAGGAAGCACTTTCTGAGGTATTGAGGGAGGACTATCTGAGGTACTGAGGGAGCACTTTCTGAGGTATTGAGGAAGCACTTTCTGAGGTATTGAGGGAGCACTTTCTGAGGTATTGAGGAAGCACTTTCTGAGGTTTAGAGGGAGCATTTTCTGAGGTATTGTGGGAGCACTATCTGAGGTACTGAGGGAGCAAGTTCTGAGGTATCGAGGAAGCACTTTCTGAGGTACTGAGGGAGCACTTTCTGAGGTATTGAGGAAGCACTTTCTGAGGTATTGAGGAAACACAATCTGATGTATTGAGGAAGCACTTTATGAGGTATTGATGGAGCACTTTCGGAGGTATTGAGGGAGCACATCTAAGGTACTGAGGGTGCACTTTCTGAAGTGTTGCGGAAGCAATTTCTGAGGTATTGATGAAGCACGTTCTGAGGTACTGAGGGAGAACTATCTGAAGTATTCATGGAGCTCTATCTGAGGTATTGAGGGAACACAATCTGATTTATTGAGGAAGCATTTTATGAGGTACTGAGGGAGCACTTTCTGTGGTATTGAGGGAGCACTTTCTGAGGTATTGAGGAAGCACTTTCTGAGGTATTGATGGAGCACTATCTGAGGTATTGAGGAAGCACTTTCTGAGGTATTGAGGAAGCCCTTTCTGAGGTGTTGAGGGAGCACTTTCTGAGGTATTGAAGGAGGACTATCTGAGGTACTGAGGGAGCATTTTCTGAGGTATTGAGGGAGCACTCTCTGAGGTAATGACGGAGCACTTTCGAGGTATTGAGGGAGAACTACCTGAGGAATTGAGGGAGCACTTTCTGAGGTACCGAGGAAGCACTATCTGAGGTATTGAGGGAGCACCTTCGGAGGTACTGAGGAAGCAAGATCTGAGGTACTGAGGGAGCACTTTCTGAGGTACTGAGGGAAAACTATCTGAGGTACTGAGGGACCACTTTCTGAAATATTGGGGGAGCACTTTCTGAGCTATTGAGGGACCACTATCTGAGGTATTTAGGGAGGAATATCTGAGGTACTGATGGAGCACTTTCTGAGGTATTGAGGAAGCACTTTCTGAGGTATTGAATGAGCATTTTCTGAGGTATTGAGGGAGCACTATCTGAGGTACTGAGGGAGCAAGTTCTGAGGTATTGAGGAAGCACTTTCTGAGGTATTGAGGGAGATGGGCGGCACGGTGGCACAGTGGTTAGCACTGCTGCCTCACAGCGCCTGAGACCCGGGTTCAATTCATGCCTCAGGCGACTGACTGTGTGGAGTTTGCACATTCTCCCCGTGTCTGCGTGGGTTTCCTCCGGGTGCTCCGGTTTCCTCCCACAGTTCCAAAGATGTGCAGGTCAGATGAAGTGGCCATGTTAAATTGTCCATAGTGTTAGGTCAGGGGTAAATGTAGTGGTATGGGTGGTTTGCGCTTCAGCGGTTCGGTGTGGACTTGTTGGGCCGAAGGGCCTGTTTCCACACTGTAAAGTAATCTAATCTAATCTAAAAAACTATCTGAGGTACTGAGGGTCCACTTTCTGGAGTATTGACGAAGCACTTTTTGAGGTATTGAGGGAGCACTTTCTGAGGTATTGAGGGAGGACTATCTGAGGTACTGAGGGAGCACTTTCTGAGGTATTGAGGAAGCACTTTCTGAGGTATTGAGGGAGCACTTTCTGAGGTATCGAGGAAGCACTTTCTGAGGTATTGAGGGAGCACTTTCTGAGGTATTGAGGGAGCACTATCTGTGATACAGAGGGAGAAATATCTGAGGTATTGAAGGAGCTCTTTCTGAGGTATTGAGGGAGCACTATCTGAGGTACAGAGGGAGCAGTTTCTGAGGTATTGAGGAAGCACTTTCTGAGGTATTGAGGGAACACAATCTGATGTATTGAGGAAGCACTTTATGAGGTATTGAGGGAGCACTTTATGAGGTATTGAGGGAGCACTATCTAAGGTACTGAGGGTGCACTTTTTGAGGTGTTGAGGAAGCAATTTCTGAGGTATTGATGAAGCACTTTCTGAGGTACTGAGGGAGAACTATCTGAGGTACTGAGGGAGAACTATCTGCGGTACTGAGGGAGAACTATCTGAGGTATTGATGGAGCACTTTCTGAGATATTGAGGGAGCACTATCTGAGGTACTGAGGGAGCACTTTCTGAGGTATTGTGGAAGCACTTTCTGAGGTATTGAGGGAACACAATCAGATGTATTGAGGAAGCACTTTCTGTGGTATTGAGTGAGCACTTTCTGAGGTATTGAGGGAGCACTATCTGAGGTACTGACGGAGCACTTTCTGTGGTTTTGAGGAAGCACTTTCTGAGGTATTGATGGAGCACTATCTGAGGTATTGAGGACGCACTTTCTGAGGTCTTGAGGAAGCACTTTCTGAGGTATTGAGGGAGCACTTTCTGAGGTATTGAGGAAGCACTTTCTGAGGTATTGAGGGAGCACGTTCTGAGGTATTGATGGAGGACTATCTGATGTACTGAGGGAGCATTTTCTGAGGTATTGAGGGAGCACTCACTGAGGTACTGATGGAACACTCTCTGTGATATTGAGGGAGCACTTTCGTGGTATTGAGGGAGAATTACCTGAGGTATTGAGGGAGCACTTTCTGAGGTATTGAGGAAGCACTATCTGAGGTATTGAGGGAGCACCTTCGGAGGTACTGAGGAAGCACGAGCTGAGGTACTGAGGGTGCACTTTCTGAGGTACTGAGGGAGAACTATCTGAGGTACTGAGGGAGAACTATCTGAGGTATTCATGGAGCACTTTCTGAGGTATTGAGGGAGCACTATCTGAGGTACTGAGGGAGCACTTTCTGAGGTATTGTGGAAGCACTTTCTGAGGTATTGAGGGAACACAATCTGATTTATTGAGGAAGCACTTTATGAGGTACTGAGGGAGCACTTTCTGAGGTATTGAGGGAACCCTTTCTGAGGTACTGAGGGAGCACTATCTGAGGTACTGAGGAAGCACTTTCTGAGGTATTGAGGAAGCACTTTCTGAGGTATTGATGGAGCACTATCTGTGATACTGAGGGAGAAATATCTGAGGTATTGAAGGAGCTCTTTCTGAGGTATTGAGGGAGCACTATCTGAGGTACAGAGGGAGCAGTTTCTGAGGTATTGAGGAAGCACTTTCTGAGGTATTGAGGGAACACAATCTGATGTATTGAGGAAGCACTTTATGAGGTATTGAGGGAGCACTTTATGAGGTATTGAGGGAGCACTATCTAAGGTACTGAGGGTGCACTTTTTGAGGTGTTGAGGAAGCAATTTCTGAGGTATTGATGAAGCACTTTCTGAGGTACTGAGGGAGAACTATCTGAGGTACTGAGGGAGAACTATCTGCGGTACTGAGGGAGAACTATCTGAGGTATTGATGGAGCACTTTCTGAGATATTGAGGGAGCACTATCTGAGGTACTGAGGGAGCACTTTCTGAGGTATTGTGGAAGCACTTTCTGAGGTATTGAGGGAACACAATCAGATGTATTGAGGAAGCACTTTATGAGGTATTGAGGGAGCACTTACTGTGGTATTGAGTGAGCACTTTCTGAGGTATTGAGGGAGCACTATCTGAGGTACTGACGGAGCACTTTCTGTGGTTTTGAGGAAGCACTTTCTGAGGTATTGATGGAGCACTATCTGAGGTATTGAGGACGCACTTTCTGAGGTCTTGAGGAAGCACTTTCAGAGGTATTGAGGGAGCACTTTCTGAGGTATTGAGGAAGCACTTTCTGAGGTATTGAGGGAGCACTCCCTGAGGTACTGATGGAACACTCTCTGTGGTATTGAGGGAGCACTTTCGTGGTATTGAGGGAGAATTACCTGAGGTATTGAGGGAGCACTTTCTGAGGTATTGAGGAAGCACTATCTGAGGTATTGAGGGAGCACCTTCGGAGGTACTGAGGAAGCACGAGCTGAGGTACTGAGGGTGCAATTTCTGAGGTACTGAGGGAGAACTATCTGAGGTACTGAGGGAGAACTATCTGAGGTATTCATGGAGCACTTTCTGAGGTATTGAGGGAGCACTATCTGAGGTACTGAGGGAGCACTTTCTGAGGTATTGTGGAAGCACTTTCTGAGGTATTGAGGGAACACAATCTGATTTATTGAGGAAGCACTTTATGAGGTACTGAGGGAGCACTTTCTGAGGTATTGAGGGAACCCTTTCTGAGGTACTGAGGGAGCACTATCTGAGGTACTGAGGAAGCACTTTCTGAGGTATTGAGGAAGCACTTTCTGAGGTATTGATGGAGCACTATCTGAGGTATTGTGGAAGCACTTTCTGAGGTATTGAGGAATCACTTTCTGAGGTATTGAGGGAGCATTTTCTGAGGTATTGTGGGAGCACTCTCTGAGGTACTGATAGAACACTCTCTGAGGTACTGAGGGAGCACATTCGAGGTATTGAGGGAGAACTACCTGAGGTATTGAGGGATCACTTTCTGACGTACTCAGGAAGCACTTTCTGAGGTATTGAGGGAGGACTATCTGAGGTACTGAGGGAGCACTTTCTGAGGTATTGAGGAAGCACTTTCTGAGGTATTGAGGGAGCACTTTCTGAGGTATTGAGGAAGCACTTTCTGAGGTTTAGAGGGAGCATTTTCTGAGGTATTGCGGGAGCACTATCTGAGGTACTGAGGGAGCAAGTTCTGAGGTATCGAGGAAGCACTTTCTGAGGTATTGAGGGAGCACTTTCTGAGGTATTGAGGGAGCACTATCTGTGATACTGAGGGAGAAATATCTGAGGTATTGAAGGAGCTCTTTCTGAGGTATTGAGGGAGCACTATCTGAGGTACAGAGGGAGCAGTTTCTGAGGTATTGAGGAAGCACTTTCTGAGGTATTGAGGGAACACAATCTGATGTATTGAGGAAGCACTTTATGAGGTATTGAGGGAGCACTTTATGAGGTATTGAGGGAGCACTATCTAAGGTACTGAGGGTGCACTTTTTGAGGTGTTGAGGAAGCATTTTCTGAGGTATTGATGAAGCACTTTCTGAGGTACTGAGGGAGAACTATCTGAGGTACTGAGGGAGAACTATCTGCGGTACTGAGGGAGAACTATCTGAGGTATTGATGGAGCACTATCTGAGATATTGAGGGAGCACTATCTGAGGTACTGAGGGAGCACTTTCTGAGGTATTGTGGAAGCACTTTCTGAGGTATTGAGGGAACACAATCAGATGTATTGAGGAAGCACTTTATGAGGTATTGAGGGAGCACTTTCTGTGGTATTGAGTGAGCACTTTCTGAGGTATTGAGGGAGCACTATCTGAGGTACTGACGGAGCACTTTCTGTGGTTTTGAGGAAGCACTTTCTGAGGTACTGAGGGTGCACCTTCGGAGGTACTGAGGAAGCACGAGCTGAGGTACTGAGGGTGCAATTTCTGAGGTACTGAGGGAGAACTATCTGAGGTACTGAGGGAGAACTATCTGAGGTATTCATGGAGCACTTTCTGAGGTATTGAGGGAGCACTATCTGAGGTACTGAGGGAGCACTTTCTGAGGTATTGTGGAAGCACTTTCTGAGGTATTGAGGGAACACAATCTGATTTATTGAGGAAGCACTTTATGAGGTACTGAGGGAGCACTTTCTGAGGTATTGAGGGAACCCTTTCTGAGGTACTGAGGGAGCACTATCTGAGGTACTGAGGAAGCACTTTCTGAGGTATTGAGGAAGCACTTTCTGAGGTATTGATGGAGCACTATCTGAGGTATTGTGGAAGCACTTTCTGAGGTATTGAGGAATCACTTTCTGAGGTATTGAGGGAGCATTTTCTGAGGTATTGTGGGAGCACTCTCTGAGGTACTGATAGAACACTCTCAGAGGTACTGAGGGAGCACATTCGAGGTATTGAGGGAGAACTACCTGAGGTATTGAGGGATCACTTTCTGACGTACTGAGGAAGCACTATCTGAGGTATTGAGGGAGCACCTTCGGAGGCACTGAGGAAGCACGATCTGAGGTACTGAGGGAGCACTTTCTGAGGTACTGAGGGAGAACTATCTGAGATACTGAGGGACCACTTTCTGAAGTATTGAGGGAGCACTTTCTGAGGTCTTGAGGGACCACTATCTGAGGTATTGAGGAAGCACTTTTTGAGGTATTGAGGGAGCACTTTCTGAGGTATTGAGGAAGCACTTTCTGAGGTTTAGAGGGAGCATTTTCTGAGGTATTGTGGAAGCACTTTCTGAGGTATTGAGGGAACACAATCTGATGTATTGAGGAAGCACTTTATGAGGTATTGAGGGAGCACTTTATGAGGTATTGAGGGAGCACTATCTAAGGTACTGAGGGTGCACTTTTTGAGGTGTTGAGGAAGCAATTTCTGAGGTATTGATGAAGCACTTTCTGAGGTACTGAGGGAGAACTATCTGAGGTACTGAGGGAGAACTATCTGCGGTACTGAGGGAGAACTATCTGAGGTATTGATGGAGCACTTTCTGAGATATTGAGGGAGCACTATCTGAGGTACTGAGGGAGCACTTTCTGAGGTATTGTGGAAGCACTTTCTGAGGTATTGAGGGAACACAATCAGATGTATTGAGGAAGCACTTTATGAGGTATTGAGGGAGCACTTTCTGTGGTATTGAGTGAGCACTTTCTGAGGTATTGAAGGAGCACTATCTGAGGTACTGACGGAGCACTTTCTGTGGTTTTGAGGAAGCACTTTCTGAGGTATTGATGGAGCACTATCTGAGGTATTGAGGACGCACTTTCTGAGGTCTTGAGGAAGCACTTTCAGAGGTATTGAGGGAGCACTTTCCGAGGTATTGAGGAAGCACTTTCTGAGGTATTGAGGAAGCACTTTCTGAGGTACTGAGGGAGCATTTTCTGAGGTATTGAGGGAGCACTCCCTGAGGTACTGATGGAACACTCTCTGTGGTATTGAGGGAGCACTTTCGTGGTATTGAGGGAGAATTACCTGAGGTATTGAGGGAGCACTTTCTGAGGTACTGAGGAAGCACTATCTGAGGTATTGAGGGAGCACCTTCGGAGGTACTGAGGAAGCACGAGCTGAGGTACTGAGGGTGCACTTTCTGAGGAACTGAGGGAGAACTATCTGAGGTACTGAGGGAGAACTATCTGAGGTATTCATGGAGCACTTTCTGAGGTATTGAGGGAGCACTATCTGAGGTACTGAGGGAGCACTTTCTGAGGTATTGTGGAAGCACTTTCTGAGGTATTGATGGAGCACTATCTGAGGTATTTTGGAAGCACTTTCTGAGGTATTGAGTAATCACTTTCTGAGGTATTGAGGGAGCACTTTCTGAGGTATTGAAGGAGGACTATCTGAGGTACTGAGGGAGCACTTTCTGAGGTATTGTGGGAGCACTCTCTGAGGTACTGATGGAACACTCTCTGAGGTACTGAGGGAGCACATTCGAGGTATTGAGGGAGAACTACCTGAGGTATTGAGGGATCACTTTCTGACGTACTGAGGAAGCACTATCTGAGGTATTGAGGGAGCACCTTCGGAGGTACTGAGGAAGCACGATCTGAGGTACTGAGGGAGCACTTTCTGAGGTACTGAGGGAGAACTATCTGAGGTACTGAGGGACCACTTTCTGAAGTATTGAGGGAGCACTTTCTGAGGTATTGAGGGACCACTATCTGAGGTATTGAGGAAGCACTTTTTGAGGTATTGAGGGAGCACTTTCTGAGGTATTGAGGGAGTACTATCTGTGGTACTGAGCGAGCACTGTCTGAGGTATTGAGGAAGCACTTTCTGAGGTATTGAGGGAGCAATTTCTGAGGTATTGAGGAAGCACTTTCTGAGGTATTGAGGGAGCACTTTCTGAGGTATTGAGGGAGCACTATCTGAGGTACCGAGGGAGCAAGTTCTGAGGTATTGAGGAAGCACACTCTGAGGTACTGAGGGAGAACTATCTGAGGTATTGATGGACAATTTTCTGATGGACTGAGGGAGCACTACCTGAGGTACTGAGGGAGCACTTTCTGAGGTATTGAGGGAGCACTTTCTGTGGTATTGAGGAAGCACTTTCTGAGGTATTGAGAGAACACAATCTGATGTATTGAGGAAGCACTTTCTGAGGTATTGAGGGAGCACTTTCTGAGGTATTGAGGGAGCACTTTCTGAGGTATGGAGGAAGCACTTTCTGAGGTATTGAGGGAACACAATCTGATGCATTGAGGAAGCACTTTATGAGGTATTGAGGGAGCACTTTCTGAGGTATTGAGGAAGCACTTTCTGAGGTATTGAGGGAATACAATCTGATGTATTAAGGAAGCACTTTATGAGGTATTGAGGGAGCACTTTCTGAGGTATTGAGGAAGCACTTTCTGAGGCATTGAGGGAGCACTTACTGTGGTATTGAGTGAGCACTTTCTGAGGTATTGAGGGAGCACTATCTGAGGTACTGACGGAGCACTTTCTGTGGTTTTGAGGAAGCACTTTCTGAGGTATTGATGGAGCACTATCTGAGGTATTGAGGACGCACTTTCTGAGGTCTTGAGGAAGCACTTTCAGAGGTATTGAGGGAGCACTTTCTGAGGTATTGAGGAAGCACTTTCTGAGGTATTGAGGGAGCACTCCCTGAGGTACTGATGGAACACTCTCTGTGGTATTGAGGGAGCACTTTCGTGGTATTGAGGGAGAATTACCTGAGGTATTGAGGGAGCACTTTCTGAGGTATTGAGGAAGCACTATCTGAGGTATTGAGGGAGCACCTTCGGAGGTACTGAGGAAGCACGAGCTGAGGTACTGAGGGTGCAATTTCTGAGGTACTGAGGGAGAACTATCTGAGGTACTGAGGGAGAACTATCTGAGGTATTCATGGAGCACTTTCTGAGGTATTGAGGGAGCACTATCTGAGGTACTGAGGGAGCACTTTCTGAGGTATTGTGGAAGCACTTTCTGAGGTATTGAGGGAACACAATCTGATTTATTGAGGAAGCACTTTATGAGGTACTGAGGGAGCACTTTCTGAGGTATTGAGGGAACCCTTTCTGAGGTACTGAGGGAGCACTATCTGAGGTACTGAGGAAGCACTTTCTGAGGTATTGAGGAAGCACTTTCTGAGGTATTGATGGAGCACTATCTGAGGTATTGTGGAAGCACTTTCTGAGGTATTGAGGAATCACTTTCTGAGGTATTGAGGGAGCATTTTCTGAGGTATTGTGGGAGCACTCTCTGAGGTACTGATAGAACACTCTCTGAGGTACTGAGGGAGCACATTCGAGGTATTGAGGGAGAACTACCTGAGGTATTGAGGGATCACTTTCTGACGTACTCAGGAAGCACTTTCTGAGGTATTGAGGGAGGACTATCTGAGGTACTGAGGGAGCACTTTCTGAGGTATTGAGGAAGCACTTTCTGAGGTATTGAGGGAGCACTTTCTGAGGTATTGAGGAAGCACTTTCTGAGGTTTAGAGGGAGCATTTTCTGAGGTATTGCGGGAGCACTATCTGAGGTACTGAGGGAGCAAGTTCTGAGGTATCGAGGAAGCACTTTCTGAGGTATTGAGGGAGCACTTTCTGAGGTATTGAGGGAGCACTATCTGTGATACTGAGGGAGAAATATCTGAGGTATTGAAGGAGCTCTTTCTGAGGTATTGAGGGAGCACTATCTGAGGTACAGAGGGAGCAGTTTCTGAGGTATTGAGGAAGCACTTTCTGAGGTATTGAGGGAACACAATCTGATGTATTGAGGAAGCACTTTATGAGGTATTGAGGGAGCACTTTATGAGGTATTGAGGGAGCACTATCTAAGGTACTGAGGGTGCACTTTTTGAGGTGTTGAGGAAGCATTTTCTGAGGTATTGATGAAGCACTTTCTGAGGTACTGAGGGAGAACTATCTGAGGTACTGAGGGAGAACTATCTGCGGTACTGAGGGAGAACTATCTGAGGTATTGATGGAGCACTATCTGAGATATTGAGGGAGCACTATCTGAGGTACTGAGGGAGCACTTTCTGAGGTATTGTGGAAGCACTTTCTGAGGTATTGAGGGAACACAATCAGATGTATTGAGGAAGCACTTTATGAGGTATTGAGGGAGCACTTTCTGTGGTATTGAGTGAGCACTTTCTGAGGTATTGAGGGAGCACTATCTGAGGTAC
This sequence comes from Chiloscyllium plagiosum, assembly GCF_037043375.1. Taxonomy (NCBI): domain Eukaryota; kingdom Metazoa; phylum Chordata; class Chondrichthyes; order Orectolobiformes; family Hemiscylliidae; genus Chiloscyllium; species Chiloscyllium plagiosum. The sequence goes on from NW_028270180.1 coordinate 60,597,267, forward strand.
TGACGGAGCACTTTCTGTGGTTTTGAGGAAGCACTTTCTGAGGTACTGAGGGTGCACCTTCGGAGGTACTGAGGAAGCACGAGCTGAGGTACTGAGGGTGCAATTTCTGAGGTACTGAGGGAGAACTATCTGAGGTACTGAGGGAGAACTATCTGAGGTATTCATGGAGCACTTTCTGAGGTATTGAGGGAGCACTATCTGAGGTACTGAGGGAGCACTTTCTGAGGTATTGTGGAAGCACTTTCTGAGGTATTGAGGGAACACAATCTGATTTATTGAGGAAGCACTTTATGAGGTACTGAGGGAGCACTTTCTGAGGTATTGAGGGAACCCTTTCTGAGGTACTGAGGGAGCACTATCTGAGGTACTGAGGAAGCACTTTCTGAGGTATTGAGGAAGCACTTTCTGAGGTATTGATGGAGCACTATCTGAGGTATTGTGGAAGCACTTTCTGAGGTATTGAGGAATCACTTTCTGAGGTATTGAGGGAGCATTTTCTGAGGTATTGTGGGAGCACTCTCTGAGGTACTGATAGAACACTCTCAGAGGTACTGAGGGAGCACATTCGAGGTATTGAGGGAGAACTACCTGAGGTATTGAGGGATCACTTTCTGACGTACTGAGGAAGCACTATCTGAGGTATTGAGGGAGCACCTTCGGAGGCACTGAGGAAGCACGATCTGAGGTACTGAGGGAGCACTTTCTGAGGTACTGAGGGAGAACTATCTGAGATACTGAGGGACCACTTTCTGAAGTATTGAGGGAGCACTTTCTGAGGTCTTGAGGGACCACTATCTGAGGTATTGAGGAAGCACTTTTTGAGGTATTGAGGGAGCACTTTCTGAGGTATTGAGGAAGCACTTTCTGAGGTTTAGAGGGAGCATTTTCTGAGGTATTGTGGAAGCACTTTCTGAGGTATTGAGGGAACACAATCTGATGTATTGAGGAAGCACTTTATGAGGTATTGAGGGAGCACTTTATGAGGTATTGAGGGAGCACTATCTAAGGTACTGAGGGTGCACTTTTTGAGGTGTTGAGGAAGCAATTTCTGAGGTATTGATGAAGCACTTTCTGAGGTACTGAGGGAGAACTATCTGAGGTACTGAGGGAGAACTATCTGCGGTACTGAGGGAGAACTATCTGAGGTATTGATGGAGCACTTTCTGAGATATTGAGGGAGCACTATCTGAGGTACTGAGGGAGCACTTTCTGAGGTATTGTGGAAGCACTTTCTGAGGTATTGAGGGAACACAATCAGATGTATTGAGGAAGCACTTTATGAGGTATTGAGGGAGCACTTTCTGTGGTATTGAGTGAGCACTTTCTGAGGTATTGAAGGAGCACTATCTGAGGTACTGACGGAGCACTTTCTGTGGTTTTGAGGAAGCACTATCTGAGGTATTGATGGAGCACTATCTGAGGTATTGAGGACGCACTTTCTGAGGTCTTGAGGAAGCACTTTCAGAGGTATTGAGGGAGCACTTTCCGAGGTATTGAGGAAGCACTTTCTGAGGTATTGAGGAAGCACTTTCTGAGGTACTGAGGGAGCATTTTCTGAGGTATTGAGGGAGCACTCCCTGAGGTACTGATGGAACACTCTCTGTGGTATTGAGGGAGCACTTTCGTGGTATTGAGGGAGAATTACCTGAGGTATTGAGGGAGCACTTTCTGAGGTACTGAGGAAGCACTATCTGAGGTATTGAGGGAGCACCTTCGGAGGTACTGAGGAAGCACGAGCTGAGGTACTGAGGGTGCACTTTCTGAGGAACTGAGGGAGAACTATCTGAGGTACTGAGGGAGAACTATCTGAGGTATTCATGGAGCACTTTCTGAGGTATTGAGGGAGCACTATCTGAGGTACTGAGGGAGCACTTTCTGAGGTATTGTGGAAGCACTTTCTGAGGTATTGATGGAGCACTATCTGAGGTATTTTGGAAGCACTTTCTGAGGTATTGAGTAATCACTTTCTGAGGTATTGAGGGAGCACTTTCTGAGGTATTGAAGGAGGACTATCTGAGGTACTGAGGGAGCACTTTCTGAGGTATTGTGGGAGCACTCTCTGAGGTACTGATGGAACACTCTCTGAGGTACTGAGGGAGCACATTCGAGGTATTGAGGGAGAACTACCTGAGGTATTGAGGGATCACTTTCTGACGTACTGAGGAAGCACTATCTGAGGTATTGAGGGAGCACCTTCGGAGGTACTGAGGAAGCACGATCTGAGGTACTGAGGGAGCACTTTCTGAGGTACTGAGGGAGAACTATCTGAGGTACTGAGGGACCACTTTCTGAAGTATTGAGGGAGCACTTTCTGAGGTATTGAGGGACCACTATCTGAGGTATTGAGGAAGCACTTTTTGAGGTATTGAGGGAGCACTTTCTGAGGTATTGAGGGAGTACTATCTGTGGTACTGAGCGAGCACTGTCTGAGGTATTGAGGAAGCACTTTCTGAGGTATTGAGGGAGCAATTTCTGAGGTATTGAGGAAGCACTTTCTGAGGTATTGAGGGAGCACTTTCTGAGGTATTGAGGGAGCACTATCTGAGGTACCGAGGGAGCAAGTTCTGAGGTATTGAGGAAGCACACTCTGAGGTACTGAGGGAGAACTATCTGAGGTATTGATGGACAATTTTCTGATGGACTGAGGGAGCACTACCTGAGGTACTGAGGGAGCACTTTCTGAGGTATTGAGGGAGCACTTTCTGTGGTATTGAGGAAGCACTTTCTGAGGTATTGAGAGAACACAATCTGATGTATTGAGGAAGCACTTTCTGAGGTATTGAGGGAGCACTTTCTGAGGTATTGAGGGAGCACTTTCTGAGGTATGGAGGAAGCACTTTCTGAGGTATTGAGGGAACACAATCTGATGCATTGAGGAAGCACTTTATGAGGTATTGAGGGAGCACTTTCTGAGGTATTGAGGAAGCACTTTCTGAGGTATTGAGGGAATACAATCTGATGTATTAAGGAAGCACTTTATGAGGTATTGAGGGAGCACTTTCTGAGGTATTGAGGAAGCACTTTCTGAGGCATTGAGGGAGCACTCTCTGAGGTACTGAGTAAGCACTATCAGAGATATTGAGGGAGCACCTTCTGAGGCACTGAGGGAGCATGATCTGACGTACTGAGGGAGCACGTTCTGATGTACTGAGGGAGAACTATCTGAGGGCCTGAGGGACCACTTTCTGGAGTATTGAGGGAGCACTTTTTGAGGTATTGAGGGAGCACTTTCTGAGTTATTGAGGGAGGACTATCTGAGGTACTGAGGGAGCACTTTCTGAGGTATTGAGGAAGCACTTTCTGAGGTATTGAGGGAGCACTTTCTGAGGTATTGAGGAAGCACTTTCTGAGGTTTTGAGGGAGCATTTTCTGAGGTATTGTGGGAGCACTATCTGAGGTACTGAGGGAGCATGTTCTGAGGTATCGAGGAAGCACTTTCTGAGGTATTGAGGGAGCACTTTCTGAGGTATTGAGGGAGCACTATCTGTGATACTGTGGGAGAAATATCTGAGGTATTGAAGGAGCACTTTCTGAGGTATTGAGGGAGCACTATCTGACGTACAGAGGAAGCAAGTTCTGAGGTATTGATGAAGCACACTCTGAGGTACTGAGGGAGCAAGTTCTGAGGTATTGAGGAAGCACACTCTGAGGTACTGAGGGAGCAAGTTCTGAGGTATTGAGGAAGCACACTCTGAGGTACTGAGGGAGAACTATCTGAGGTATTGATCGACAATTTTCTGATGGACTGAGGGAGCACTACCTGAGGTACTGAGGGAGCACTTTCTAAGGTATTGAGGGAGCACTTTCTGTGGTATTGAGGAAGCACTTTCTGAGGTATTGAGAGAACACAATCTGATGTATTGAGGAAGCACTTTATGAGGTATTGAGGGAGCACTTTCTGAGGTATTGAGGGAGCACTTTCTGAGGTATGGAGGAAGCACTTTCTGAGGTATTGAGGGAACACAATCTGATGCATTGAGGAAGCACTTTATGAGGTATTGAGGGAGCACTTTCTGAGGTATTGAGGAAGCACTTTCTGAGGTATTGAGGGAATACAATCTGATGTATTAAGGAAGCACTTTATGAGGTATTGAGGGAGCACTTTCTGAGGTATTGAGGAAGCACTTTCTGAGGCATTGAGGGAGCACTCTCTGAGGTACTGAGTAAGCACTATCAGAGATATTGAGGGAGCACCTTCTGAGGCACTGAGGAAGCATGATCTGACGTACTGAGGGAGCACTTTCTGATGGACTGAGGGAGAACTATCTGAGGGCCTGAGGGACCACTTTCTGGAGTATTGAGGGAGCACTTTTTGAGGTATTGAGGGAGCACTTTCTGAGGTATTGAGGGAGGACTATCTGAGGTACTGAGGGAGCACTTTCTGAGGTATTGAGGAAGCACTTTCTGAGGTATTGAGGGAGCACTTTCTGAGGTATTGAGGAAGCACTTTCTGAGGTTTTGAGGGAGCATTTTCTGAGGTATTGTGGGAGCACTATCTGAGATACTGAGGGAGCATGTTCTGAGGTATCGAGGAAGCACTTTCTGAGGTATTGAGGGAGCACTTTCTGAGGTATTGAGGGAGCACTATCTGTGATACTGTGGGAGAAATATCTGAGGTATTGAAGGAGCACTTTCTGAGGTATTGAGGGAGCACTATCTGAGGTACAGAGGGAGCACTTTCTGTGGTATTGAGGAAGCACTTTCTGAGGTATTGAGGGAACACAATCTGATGTATTGAGGAAGCACTTTACGAGGTCTTGAGGGAGCACTTTATGAGGTATTGAGGGAGCACTACCTAAGGTACTGAGGGTGCACTTTCTGAGGTGTTGAGGAAGCAATTTCTGAGGTATTGGTGAAGCACTTTCTGAGGTACTGAGGGAGCACTATCTGAGATACTGAGGGATCACTTTCTGAGGTATTGATGAAGCACTTTCTGAGGTACTGAGGGAGAACTATCTTAGGTATTGAGGGAGAACTATCTGAGGTACTGAGGGAGAACTATCTGAGGTATTGATAGAGCATTTTCTGAGGTATTAAGGGAGCACTATCTAAGGTAGTGAGGGAGCACTTTCTGAGGTATTGTGGAAGCACTTTCTGAGGTATTGAGGGAACACAATCTGATGTATTGAGTAAGCACTTTATGAGGTATTGGGGGAGCACTATCTGAGGTACTGAGGGAGCACTTTCTGAGGTTTTGAGGAAGCACTTTCTGAGGTATTGAAGGAGCACTATCTGAGGTATTGAGGAAGCACTTTCTGAGTTATTGAGGAAGCACTTTCTGAGGTATTGAGGGAGCACTTTCTGAGGTATTGAGGAAGCACTTTCTGAGGTATTGAGGAAGCACTTTTTGAGGAATTGAGGGAGCACTTTCTGAGGTATTGAGGGAGCACTATCTGAGGTACTGAGGGAGCACTTTCTGAGGTATTGAGGAAGCACTACCTGAGGTATTGTGGGAGCACTATCTGAGGTACTGAGGGAGCAAGTTCTGAGGTATCGAGGAAGCACTTTCTGAGATATTGAGGGAACACAATCTGATGTATTGAGGAAGCACTTTATGAGGTATTGAGGGAGCACTTTCTGAGGTATTGAGGAAGCACTATCTAAGATACTGTGGGTGCACTTTCTGAGGTGTTGACGAAGCAATTTCTGAGGTATTGATGAAGCACTTTCTGAGGTACTGAGGGAGAATTATCTGAGGTACTGAGGGAGAATTATCTGAGGTACTGAGGGAGAACTATCTGATGTACTGATGGAGCACTTTCTGAGGTATTGAGGGAGCACTATCTCAGGTATTGATGGAGCACTTTCTGAGGTATTGAGGGAGCACTTTCTGAGGTATTGTGGAAGCACTTTCTGTGGTATTGAGGGAACACAATCTGATGTATTGAGGAAGCACTTTATGAGGTACTGAGGGAGCACTTTCTGAGGTATTGAGGGAGCACTTCCAGAGGTATTGAGGGAGCACTATCTGAGGTACTGAGGGAGCACTTTCTGAGGTTTTGAGGAAGCACTTTCTGAGGTATTGATGGAGCACTATCTGAGGTATTGAGGAAGCACTTTCTGTGGTATTGAGGGAGCACTTTCTGAGGTATTGAAGGAGGACGATCTGAGGTACTGAGGGCGCATTTTCTGAGGTATTGAGGGAGCACTCTCTGAGGTACTGAGGAAGCACTTTCTGAGGTATTGAGGGAGCACTTTCTGTGGTATTGAGGAAGCACTTTCTGAGGTATTGAGAGAACACAATCTGATGTATTGAGGAAGCACTTTATGAGGTATTGAGGGAGCACTTTCTGAGGTATTGAGGGAGCACTTTCTGAGGTATGGAGGAAGTACTTTCTGAGGTATTGATGGAGCACTATCTGAGGTATTTTGGAAGCACTTTCTGAGGTATTGAGGAATCACTTTCTGAGGTATTGAGGGAGCACTTTCTGAGGTATTGAAGGAGGACTATCTGAGGTACTGAGGGAGCACTATCTGAGGTATTGAGGGAGCACCTTCGGAGGTACTGAGGAAGCACGAGCTGAGGTACTGAGGGTGCACTTTCTGAGGTACTGAGGGAGAACTATCTGAGGTACTGAGGGAGAACTATCTGAGGTATTCATGGAGCACTTTCTGAGGTATTGAGGGAGCACTATCTGAGGTACTGAGGGAGCACTTTCTGAGGTATTGTGGAAGCACTTTTTGAGGTATTGAGGGAACACAATCTGATTTATTGAGGAAGCACTTTATGAGGTACTGAGGGAGCACTTTCTGAGGTATTGAGGGAACCCTTTCTGAGGTACTGAGGGAGCACTATCTGAGGTACTGAGGAAGCACTTTCTGAGGTATTGAGGAAGCACTTTCTGAGGTATTGATGGAGCACTATCTGAGGTATTTTGGAAGCACTTTCTGAGGTATTGAGGAATCACTTTCTGAGGTATTGAGGGAGCACTTTCTGAGGTATTGAAGGAGGACTATCTGAGGTACTGAGGGAGCATTTTCTGAGGTATTGTGGGAGCACTCTCTGAGGTACTGATGGAACACTCTCTGAGGTACTGAGGGAGCACATTCGAGGTATTGAGGGAGAACTACCTGAGGTATTGAGGGATCACTTTCTGACGTACTGAGGAAGCACTATCTGAGGTATTGAGGGAGCACCTTCGGAGGTACTGAGGAAGCACGATCTGAGGTACTGAGGGAGCACTTTGTGAGGTATTGAGGGAACACTATCTGAGGTACTGAGGGACCACTTTCTGAAGTATTGAGGGAGCACTTTCTGAGGTATTGAGGGACCACTATCTGAGGTATTGAGGAAGCACTTTTTGAGGTATTGAGGGAGCACTTTCTGAGGTATTGAGGGAGTACTATCTGTGGTACTGAGCGAGCACTGTCTGAGGTATTGAGGAAGCACTTTCTGAGGTATTGAGGGAACAATTTCTGAGGTATTGAGGAAGCACTTTCTGAGGTATTGAGGGAGCACTTTCTGAGGTATTGAGGGAGCACTATCTGAGGTACTGAGGGAGCAAGTTCTGAGGTATTGAGGAAGCACACTCTGAGGTACTGAGGGAGAACTATCTGAGGTATTGATGGACAATTTTCTGATGGACTGAGGGAGCACTACCTGAGGTACTGAGGGAGCACTTTCTGAGGTATTGAGGGAGCACTTTCTGTGGTATTGAGGAAGCACTTTCTGAGGTATTGAGAGAACACAATCTGATGTATTGAGGAAGCACTTTATGAGGTATTAAGGGAGCACTTTCTGAGGTATTGAGGGAGCACTTTCTGAGGTATGGAGGAAGCACTTTCTGAGGTATTGAGGGAACACAATCTGATGCATTGAGGAAGCACTTTATGAGGTATTGAGGGAGCACTTTCTGAGGTATTGAGGAAGCACTTTCTGAGGTATTGAGGGAATACAATCTGATGTATTAAGGAAGCACTTTATGAGGTATTGAGGGAGCACTTTCTGAGGTATTGAGGAAGCACTTTCTGAGGCATTGAGGGAGCACTCTCTGAGGTACTGAGTAAGCACTATCAGAGATATTGAGGGAGCACCTTCTGAGGCACTGAGGAAGCATGATCTGATGTACTGAGGGAGAACTATCTGAGGGCCTGAGGGACCACTTTCCGGAGTATTGAGGGAGCACTTTTTGAGGTATTGAGGGAGCACTTTCTGAGGTATTGAGGGAGGACTATCTGAGGTACTGAGGGAGCACTTTCTGAGGTATTGAGGAAGCACTTTCTGAGGTATTGAGGGAGCACTTTCTGAGGTATTGAGGAAGCACTTTCTGAGGTTTTGAGGGAGCATTTTCTGAGGTATTGTGGGAGCACTATCTGAGGTACTGAGGGAGCATGTTCTGAGGTATCGAGGAAGCACTTTCTGAGGTATTGAAGGAGCACTATCTGAGGTATTGAGGAAGCACTTTCTGAGGTATTGAGGAAGCACTTTCTGAGGTATTGAAGGAGCACTTTCTGAGGTATTGAGGAAGCACTTTCTGAGGTATTGAGGAAGCACTTTTTGAGGAATTGAGGGAGCACTTTCTGAGGTATTGTGGGAGCACTTTCTGAGGTATTGTGGAAGCACTTTCTGAGGTATTGAGGGAACACAATCTGATGTATTGAGTAAGCACTTTATGAGGTATTGGGGGAGCACTATCTGAGGTACTGAGGGAGCACTTTCTGAGGTTTTGAGGAAGCACTTTCTGAGGTATTGAAGGAGCACTATCTGAGGTATTGAGGAAGCACTTTCTGAGGTATTGAGGAAGCACTTTCTGAGGTATTGAGGGAGCACTTTCTGAGGTATTGAGGAAGCACTTTCTGAGGTATTGAGGAAGCACTTTTTGAGGAATTGAGGGAGCACTTTCTGAGGTATTGAGGGAGCACTATCTGAGGTACTGAGGGAGCACTTTCTGAGGTATTGAGGAAGCACTACCTGAGGTATTGTGGGAGCACTATCTGAGGTACTGAGGGAGCAAGTTCTGAGGTATCGAGGAAGCACTTTCTGAGATATTGAGGGAACACAATCTGATGTATTGAGGAAGCACTTTATGAGGTATTGAGGGAGCACTTTCTGAGGTATTGAGGAAGCACTATCTAAGATACTGAGGGTGCACTTTCTGAGGTGTTGACGAAGCAATTTCTGAGGTATTGATGAAGCACTTTCTGAGGTACTGAGGGAGAATTATCTGAGGTACTGAGGGAGAATTATCTGAGGTACTGAGGGAGAACTATCTGAGGTACTGATGGAGCACTTTCTGAGGTATTGAGGGAGCACTATCTCAGGTATTGATGGAGCACTTTCTGAGGTATTGAGGGAGCACTTTCTGAGGTATTGTGGAAGCACTTTCTGAGGTATTGAGGGAACACAATCTGATGTATTGAGGAAGCACATTATGAGGTACTGAGGGAGCACTTTCTGAGGTATTGAGGGAGCACTTCCAGAGGTATTGAGGGAGCACTATCTGAGGTACTGAGGGAGCACTTTCTGAGGTTTTGAGGAAGCACTTTCTGAGGTATTGATGGAGCACTATCTGAGGTACTGAGGAAGCACTTTCTGTGGTATTGAGGGAGCACTTTCTGAGGTATTGAAGGAGGACGATCTGAGGTACTGAGGGCGCATTTTCTGAGGTATTGAGGGAGCACTCTCTGAGGTACTGAGGAAGCACTTTCTGAGGTATTGAGGGAGCACTCTCTGTGGTATTGAGGAAGCACTTTCTGAGGTATTGAGAGAACACAATCTGATGTATTGAGGAAGCACTTTATGAGGTATTGAGGGAGCCCTTTCTGAGGTATTGAGGGAGCACTTTCTGAGGTATGGAGGAAGCACTTTCTGAGGTATTGATGGAGCACTATCTGAGGTATTTTGGAAGCACTTTCTGAGGTATTGAGGAATCACTTTCTGAGGTATTGAGGGAGCACTTTCTGAGGTATTGAAGGAGGACTATCTGAGGTACTGAGGGAGCACTATCTGAGGTATTGAGGGAGCACCTTCGGAGGTACTGAGGAAGCACGAGCTGAGGTACTGAGGGTGCACTCTCTGAGGTACTGAGGGAGAACTATCTGAGGTACTGAGGGAGAATTATCTGAGGTATTCATGGAGCACTTTCTGAGGTATTGAGGGAGCACTATCTGAGGTACTGAGGGAGCACTTTCTGAGGTATTGTGGAAGCACTTTCTGAGGTATTGAGGGAACACAATCTGATTTATTGAGGAAGCACTTTATGAGGTACTGAGGGAGCACTTTCTGAGGTATTGAGGGAACCCTTTCTGAGGTACTGAGGGAGCACTATCTGAGGTACTGAGGAAGCACTTTCTGAGGTATTGAGGAAGCACTTTCTGAGGTATTGATGGAGCACTATCTGAGGTATTTTGGAAGCACTTTCTGAGGTATTGAGGAATCACTTTCTGAGGTATTGAGGGAGCACTTTCTGAGGTATTGAAGGAGGACTATCTGAGGTACTGAGGGAGCATTTTCTGAGGTATTGTGGGAGCACTCTCTGAGGTACTGATGGAACACTCTCTGAGGTACTGAGGGAGCACATTCGAGGTATTGAGGGAGAACTACCTGAGGTATTGAGGGATCACTTTCTGACGTACTGAGGAAGCACTATCTGAGGTATTGAGGGAGCACCTTCGGAGGTACTGAGGAAGCACGATCTGAGGTACTGAGGGAGCACTTTCTGAGGTACTGAGGGAGAACTATCTGAGGTACTGAGGGACCACTTTCTGAAGTATTGAGGGAGCACTTTCTGAGGTATTGAGGGACCACTATCTGAGGTATTGAGGAAGCACTTTTTGAGGTATTGAGAGAGCACTTTCTGAGGTATTGAGGGAGTACTATCTGTGGTACTGAGCGAGCACTGTCTGAGGTATTGAGGAAGCACTTTCTGAGGTATTGAGGGAGCAATTTCTGAGGTATTGAGGAAGCACTTTCTGAGGTATTGAGGGAGCACTTTCTGAGGTATTGAGGGAGCACTATCTGAGGTACTGAGGGAGCAAGTTCTGAGGTATTGAGGAAGCACACTCTGAGGTACTGAGGGAGAACTATCTGAGGTATTGATGGACAATTTTCTGATGGACTGAGGGAGCACTACCTGAGGTACTGAGGGAGCACTTTCTGAGGTATTGAGGGAGCACTTTCTGTGGTATTGAGGAAGCACTTTCTGAGGTATTGAGAGAACACAATCTGATGTATTGAGGAAGCACTTTATGAGGTATTGAGGGAGCACTTTCTGAGGTATTGAGGGAGCACTTTCTGAGGTATGGAGGAAGCACATTCTGAGGTATTGAGGGAACACAATCTGATGCATTGAGGAAGCACTTTATGAGGTATTGAGGGAGCACTTTCTGAGGTATTGAGGAAGCACTTTCTGAGGTATTGAGGGAATACAATCTGATGTATTAAGGAAGCACTTTATGAGGTATTGAGGGAGCACTTTCTGAGGTATTGAGGAAGCACTTTCTGAGGCATTGAGGGAGCACTCTCTGAGGTACTGAGTAAGCACTATCAGAGATATTGAGGGAGCACCTTCTGAGGCACTGAGGAAGCATGATCTGACGTACTGAGGGAGCACTTTCTGATGGACTGAGGGAGAACTATCTGAGGGCCTGAGGGACCACTTTCTGGAGTATTGAGGGAGCACTTTTTGAGGTATTGAGGGAGCACTTTCTGAGGTATTGAGGGAGGACTATCTGAGGTACTGAGGGAGCACTTTCTGAGGTATTGAGGAAGCACTTTCTGAGGTATTGAGGGAGCACTTTCTGAGGTATTGAGGAAGCACTTTCTGAGGTTTTGAGGGAGCATTTTCTGAGGTATTGTGGGAGCACTATCTGAGGTACTGAGGGAGCATGTTCTGAGGTATCGAGGAAGCACTTTCTGAGGTATTGAGGGAGCACTTTCTGAGGTATTGAGGGAGCACTATCTGTGATACTGTGGGAGAAATATCTGAGGTATTGAAGGAGCACTTTCTGAGGTATTGAGGGAGCACTATCTGAGGTACAGAGGGAGCACTTTCTGTGGTATTGAGGAATCACTTTCTGAGGTATTGAGGGAACACAATCTGATGTATTGAGGAAGCACTTTACGAGGTCTTGAGGGAGCACTTTATGAGGTATTGAGGGAGCACTACCTAAGGTACTGAGGGTGCACTTTCTGAGGTGTTGAGGAAGCAATTTCTGAGGTATTGGTGAAGCACTTTCTGAGGTACTGAGGGAGAACTATCTGAGGTACTGAGGGAGAACTATCTGAGGTATTGATAGAGCATTTTCTGAGGTATTGAGGGAGCACTATCTGAGATACTGAGGGATCACTTTCTGAGGTATTGATGAAGCACTTTCTGAGGTACTGAGGGAGAACTACCTGAGGTATTGAGGGAGAACTATCTGAGGTACTGAGGGAGAACTATCTGAGGTATTGATAGAGCATTTTCTGAGGTATTAAGGGAGCACTATCTAAGGTACTGAGGGAGCACTTTCTGAGGTATTGTGGAAGCACTTTCTGAGGTATTGAGGGAACACAATCTGATGTATTGAGTAAGCACTTTATGAGGTATTGGGGGAGCACTATCTGAGGTACTGAGGGAGCACTTTCTGAGGTTTTGAGGAAGCACTTTCTGAGGTATTGAAGGAGCACTATCTGAGGTATTGAGGAAGCACTTTCTGAGGTATTGAGGAAGCACTTTCTGAGGTATTGAGGGAGCACTTTCTGAGGTATTGAGGAAGCACTTTCTGAGGTATTGAGGAAGCACTTTTTGAGGAATTGAGGGAGCACTTTCTGAGGTATTGAGGGAGCACTATCTGAGGTACTGAGGGAGCACTTTCTGAGGTATTGAGGAAGCACTACCTGAGGTATTGTGGGAGCACTATCTGAGGTACTGAGGGAGCAAGTTCTGAGGTATTGAGGAAGCACTTTCTGAGATATTGAGGGAACACAATCTGATGTATTGAGGAAGCACTTTATGAGGTATTGAGGGAGCACTTTCTGAGGTATTGAGGAAGCACTATCTAAGATACTGAGGGTGCACTTTCTGAGGTGTTGACGAAGCAATTTCTGAGGTATTGATGAAGCACTTTCTGAGGTACTGAGGGAGAATTATCTGAGGTACTGAGGGAGAATTATCTGAGGTACTGAGGGAGAACTATCTGAGGTACTGATGGAGCACTTTCTGAGGTATTGAGGGAGCACTATCTCAGGTATTGATGGAGCACTTTCTGAGGTATTGAGGGAGCACTTTCTGAGGTATTGTGGAAGCACTTTCTGAGGTATTGAGGGAACACAATCTGATGTATTGAGGAAGCACTTTATGAGGTACTGAGGGAGCACTTTCTGAGGTATTGAGGGAGCACTTCCAGAGGTATTGAGGGAGCACTATCTGAGGTACTGAGGGAGCACTTTCTGAGGTTTTGAGGAAGCACTTTCTGAGGTATTGATGGAGCACTTTCTGAGGTATTGAGGAAGCACTTTCTAAGATACTGAGGGTGCACTTTCTGAGGTGTTGACGAAGCAATTTCTGAGGTATTGATGAAGCACTTTCTGAGGTACTGAGGGAGAATTATCTGAGGTACTGAGGGAGAATTATCTGAGGTACTGAGGGAGAACTATCTGAGGTACTGATGGAGCACTTTCTGAGGTATTGAGGGAGCACTATCTCAGGTATTGATGGAGCACTTTCTGAGGTATTGAGGGAGCACTTTCTGAGGTATTGTGGAAGCACTTTCTGAGGTATTGAGGGAACACAATCTGATGTATTGAGGAAGCACTTTATGAGGTACTGAGGGAGCACTTTCTGAGGTATTGAGGGAGCACTTCCAGAGGTATTGAGGGAGCACTATCTGAGGTACTGAGGGAGCACTTTCTGAGGTTTTGAGGAAGCACTTTCTGAGGTATTGATGGAGCACTATCTGAGGTATTGAGGAAGCACTTTCTGTGGTATTGAGGGAGCACTTTCTGAGGTATTGAAGGAGGACGATCTGAGGTACTGAGGGCGCATTTTCTGAGGTATTGAGGGAGCACTCTCTGAGGTACTGAGGAAGCACTTTCTGAGGTATTGAGGAAGCACGATCTGACGTACTGAGTGAGCACTTTCTGAGGTACTGAGGGAGAACTATCTGAGCTACTGAGGGACCACTTTCTGAAGTATTGAGGGAGCACTTTCTGAGGTATTGAGGGACCACTATCTGAGGTATTGAGGAAGCACTTTTTGAGGAATTGAGGGAGCACGTTCTGAGGTATTGAGGGAGGTCTATCTGAGGTATTGAGGAAGCACTTTCTGAGGTATTGAGGGAGCACTTTCTGAGGTATTGAGGAAGCACTTTCTGTGGTATTGAGGGAGCACTTTCTGAGGTATTGAAGGAGGACGATCTGAGGTACTGAGGGAGCATTTTCTGAGGTATTGAGGGAGCACTTTCTAAGGTATTGAGGGAGCACTTTCTGAGGTATTGAGGAAGCACTTTCTGAGGCATTGAGGGAACACTCTCTGAGGTACTGAGGAAGCACTATCTGAGATATTGAGGCAGCACCTTCTGAGGTACTGAGGAAGCACGATCTGACGTACTGAGGGAGAACTATCTGAGGTACTGAGGGACCACCTTCTGAAGTATTGAGGGAGCACTTTCTGAGGTCTGGAGGGACCACTATCTGTGGTATTGAGGAAGCACTTTTTGAGGAATTGAGGGAGCACTTTCTGAGGTATTGAGGGAGGACTATCTGTGGTAGTGAGGGAGCAGTTTCTGAGGTATTGAGGAAGCACTTTCTGAGGTGTTGTGGGAGCACTTTCTGAGGTATTGAGGAAGCACTTTCTGAGGTATTGTGGGAGCACTATCTGAGGTACTGAGGGAGCAAGTTCTGAGGTATCGAGGAAGCACTTTCTGAAATATTAAGGGAGCAATTTCTGAGGTATTGAGGGAGCACTATCTGAGGTACTGAGGGAGAAATATCTGAGGTATTGAAGCAGCACTTTCTGAGGTATTGTGGGAGCACTATCTGAGGTACTGAGGGAGCACTTTCTGAGGTATTGAGGAAGCACTTTCTGAGGTATTGAGGGAGCACTTTCTGAGGTATTGAGGAAGCACTATCTAAGGTAATGAGGGTGCATTTTCTGAGGTGTTGACGTAGCAATTTCTGACGTATTGATGGAGCACTTTCTGAGGTACTGAGGGTGCACTTTCTGAGGTATTGTGGAAGCACTTTCTGAGGTATTGAGGGAACACAATCTGATGTATTGAGGAAGCACGTTATGAGGTACTGAGGGAGCACTTTCTGAGGTATTGAGGGAGCACTTCCTGAGGTATTGAGGGAGCACTATCTGAGGTACTGACGGAGCACTTTCTGAGGTTTTGAGGAAGCACATTCTGAGGTATTGATGGAGCACTATCTGAGGTATTGAGGAAGCACTTTCTGAGGTATTGAGGGAGCACTTTCTGAGGTATTGAGGAAGCACTTTCTGTGGTATTGCGGGAGCACTTTCTGAGGTATTGAAGGAGGACGATCTGAGGTACTGAGGGAGCACTTTCTGAGGTATTGAGGGACCACTATCTGAGGTATTGAGGAAGCACTTTTTGAGGAATTGAGGGAGCACATTCTGAGGTATTGAGGGAGGACTATCTGAGGTACTGAGGGAGCACTTTCTGAGGTATTGAGGAAGCACTTTCTGAGGTACTGAGGGTCCACTTTCTGAGGTATTGAGGAAGCACTTTCTGAGGTTTTGAGCGAGCATTTTCTGAGGTATTGTGGGAGCACTATCTGAGGTACTGAGGGAGCAAGTTCTGAGGTATCGAGGAAGCACTTTCTGAGGTATTGAGGGAGCACTTTCTGAGGTTTTGAGGGAGCATTTTCTGAGGTATTGAGGAAGCACTTTCTGAGGTATTGAGGAAGCACTTTCTGAGGTATTGAGGGTCCACTTTCTGAGGTATTGAGGAAGCACTTTCTGAGGTTTTGAGCGAGCATTTTCTGAGGTATTGTGGGAGCACTATCTGAGGTACTGAGGGTGCAAGTTCTGAGGTATCGAGGAAGCACTTTCTGAGGTATTGAGGGAGCACTTTCTGAGGTTTTGAGGGAGCATTTTCTGAGGTATTGAGGAAGCACTTTCTGAGGTATTGAGGGAGCACTTTCTGAGGTATTGAGGGAGCACCTTCTGAGGTATTGAGGAAGCACTTTCTGAGGTTTTGAGGGAGAATTTTCTGAGGTATTGAGGGAACACAATCTGATCTATTGTGGAAGCACTTTATGAGGTATTGAGGGAGCACTTTCTGAGGTATTGAGGGAGCACTACCTAAGGTACTGAGGATGCACTTTCTGAGGTGTTGAGGAAGCATTTTCTGAAGTATTGTGGGAGCACTATCTGAGGTACAGAGGGAGCACTTTCTGAGGTATTGAGGAAGCACTTTCTGAGGTATTGAGGGAACACCATCTGATGTATTGAGGAAGCACTTTATGAGGTATTGAGCGAGCACTTTCTGAGGTATTGAGGGAGCACTATCTAAGGTACTGAGGGTGCACTTTCTGAGGTGTTGAGGAAGCAATTTCTGAGGTATTGAGGGAACATAATCTGAAGTATTGAGGGAGCACTTTCTGAGGTATTGATGAAGCACTTTCTGAGGTACTGAGGGAGAACTATCTGAGGTACTGAGGGAGAACTATCTGAGGTACTGAGGGAGAACTATCTGAGGCATTGATGGAGCACTTTCTGTGGTATTGAGGGAGCACTATCTGAGGTACTGAGGGAGCACTTTCTGAGGTATTGTGGAAGCACTTTCTGAGGTATTGAGGGAGCACAATCTGAGGTATTGTGGAAGCACTTTATGAGGTACTGAGGGAGCAATTTCTGAGGTATTGAGGGAGCACTTTCTGAGGTATTGAGGGATCACTTTCTGAGGTATTGGGGAAGCACTTTCTGAGGTATTGAGGGAGCACTATCTGAGGTACTGAGGGAGCAAGTTCTGAGGTATTGAGGAAGCACTCTCTGTGGTACTGAGGGAGAACTATCTGAGGTATTGATGGAGCACTCTCTGAGGTACTGAGGGAGCACTATCTGAGGTACTGAGGGAGCACTTTTTGAGGTATTGAGGGAGCACTTTCTGAGGTATTGAGGGAGGATTATCTGAGGTACTGAGGGAGCACAATCTGAGGTAGTGAGTGAGCACTTTCTGAGGTACTGATGGAGAAATATTTGAGGTACTGAGGGAGAATTATCTGAGGTACTGAGGGAGAACTATCTGAGGTACTGATGGAGCACTTTCTGAGGTATTGAGGGAGCACTATCTCAGGTATTGATGGAGCACTTTCTGAGGTATTGAGGGAGCACTTTCTGAGGTATTGTGGAAGCACTTTCTGAGGTATTGAGGGAACACAATCTGATGTATTGAGGAAGCACATTATGAGGTACTGAGGGAGCACTTTCTGAGGTATTGAGGGAGCACTTCCAGAGGTATTGAGGGAGCACTATCTGAGGTACTGAGGGAGCACTTTCTGAGGTTTTGAGGAAGCACTTTCTGAGGTATTGATGGAGCACTATCTGAGGTATTGAGGAAGCACTTTCTGTGGTATTGAGGGAGCACTTTCTGAGGTATTGAAGGAGGACGATCTGAGGTACTGAGGGCGCATTTTCTGAGGTATTGAGGGAGCACTCTCTGAGGTACTGAGGAAGCACTTTCTGAGGTATTGAGGGAGCACTCTCTGTGGTATTGAGGAAGCACTTTCTGAGGTATTGAGAGAACACAATCTGATGTATTGAGGAAGCACTTTATGAGGTATTGAGGGAGCCCTTTCTGAGGTATTGAGGGAGCACTTTCTGAGGTATGGAGGAAGCACTTTCTGAGGTATTGATGGAGCACTATCTGAGGTATTTTGGAAGCACTTTCTGAGGTATTGAGGAATCACTTTCTGAGGTATTGAGGGAGCACTTTCTGAGGTATTGAAGGAGGACTATCTGAGGTACTGAGGGAGCACTATCTGAGGTATTGAGGGAGCACCTTCGGAGGTACTGAGGAAGCACGAGCTGAGGTACTGAGGGTGCACTTTCTGAGGTACTGAGGGAGAACTATCTGAGGTACTGAGGGAGAACTATCTGAGGTATTCATGGAGCACTTTCTGAGGTATTGAGGGAGCACTATCTGAGGTACTGAGGGAGCACTTTCTGAGGTATTGTGGAAGCACTTTCTGAGGTATTGAGGGAACACAATCTGATTTATTGAGGAAGCACTTTATGAGGTACTGAGGGAGCACTTTCTGAGGTATTGAGGGAACCCTTTCTGAGGTACTGAGGGAGCACTATCTGAGGTACTGAGGAAGCACTTTCTGAGGTATTGAGGAAGCACTTTCTGAGGTATTGATGGAGCACTATCTGAGGTATTTTGGAAGCACTTTCTGAGGTATTGAGGAATCACTTTCTGAGGTATTGAGGGAGCACTTTCTGAGGTATTGAAGGAGGACTATCTGAGGTACTGAGGGAGCATTTTCTGAGGTATTGTGGGAGCACTCTCTGAGGTACTGATGGAACACTCTCTGAGGTACTGAGGGAGCACATTCGAGGTATTGAGGGAGAACTACCTGAGGTATTGAGGGATCACTTTCTGACGTACTGAGGAAGCACTATCTGAGGTATTGAGGGAGCACCTTCGGAGGTACTGAGGAAGCACGATCTGAGGTACTGAGGGAGCACTTTCTGAGGTACTGAGGGAGAACTATCTGAGGTACTGAGGGACCACTTTCTGAAGTATTGAGGGAGCACTTTCTGAGGTATTGAGGGACCACTATCTGAGGTATTGAGGAAGCACTTTTTGAGGTATTGAGAGAGCACTTTCTGAGGTATTGAGGGAGTACTATCTGTGGTACTGAGCGAGCACTGTCTGAGGTATTGAGGAAGCACTTTCTGAGGTATTGAGGGAGCAATTTCTGAGGTATTGAGGAAGCACTTTCTGAGGTATTGAGGGAGCACTTTCTGAGGTATTGAGGGAGCACTATCTGAGGTACTGAGGGAGCAAGTTCTGAGGTATTGAGGAAGCACACTCTGAGGTACTGAGGGAGAACTATCTGAGGTATTGATGGACAATTTTCTGATGGACTGAGGGAGCACTACCTGAGGTACTGAGGGAGCACTTTCTGAGGTATTGAGGGAGCACTTTCTGTGGTATTGAGGAAGCACTTTCTGAGGTATTGAGAGAACACAATCTGATGTATTGAGGAAGCACTTTATGAGGTATTGAGGGAGCACTTTCTGAGGTATTGAGGGAGCACTTTCTGAGGTATGGAGGAAGCACATTCTGAGGTATTGAGGGAACACAATCTGATGCATTGAGGAAGCACTTTATGAGGTATTGAGGGAGCACTTTCTGAGGTATTGAGGAAGCACTTTCTGAGGTATTGAGGGAATACAATCTGATGTATTAAGGAAGCACTTTATGAGGTATTGAGGGAGCACTTTCTGAGGTATTGAGGAAGCACTTTCTGAGGCATTGAGGGAGCACTCTCTGAGGTACTGAGTAAGCACTATCAGAGATATTGAGGGAGCACCTTCTGAGGCACTGAGGAAGCATGATCTGACGTACTGAGGGAGCACTTTCTGATGGACTGAGGGAGAACTATCTGAGGGCCTGAGGGACCACTTTCTGGAGTATTGAGGGAGCACTTTTTGAGGTATTGAGGGAGCACTTTCTGAGGTATTGAGGGAGGACTATCTGAGGTACTGAGGGAGCACTTTCTGAGGTATTGAGGAAGCACTTTCTGAGGTATTGAGGGAGCACTTTCTGAGGTATTGAGGAAGCACTTTCTGAGGTTTTGAGGGAGCATTTTCTGAGGTATTGTGGGAGCACTATCTGAGGTACTGAGGGAGCATGTTCTGAGGTATCGAGGAAGCACTTTCTGAGGTATTGAGGGAGCACTTTCTGAGGTATTGAGGGAGCACTATCTGTGATACTGTGGGAGAAATATCTGAGGTATTGAAGGAGCACTTTCTGAGGTATTGAGGGAGCACTTTCTGAGGTATTGTGGGAGCACTTTCTGAGGTATTGAGGGAGCACTTTCTGAGTTTTGAGGGAGCACTTTCTGAGGTACTGAGGAAGCACTATCTGAGGTACTGAGGGAGCACTATCTGAGGTACTGAGGGAGAACGATCTGATGTACTGAGGGACCATTTTTCAGAAGTATTGAGGGAATACCTTCTGAGGTACTGAGGGAGAACTATCTATGGTACTGAGGGAGCACTTTCTAAGTTACTGAGGGGGTACTATCTGAGGAACTGTGGGAGAACTGTCTGAGGTACTGAGTGAGCACTTTCTGAGGTATTGAGGGAGCACTACCTGAGGTATTGAGGAAGCACTTTCTGAGTATGGAGGGAGTACTTTCTGAGGTACTGAGGGAGAACTATCTGAGGTACTGAGGGAGCACTTTCTGAGGTATTGAGGGAGCACTTTCTGACGTATTGATGAATCACTTTCTGAGGTACTGAGTGAGCACTTTCTGAGTTGCTGAGGGAGAACGATCTGAGGTATTGATGGAGCACATTCTGAGGTATTGAGGGAGCACTTTCTGAGGTACTGAGGGAGAATTATCTGAGGTACTGAGGGAGAACAATCTGAGGTACTGAGGGAGCACTTTCAGAGGTATTGAGGGAGCACTTTCAGAGGTACTGAGGGAGAAGTATTTGAGGTATTGAGGGAGCACTATCTGAGGTACTGAGGGAGAAGTATTTGAGGTACTGAGGGAGCACTATCTGAGGTACTGAGGGAGCACTTTCTGAGGTATTGACGGAGCACTTTCTGATGTACTGAGGAAGCACTATCTGAGGTACTGAGGGAGTACTATCTGAGGTACTGTGGGAGCACTATCTGAGGTATTGAGAAAGCACTTTCAGAGGTATTGAGGGAGAACTATCTGAGGTATTGAGGACGCACTATCTGAGGAATTGAGGGAGCACTATCTGAGGCATTGTGGGAGAACTATCTGAGGTATTGAGCGTGCACTTTCTGAGGAATTGAGGGAGCATTATCTGAGTTATTGAGGGAGCACTTTCTGAGGTACTGAGGGATCACTTTATGACGTATTGAAGTAGCACTTTCTGAGGTATTGAGGAAGCACTTTCTGAGGTATTGATGGAGCAATTTCTGAGGTATTGAGGGAGCACTATCTGAGGTATTGAGGAAGCACTATCTGAGGTACTGAGGGAGCAAGCTCTGAGGTGTTGAGGAAGCACACTCTGAGGTACTGAGGCATAACTATCTGAGTTATTGATGGAGCACTTTCGGAGGTATTGAGGAAGCACTTTCTGTGATACTGAGGGAAAACTATCTGAGGTACTGAGGGAGCACTATCTGCGGTATTGAGGGAGCACTCTATGAGGCATTGAGGGAGCACTACCTGAGGTACTGAGGGAGCACTTTCTGAGGTACTGAGGGAGAACTATCTGAGGTACTGAGGGAGCACTTTCTGAGCTACAGAGGAAGCACTTTCTGAGGTATTGAGTGAGCACTTTCTGAGGTACTGAGTGAGAACTATCTGAGGTACTGAGGGAGAACTATCTGAGGTACTGAGGGAGCACTTTCTGAGGTACAGAGGAAGCACTTTCTGAGGTATTGAGGGAGCAATATCTGAGGTACTGGGAGAGCACTTTCTGAGGTATTTAGGGAGCACTTTCTGAGGTACTGAGTGAGAACTATCTGAGGTACTGAGGTAGAAAAATTAGAGGTACTGAGGGAGCAGTTTCTGAGATATTGAGGGTGCACGTTCTGACGTACTGAGGAAGCACTAGCTGAGGTTCTGAGTGAGTACTATCTGATGTACTGCGGGAGCACTATCTGAGGTATTGAGGGAGAACTATCTGAGGTATTGAGGGAGATCTATCTGAGGTATTGTGGGAGCATTATCTGAGGCATTGAGGGAGAACTATCTGAGGTATTGAGGGAGCACTTTCAGAGGTATTGAGGGAGAACGATCTGAGGTATTGAGGGAACACTATCTGAGGTATTGAGGGAGAACTATCTGAGGTATTGAGGAGCACTTTCTGAGGTATTGAGGGAGAACTATCTGAAGTATTGAATGAGCACGCTCAGAGGTTTTGAGGGAGAACTATCTGAGGTATTGAAGGAGAACTATCTTAGGTATTGAGGGAGCCCTCTCTGAGTTATTGATGGAGCACTTTCTGAGGTACTGAGGGGACCCTTTCTGAGGTATTGAGGGAGCAATTTCTGAGTTACTGATGGAACACTGTCTGAGGTATTCAGGGAGCACTTTCGAGGTATAGAGGGAGAACTACCTGAGGTACTGAGGGAGCACTTTCTGAGGTACCGAGGAAGCAGAATCTGAGGTATTGAGGGAGCACCTTCTGAGGTACTGAGGAAGCACTATCTGAGGTACTGAGGGAGCACTTTCTGAAGTATTGAGGGAGCACTTTCTGAGGTATTGATGGAGCACTTTCTGAGGTATTGAGGAAGCACTCTCTGAGGTATTGAGGGAGAACGATCTGAGGTATTGATGGAGCACATTCTGAGGTACTGAGGGAGAACAATCTGAGGTACTGAGGGAGCACTTTCAGAGGTATTGAGGGAGCACTTTCTGAGGTACTGAGGAAGAAGTATTTGTGGTACGGAGGGAGCACACTCTGATGTCCTGAGGGAGAACTAACTGAGGTACTGAGGGAGCTCTTTCTGAGGTATTGACGGAGCACTTTCTGATGTACTGAGGAAGCACTATCAGAGGTACTGATGGAGAACTATCTGAGGTATAGATTGATCACTTTCTGAGGTATTGAGGGAGCACTTTCTGAGGTCCTGATGGATCACTCTATGAGGTATTGAGGGAGCACATTCGAGGTATAGAGGGTGAACTACCTGAGGTATTGAGGGAGCACCTTCTGAGGTACTGAGAATGCACTATCTGAGGTACTGAGGGAGCACTTTCTGAGGTAGTGAGGGAGAACTATCTGAGGTACTGAGGGAGCAGTTTCTGAAGTATTAAGAGAGCACCTTCTGAGGTATTGAGGGAACACAATCTGATGTATTGAGGAAGCACTTTATGAGGTATTGAGGGAGCACTTTCTGCGTTATTGAGGGAGCGCTATCTGAGGTACTGAGGCAGAACTATCTGTGGTATTGATGGAGCACTTTCTGAGGTATTGAGGAAGCACTTTCTGAGGTACTGAGGGAGCACTTTCTGAGGTATTGAGGGAGAACTATCTGAGGTACTGAGGGAACAAGTTCTGAGGTATTGAGGAAGCACTCTCTGAGGTACTGATGGAGAACTATCTCAGGTACTGAGGGAGATCTATCTGAGGTACTGAGGGAGCACTTTCTGAGGTATTAAGGGAGCACTATCTGAGGCATTGAGGGAGCAATATCTGAGGTACTGAGGGAGCACTTTCTGAGGTATTGAGGGAGCACTTTCTGAGGTACTGAGGAAGAAGTATTTGTGGTACGGAGGGAGCACACTCTGATGTCCTGAGGGAGAACTAACTGACGTACTGAGGGAGCTCTTTCTGAGGTATTGACGGAGCACTTTCTGATGTACTGAGGAAGCACTATCAGAGGTACTGATGGAGAACTATCTGAGGTATAGATTGATCACTTTCTGAGGTATTGAGGGAGCACTTTCTGAGGTCCTGATGGATCACTCTATGAGGTATTGAGGGAGCACATTCGAGGTATAGAGGGTGAACTACCTGAGGTATTGAGGGAGCACCTTCTGAGGTACTGAGAATGCACTATCTGAGGTACTGAGGGAGCACTTTCTGAGGTAGTGAGGGAGAACTATCTGAGGTACTGAGGGAGCAGTTTCTGAAGTAATAAGAGAGCACCTTCTGCGGTATTGAGGGAACACAATCTGATGTATTGAGGAAGCACTTTATGAGGTATTGAGGGAGCACTTTCTGCGTTATTGAGGGAGCGCTATCTGAGGTACTGAGGCAGAACTATCTGTGGTATTGATGGAGCACTTTCTGAGGTATTGAGGAAGCACTTTCTGAGGTACTGAGGGAGCACTTTCTGAGGTATTGAGGGAGAACTATCTGAGGTACTGAGGGAGCACTTTCTGAGGTATTAAGGGAGCACTATCTGAGGCATTGAGGGAGCAATATCTGAGGTACTGAGGGAGCACTTTCTGAGGTATTTTGGGAGCACTTTCTGAGGTACTGAGTGAGAACTATCTGAGGTACTGAGGGAGAACTCTCTCAGGTGCTGAGGGAGCTGTTTCTTAGGTATTGAGGGAGCACTTTCTGACGGACTGAGGAAGCACAACCTGAGGTTCTGAGTGAGTACTATCTGAGGTACTGAGGGAGCACTTTCTGAGGTATTGAGGGAGCACTTTCTGAGGTACTGAGGGAGAACTATCTGAGGTATTGAGGGAGAACTATCTGAGGTATTGAAGGAGAACTATCTTAGGTATTGAGGGAGCACTCTCTGAGGTACTGAGGGAGCAAGTTCTGAGGTATTGAGGAAGCACACTCTGAGGTACTGAGGGAGAACTATCTGAGGTATTGTTGGAGCACTTTCTGAGGAATTGAGGGTGCACTATCTGAGGTACTGAGTGAGCAATTTCTGAGGTATTGAGGAAGCACTTTCTGAGGTATCGAGGGAACACAATCTGATGTATTGAGGAAGCACCTTATGAGGTATTGAGGGAGCACTTTCTGAGGTATTGAGGGAGCACTATCTGAGGTACTGAGAGAGAACTATCTGTGGTATTGATGGAGCACTTTCTGAGGTATTGAGGAAGCACTTTGTGAGGTACTGAGGGAGCGCTTTCTGAGGTATTGAGGGAGCACTATCTGAGGTACTGAGGGAACAAGTTCTGAGGTATTGAGGAAGCAATCTCTGATGGACTGAGGGAGAACTATCTGAGGTACTGAGGGAGAACTATCTGAGGTACTGAGGGAGAACTTTCTGAGGTATTAAGGGAGCACTACCTGAGGCAATGAGGGAGCAATATCTGAGGTACTGAGGGAGCACTTTCTGTGGTATTTAGGGAGCACTTTCTGAGGTACTGAGGAACCACTAGCTGAGGTTCTGAGTGAGTACTTTCTGAGGTACTGAGGGAGAACTATCTGAGGTACTGAGGGAGCAGTTTATGAGGTATTGAGGGAGCACTTTCTGACTTACTGAGGAAACACTAGCTGAGGTTCTGAGTGAGTACTATCTGAGGTACTGAGGGATCACTTTCTGAGGTATTGAGGGAGCACTTTCTGAGGTACTGCGGGTGCACTATCTGAGGTATTGAGTAAGCACTTTCTGAGGTATTGAGGGAGCACTTTCTGAGGTATTGAGGGAGCACTATCTGAGGTACTGAGGGAGCACTTTCTGAGGTATTGAGGAAGCACTTTCTGAGGTATTGTGGAAGCACTTTCTGAGGTATTGAGGGAGCACTATCTGAGGTATTGAGGAAGCACTTTCTGAGGTATTGAGGAAGCACTTTCTGAGGGACTGAGGGAGCACTTTCTGAGGTATTGAGGGAGCACTTTCAGATGTATTGAGGGAGAACCATCTTTGGTATTGAGGGAGCACTATCTGAGGTATTGAGGGAGAACTATCTGTGGAATTGAGCGAGCACTTTCAGAGGTTTTGAGGGAGACCTATCTGTGGTATTTAAGGAGAACTATCTTAGTTATTGAGGTAGCACTCTCTGAGGTATTGATGGATCACTTTCTGAGGTATTGAGGTAGCACTTTCTGAGGTACTGAGTGAGAACTATCTGAGGTACTGAGGGAGAACTCTCTGAGGTGCTGAGGGAGCAGTTTCTGAGGTATTGAGGGAGCACTTTCTGAGGTACTGAGGGAGAACTATCTGAGGTATTGAGGAGAACTATCTGAGGTATTGTGGGAGCACTTTCAGAGGTATTGAGGGAGAACTATCTGAGGTATTGAGGGAGAACTATCTGAGATACTGAGGGACCAGTTTCTGAGGTATTCAGGGAGCTCGTTCTGACGTACTGAGGAAGCACTAGTTGAGGTTCTGAGTGAGTACTATCTGAGGTACTGAGGGAGCACTTTCTGAGTTATTGAACGAGTACTTTCTGAGATACTGCGGGAGCACTATCTGAGGTATTGAGGGAGAACTATCTGAGGCTTTGAGGGAGAACTATCTGAGGTATTGAGGGATCACTTTCAGATGTATTGAGGGAGAATGATCTGAGGTATTGAGGAGCACTATCTGAGGTATTGAGGGAGAACTACCTGAGGTATTGAGTGACCAATTTAGGAGGTTTTGAGGGAAAACTATCTGAGGTATTGAAGGAGAACTATCTTAGATATTGAGGGAGCTCTCTCTGAGGTATTGACGGAGCACTTTCTGAGGTATTGAGGTAGCACTTTCTGAGGTACTGAGGGGACACTTTCTGAGGTATTGAGGGAGCACTATCTGACGTACTGAGGAAGCACTATCAGAGGTACTGATGGAGAACTATCTGAGGTATAGATTGAGCACTTTCTGAGGTATTGAGGGAGCACTTTCTGAGGTCCTGATGGATCACTCTATGAGGTAGTGAGGGAGCACATTCGAGGTATAGAGGGTGAACTACCTGAGGTATTGAGGGAGCACCTTCTGAGGTACTGAGAATGCACTATCTGAGGTACTGAGGGAGCACTTTCTGAGGTAGTGAGGGAGAACTATCTGAGGTACTGAGGGAGCAGTTTCTGAAGTATTAAGGGAGCACCTTCTGAGGTATTGAGGGAACACAATCTGATGTATTGAGGAAGCACTTTATGAGGTATTGAGGGAGCACTTTCTGCGGTATTGAGGGAGGGCTATCTGAGGTACTGAGGCAGAACTATCTGTGGTATTGATGGAGCACTTTCTGAGGTATTGAGGAAGCACTTTCTGAGGTACTGAGGGAGCACTTTCGGAGGTATTGAGGGAGAACTATCTGAGGTACTGAGGGAACAAGTTCTGAGGTATTGAGGAAGCACTCTCTGAGGTACTGATGGAGAACTATCTCAGGTACTGAGGGAGATCTATCTGAGGTACTGAGGGAGCACTTTCTGAGGTATTAAGGGAGCACTATCTGAGGCATTGAGGGAACAATATCTGAGGTACTGAGGGAGCACTTTCTGAGGTATTTTGGGAGCACTTTCTGAGGTCCTGAGTGAGAACTATCTGAGGTGCTGAGGGAGCTGTTTCTTAGGTATTGAGGGAGCACTTTCTGACGGACTGAGGAAGCATGACCTGAGGTTCTGAGTGAGTACTATCTGAGGTACTGAGGGAGCACTTTCTGAGGTATTGAGGGAGCACTTTCTGAGGTACTGAGGGAGAACTATCTGAGGTATTGAGGGAGAACTATCTGAGGTATTGAAGGAGAACTATCTTAGGTATTGAGGGAGCACTCTCTGAGGTACTGAGGGAGCAAGTTCTGAGGTATTGAGGAAGCACACTCTGAGGTACTGAGGGAGAACTATCTGAGGTATTGTTGGAGCACTTTCTGAGGTATTGAGGGTGCACTATCTGAGGTACTGAGTGAGCAATTTCTGAGGTATTGAGGAAGCACTTTCTGAGGTATCGAGGGAACACAATCTGATGTATTGAGGAAGCACCTTATGAGGTATTGAGGGAGCACTTTCTGAGGTATTGAGGGAGCACTATCTGAGGTATTGAGGAAGCACTTTGTGAGGTACTGAGGGAGCGCTTTCTGAGGTATTAAGGGAGCACTATCTGAGGTACTGAGGGAACAAGTTCTGAGGTATTGAGGTAGCAATCTCTGATGTACTGAGGGAGAACTATCTGAGGTACTGAGGGAGAACTATCTGAGGTACTGAGGGAGAACTTTCTGAGGTATTGAGGAAGCACTTTCTGATGTTCTGAGGGAGAACTATCTGAGGTACTGAGGGAGCACTTTCTGAGGTACTGAGGGAGAACTATCTGAGGTATTGAGGGAGAACTATCTGAGGTATTGTGGGAGCACTATCTGAGGCATTGAGGGAGAACTATCTGAGGTATTGAGGGAGCACTGTCAGAGGTATTGAGGGATCACTTTCTCAGGTATTGAGGGATCACTATCTGAGGTACTGAGGGAACAAGTTCTGAGGTATTGAGGAAGCACTCTCTGAGGTACTGATGGAGAACTATCTCAGGTACTGAGGGAGATCTATCTGAGGTACTGAGGGAGCACTTTCTGAGGTATTAAGGGAGCACTATCTGAGGCATTGAGGGAGCAATAACTGAGGTACTAAGGGAGCACTTTCTGAGGTATTTAGGGAGCACTTTCTGAGGTACTGAGTGAGAACTATCTGAGGTACTGAGGGAGGACTCTCTGTGGTGCTGAGGGAGCAGTTTCTGAGGTATTGAGGGAGCACTTTCTGACGTACTGAGGAAGCACTAGTTGAGTTTCTGGGTAAGTACTATCTGAGGTACTGAGGGAGAAACTTTCTGAGGTACTGAGGGAGAACTATCTGAGGTATTGAGGGAGAACTATCTGAGGTATTGTGGGAGCACTATCTGAGGCATTGAGGGAGAACTATCTGAGGTATTGAGGGAGCACTGTCAGAGGTATTGAGGGAGAACTATCTGAGGTACGGACGAAGAACTAGCTGAGGTTTTGACGAGCACTATCTTAGGTATTGAGGGAGCACTCTCTGAGGTATTGATGCAGCACTTTCCGAGGTATTGAGGGAGCAATTTCTGTGGTGCTGAGGGAGCACTATCTGAGGTAATGAGGGAGCACTTTCTGAGGTACTGAGGCAGAACTATCTGAGGTACTGAGGGACAAATGTCTAAAGTATTGAGGGAGCACATTCTGAGGTATTGAGGGACCACTATCTGAGGTATTGAGGAAGCACGTTCTCAGGTATTGAGGGAGCACTTTCTGAGGTACTGAGGGAGCACTTTCTGAGGTATTGAGGAAGCACTTTCTGAGGTACTGAGGGAGAACTATCTGAAGTACTGAGGGACAAATGTCTAAAGTATTGAGGGAGCACTTTCTGAGGTATTGAGGGACCACTATCTGAGGTATTGAGGAAGCACCTTCTGAGGTATTGAGGGAGCACTTTCTGAGGTACTGAGGGAGCACGTTCTGAGGTATTGAGGGAGCACTTTCTGAGGTATTGAGGGACCGCTGTCTGAGGTATTGGGGAAGCACTTTCTGAGGTATTGAGGAAGCACTTTCTGAGGTATTGAGGGAGCACTGTCTGAGGTATTGAGGAACCACTTTCTGAGGTATTGAGGAAGCACTTTCTGAGGTATTGAGGGAGCACTGTCTGAGGTATTGGGAAGCACTTTCTGAGGTATTGAGGAAGCACTTTCTGAGGTATTGAGGGACCACTATCTGAGGTATTGAGGAAGCACTTTCTGAGGTATTGAGGAAGCACTTTCTGTGGTATTGAGGTAGCACTTTCTGAGGTATTGATGGACCACTATCTGAGGTATTGAGGAAGCACTTTCTGAGGTATTGAGGAAGCACGTTCTGAGGTATTGGGGAAGCACTTTCTGAGGTATTGAGGAAGCACTTTCTGAGGTATTGAGGGAACACTGTCTGAGGTATTGAGGAAGCACTTTCTGAGGTATTGAGGAAGCACTTTCTGAGGTATTGAGGGAGCACTGTCTGAGGTATTGGGGAAGCACTTTCTGAGGTATTGAGGAAGCACTTTCTGAGGTACTGAGGGAGGACTTTCTGAGGTATTGGGGGAGCACTATCTGAGGTACTGAGGGAGCAAGTTCTGAGGTATTGAGGGAGAACTATCTGAGGTATTGAGGGATCACTTTCAGATGAATTGAGGGAGAAATATCTGAGGTATTGAGGAGCACTATCTGAGGTATTGAGGGAGAACTACCTGAGGTATTGAGCGACCAATTTCAGAGGTTTTGAGGGAAAACTATCTGAGGTATTGAAGGAGAACTATCTTAGGTATTGAGGGAGCTCTCTCTGAGGTATTGACGGAGCCCTTTCTGAGGTATTGAGGTAGCACTTTCTGAGGTACTGAGGGGACACTTTCTGAGGTATTGAGGGAGCACTATCTGACGTACTGAGGAAGCACTATCAGAGGTACTGATGGAGAACTATCTGAGGTATAGATTGAGCACTTTCTGAGGTATTGAGGGAGCACTTTCTGAGGTCCTGATGGATCACTCTATGAGGTATTGAGGGAGCACATTCGAGGTATAGAGGGTGAACTACCTGAGGTATTGAGGGAGCACCTTCTGAGGTACTGAGAATGCACTATCTGAGGTACTGAGGGAGCACTTTCTGAGGTAGTGAGGGAGAACTATCTGAGGTACTGAGGGAGCAGTTTCTGAAGTATTAAGGGAGCACCTTCTGAGGTATTGAGGGAACACAATCTGATGTATTGAGGAAGCACTTTATGAGGTATTGAGGGAGCACTTTCTGCAGTATTGAGGGAGCGCTATCTGAGGTACTGAGGGAGCACTTTCTGAGGTATTGAGGGAGAACTATCTGAGGTACTGAGGGAACAAGTTCTGAGGTATTGAGGAAGCACTCTCTGAGGTACTGATGGAGAACTATCTCAGGTACTGAGGGAGATCTATCTGAGGTACTGAGGGAGCACTTTCTGAGGTATTAAGGGAGCACTATCTGAGGCATTGAGGGAGCAATATCTGAGGTACTGAGGGAGCACTTTCTGAGGTATTTTGGGAGCACTTTCTGAGGTACTGAGTGAGAACTATCTGAGGTACTGAGGGAGAACTCTCTGAGGTGCTGAGGGAGCTGTTTCTTAGGTATTGAGGGAGCACTTTCTGACGGACTGAGGAAGCAGGACCTGAGGTTCTGAGTGAGTACTATCTGAGGTACTGAGGGAGCACTTTCTGAGGTATTGAGGGAGCACTTTCTGAGGTACTGAGGGAGAACTATCTGAGGTATTGAGGGAGAACTATCTGAGGTATTGAAGGAGAACTATCTTAGGTATTGAGGGAGCACTCTCTGAGGTATTGAGGGAGCAAGTTCTGAGGTATTGAGGAAGCACACTCTGAGGTACTGAGGGAGAATTATCTGAGGTATTGTTGGAGCACTTTCTGAGGTATTGAGGGTGCACTATCTGAGGTACTGAGTGAGCAATTTCTGAGGTATTGAGGAAGCACTTTCTAAGGTATCGAGGGAACACAATCTGATGTATTGAGGAAGCACCTTATGAGGTATTGAGGGAGCACTTTCTGAGGTATTGAGGGAGCACTATCTGAGGTATTGAGGAAGCACTTTGTGAGGTACTGAGGGAGCGCTTTCTGAGGTATTGAGAGAGCACTATCTGAGGTACTGAGGGAACAAGTTCTGAGGTATTGAGGAAGCAATCTCTGATGGACTGAGGGAGAACTACCTGAGGTACTGAGGGAGAACTATCTGAGGTACTGAGGGAGAACTTTCTGAGGTATTGAGGAAGCACTTTCAGATGTTCTGAGGGAGAACTATCTGAGGTACTGAGGGAGCACTTTCTGAGGTACTGAGGGAGAACTATCTGAGGTATTGAGGGAGAACTATCTGAGGTATTGTGGGAGCACTATCTGAGGCATTGAGGGAGAACTATCTGAGGTATTGAGGGAGCACTGTCAGAGGTATTGAGGGATCACTTTCTCAGGTATTGAGGGATCACTATCTGAGGTACTGAGGGAACAAGTTCTGAGGTATTGAGGAAGCACTCTCTGAGGTACTGATGGAGAACTATCTCAGGTACTGAGGGAGATCTATCTGAGGTACTGAGGGAGCACTTTCTGAGGTATTAAGGGAGCACTATCTGAGGCATTGAGGGAGCAATAACTGAGGTACTAAGGGAGCACTTTCTGAGGTATTTAGGGAGCACTTTCTGAGGTACTGAGTGAGAACTATCTGAGGTACTGAGGGAGAACTCTCTGTGGTGCTGAGGGAGCAGTTTCTGAGGTATTGAGGGAGCACTTTCTGACGTACTGAGGAAGCACTAGTTGAGTTTCTGGGTAAGTACTATCTGAGGTACTGAGGGAGAAACTTTCTGAGGTACTGAGGGAGAACTATCTGAGGTATTGAGGGAGAACTATCTGAGGTATTGTGGGAGCACTATCTGAGGCATTGAGGGAGAACTATCTGAGGTATTGAGGGAGCACTGTCAGAGGTATTGAGGGAGAACTATCTGAGGTATTGAGGGAGCACTATCTGAGGTACGGACGAAGAACTATCTGAGGTTTTGACGAGCACTATCTTAGGTATTGAGGGAGCACTCTCTGAGGTATTGATGCAGCACTTTCCGAGGTATTGAGGGAGCACTTTCTGTGGTGCTGAGGAAGCACTATCTGAGGTAATGAGGGAGCACTTTCTGAGGTACTGAGGCAGAACTATCTGAGGTACTGATAGACAAATGTCTAAAGTATTGAGGGAGCACATTCTGAGGTATTGAGGGACCACTATCTGAGGTATTGAGGAAGCCCGTTCTGAGGTATTGAGGGAGCACTTTCTGAGGTACTGAGGGTGCACTTTCTGAGGTTTTGACGAGCACTATCTTAGGTATTGAGGGAGCACTCTCTGAGGTATTGATGCAGCACTTTCCGAGGTATTGAGGGAGCACTTTCTGTGGTGCTGAGGAAGCACTATCTGAGGTAATGAGGGAGCACTTTCTGAGGTACTGAGGCAGAACTATCTGAGGTACTGATAGACAAATGTCTAAAGTATTGAGGGAGCACATTCTGAGGTATTGAGGGACCACTATCTGAGGTATTGAGGAAGCCCGTTCTGAGGTATTGAGGGAGCACTTTCTGAGGTACTGAGGGTGCATTTTCTGAGGTATTGAGGCAGCACTTTCTGAGGTACTGAGGGAGAACTATCTGAGGTACTGAGGGACAAATGTCTAAAGTATTGAGGGAGCACTTTCTGAGGTATTGAGGGACCACTATCTGAGGTATTGAGGAAGCACCTTCTGAGGTATTGAGGGAGCACTTTCTGAGGGACTGTGGGAGCACGTTCTGAGGTATTGAGGGAGCACTTCCTGAGGTATTGAGGGAGCACTCTCTGAGGTATTGGGGAAGCACTTTCTGAGGTATTGAAGAAGCACTTTCTGAGGTATTGAGGGAGCACGTTCTGAGGTATTGAGGAACCACTTTCTGAGGTATTGAGGAAGCACTTTCTGAGGTATTGAGGGAGCACTGTCTGAGGTATTGGGGAAGCACTTTCTGAGGTATTGAGGAAGCACTTTCTGAGGTATTGAGGGACGACTATCTGAGGTATTGAGGAAGCACTTTCTGAGGTATTGAGGAAGCACTTTCTGAGGTGTTGAGGGAGCACTTCCTGAGGTATTGAGGGACCACTATCTGAGGTATTGAGGAAGCACTTTCTGAGGTATTGAGGAAGCACGTTCTGAGGTATAGGGGAAGCACTTTCTGAGGTATTGAGGAAGCACTTTCTGAGGTATTGAGGGAGCACTGTCTGAGGTATTGAGAAAGCACTCTCTGAGGTATTGAGGAAGCACTTTCTGAGGTATTGAGGAAGCACTTTCTGAGGTATTGTGGGAGCACTGTCTGAGGTATTGGGGAAGCACTTTCTGAGGTATTGAGGAAGCACTTTCTGAGGTACTGAGGGAGCACTTTCTGAGGTCTTGGGGGAGCACTATCTGAGGTACTGAGGGAGCAAGTTCTGAGGTATTGAGGAAGCACTCTCTGAGGTACTGAGGGAGAACTATCTGAGGTACTGATGGTGAACTATCTGAGGTATGGAGGGAGCACTATCTGAGGTAAGGAGGGAGAACTATCTGAGGTTTTGAGGAGCACTATCTGAGGTATTGAGGGAGAACTATCTGAGGTATTTAGGGAGCACTTTCTGAGGTACTGATGGAACTCTCTCTGAGGTATTGAGGGAGCACTATCTGACGTACTGAGGAAGCACTATCAGAGGTACTAAGGGAAAACTATCTGAGGTATTCAGGGAGCACGTTCTGAGGTGATGAGGAAGCACTATCTGAGGTACTGAGGGAGCACTTTCTGCGGGACTGAGGGAGAACTATCTGAGGTAATGATGGACTACTTTTTGAAGTATTGAGGGAGCACTTTCTGAGGTATTGAGGGACCACTATCTGAGGTATTGAGGAAGCACTTTGTTGGGTACTGAGGGAGCACTTTCTGAGGAATTGTGGGCCACTATCTGAGGTACTGAGGCAGAACTATCTGTGGTATTGATGGAGCACTTTCTGAGGTATTGAGGAAGCATTTTCTGAGGTACTGAGGGAGACTTTCTGAGGTATTGAGGGAGAACTATCTGAGGTACTGAGGGAGCAAGTTCTGAGGTATTGAGGAAGCACACTCTGAGGTACTGAGGGAGAACTATCTGAGGTATTGAGGGAGCACTTTCTGAGGTATTGAGGGAGCACTATCTGAGGTACTGAGGGAGCACTATCTGTGGTATTGATGGAGCACTTGCTGAGGTATTGAGGAAGCACTTTGTGAGGTACTTAGGGAGCGCTTTCTGAGGTATTGAGGGAGCACTATCTGAGGTACTGAGGGAACAAGTTCTGAGGTATTGAGGAAGCAATCTCTGATGTACTGAGGGAGAACTATCTGAGATACTGAGGGAGAACTATCTGAGGTACTGCGGGAGAACTTTCTGTGGTATTTAGGGAGCACTTTCTGAGGAACTGACTGAGAACTATATGAGGTACTGAGGCAGAACTATCTGTGGTATTGATGGAGCACTTTCTGAGGTATTGAGGAAGCACTTTCTGAGGAACTGAGGGAGCACTTTCTGAGGTATTGGGAAGCACGTTCTGAGGTATTGAGGAAGCACTTTCTGAGGTACTGAGGGAGCACTTTCTGAGGTATTGAGGGAGAACTATCTGAGGTACTGAGGGAGCAAGTTCTGAGGTATTGAGGAAGCACACTCTGAGGTACTGAGGGAGAACTATCTGAGGTATTGAGTGAGCACTTTCTGAGGTATTGAGGGAGCACTATCTGAGGTACTGAGGGAGCACTATCTGTGGTATTGATGGAGCACTTGCTGAGGTATTGAGGAAGCACTTTGTAAGGTACTGAGGGAGCGCTTTCTGAGGTATTGAGGGAGCACTATCTGAGGTACTGAGGGAACAAGTTCTGAGGTATTGAGGAAGCAATCTCTGATGTACTGAGGGAGAACTATCTGAGGTACTGAGGGAGAACTATCTGAGGTACTGCGGGAGAACTTTCTGTGGTATTTAGGGAGCACTTTCTGAGATACTGAGGGAGAACTATCTGAGGTACTGAGGGAGCAGTTTCTGAGGTATTGAGGGAGCACTTTCTGACGTACTGCGGAAGCACTAGATGAGGTTCTGAGTGAGTACTATCTGAGGTACTGAGGGATCACTTTCTGAGGTATTGAGGGAGCACTTTCTGAGGTACTGCGGGCGCACTATCTGAGGTATTGAGGAAGCACTTTCTGAGGTATTGAGGGAGCACTTTCTGTGGCATTGAGGGAGCACTATCTGAGGTACTGAGGGAGCACTTTCTGAGGTATTGAGGAAGCACTTTCTGAGGTATTGTGGAAGCACTTTCTGAGTAATTGAGGGAGCACTATCTGAGGTATTGAGGAAGCACTTTCTGAGGTATTGAGGAAGCACTTTCTGAGGTACTGAGGGAGCACTTTCTGAGGTATTGAGGGAGCACTTTCAGATGTATTGACGGAGAACGATCTGTGGTATTGAAGGAGCACTATCTGAGGTATTGAGTGAGAACTATCTGTGGTATTGAGCGAGCACTTTCAGAGGTTTTGAGGGAGAACTATCTGTGGTATTTAAGGAGAACTATCTTAGTTATTGAGGGAGCACTCTCTGAGGTATTGATGGATCACTTTCTGAGGTATTGAGGTAGCACTTTCTGAGGTACTGAGTGAGAACTATCTGAGGTACTGAGGGAGAACTATCTGAGGTACTGAGGGAGAACTCTCTGAGGTGCTGAGGGAGCAGTTTCTGAGGTATTGAGGGATCACTTTCTGACGTACTGAGGAAGCACTACCTGAGGTTCTGAGTGAGTACTATCTGAGGTACTGAGGGAGCACTTTCTGAGGTATTGAGGGAGCACTTTCTGAGGTCCTGAGGGAGAACTATCTGAGGTATTGAGGGAGAACTATCTGAGGTATTGTGGGAGCACTATCTGAGGCATTGAGGGAGAACTATCTGAAGTATTGAGGGAGCACTGTCAGAGGTATTGAGGGAGAACTTTCCGAGGTATTGAGGGAAAACTATCTGAGGTACTGAGGGACCAGTTTCTGAGGTATTGAGGGAGCTCGTTCTGACGTACTGAGGAAGCACTAGTTGAGGTTCTGAGTGAGTACTATCTGAGGTACTGAGGGAGCACTTTCTGAGATATTGAACAAGCACTTTCTGAGATACTGCGGGAGCACTATCTGAGGTACTGAGGGAGAACTATCTGAGGTATTGAGGGATCACTTTCAGATGTATTGAGGGAGAAAGATCTGAGGTATTGAGGAGCACTATCTGAGGTATTGAGGGAGAACTACCTGAGGTATTGATTGACCAATTTAGGAGGTTTTGAGGGAAAACTATCTGAGGTATTGAAGGAGAACTATCTTCGGTATTGAGGGAGCTCTCTCTGAGGTATTGACGGAGCACTTTCTGAGGTATTGAGGTAGCACTTTCTGAGGTACTGAGGGGACACTTTCTGAGGTATTGAGGGAGCACTATCTGATGTACTGAGGAAGCACTATCAGAGGTACTGATGGAGAACTATCTGAGGTATAGATGGAGCATTTTCTGAGGTATTGAGGGAGCACCTTCTGAGGTACTGAGAAAGCAATATCTGAGGTACTGAGGGATCACTTTCTGAGGTACTGAGGGAGAACTATCTGAGGTACTGAGGGAGCAGTTTCTGAAGTATTGAGGGAGCACTTTCTGAGGTATTGAGGGAACACAATCTGATGTATTGAGGGAGCACTTTATGAGGTATTGAGGGAGCACTTTCTGCGGTATTGAGGGAGCGCTATCTGAGGTACTGAGGGAGCACTATCTGAGGTACTGAGGAAGCACTTTCTGAGGTATTGAGGAAGCACTTTCTGAGGTACTGAGGGAGCACTTTCTGAGGTATTGAGGGAGCACTATCTGAGGTACTGAGGGAGAACTTTCTGAGGTATTGAGGAAGCACTTTCTGTGGTACTTAGGGAGAACTATCTGAGGTATTGAGGGAGAACTATCTGAGGTATTGTGGGAGCACTATCTGAGGCATTGAGGGAGAATTATCTGAAGTATTGAGGGAGCACTGTCAGAGGTATTGAGGGAGAACTATCTGAGGTATTGAGGGAGCACTATCTGAGGTACGGAGGGAGAACTATCTGAGGTTTTGACGAGCACTATCTGAGGTATTGAGGGAGAATTATCTGAGGTATTGAAGGAGAACTATCTTAGGTATTGAGGGAGCACTCTCTGAGTTATTGAGGACCACTTTCTGAGGTATTGAGGTAACACTTTCTGAGGTACTGAGGGGACACTTTCTGAGGTATTGAGGGAGCACTATCTGACGTACTGAGGAAGCACTATCAGAGGTATTAAGGGAGAACTATCTGAGGTGCTGAGGGAGCAGTTTCTGAGGTATTGAGGGAGCACATTCTGACGTACCGAGGAAGCACGAGCTGAGGTTCTGAGTGAGTACTATCTGAGGTACTGAGGGATCACTTTCTGAGGTATTGAGGGAGAAACGTTCTGAGGTATTGAGTAAGCACTTTCTGAGTTACTGCGGGAGCACTATCTGAGGTATTGAGGGAGACCTATCTGAGGTATTGTGGGAGCACTATCTGAGGCATTGAGGGAGAACTATCTGAGGTATTGACGGAGCACTATCTGAGGTATTGAAGGAGAACGATCTGAGGGATTGAGGGAGCACTATCTGAGGTATTGAGGGAGAACTATCTGAGGTATTGAGCGAGCACTTTCAGAGATTTTGAGGGAGAGCTATCTGAGGTATTGGAGGAGAACTATCTGAGGTATTGTGGGAGCACTATCTGAGGCATTGAGGGAGAACTATCTGAGGTATTGAGGGGGCACTGTCAGAGGTATTGAGGGAGAACTATCTGAGGTATTGAGGGAGCTCTCTCTGAGGTATTGATCGAGCACTTTCTGAGGTGTTGAGGTAGCACTTTCTGAGGTACTGAGGGGACACATTCTGAGGTACTGAGGGAGCACTATCAGACGTACTGAGGAAGCACTATCAGAGGTACTGATGGAGAACTATCTGAGGTATTGATAGAGCACTTTCTGAGGTATTGAGAGAGCAGTTTCGTGGTATAGTGGGAGAACTATCTGAGGTACTGAGGGAGCACTTTCTGTGGTACTGAGGAAGCACAACCTGAGGTTTTGAAGGAGCACCTTCTGAGGTACTGAGGAAGCACTATCTGAGGTACTGAGGGAGCACTTTCTGAGATACGGAGGGAGAACTATCTGAGGTACTGAGGGAGCACTTTCTGAAGTACTGAGGGAGCACTTTCTGAGGTATTGAGGGACCACTATCTGAGATATTGAGAAAGCACTTTCTGAGGTATTGAGGGAGCACTTTCTGAGGTATTGAGGGAGCACTGTCTGAGGTATTGGGGAAGCACTTTCTGAGGTATTGAGGAAGCACTTTCTGAGGTACAGAAGGAGTTCTTTCTGAGGTATCGGGGGAGCACTATCTGAGGTACTGAGGGAGCAAGTTCTGAGGTTTTGAGGAAGCACACTCTGAGGTACTGAGGGAGAACTATCTGAGGTATTGATGGAGCACTTTCTGAGGTATTGAGGGAACACTATCTGAGGTACTGAGTGAGCACTTTCTGAGGCATTGAGGGGGCACTATCTGAGGTACTGAGTGAGCACTTTCTGAGGTATTGAGGAAGCACTTTCTGAGGTATTGAGGATGCACTATCTGACGTATTGAGGAAGCACTTTCTGAGGTAATGAGGGAGCACTATCTGAGGTATTGAGGAAGCACTTTCTGAGGTATTGAGGGAG
The DNA here is from genome assembly GCF_037043375.1 of Chiloscyllium plagiosum. Lineage (NCBI taxonomy): Eukaryota > Metazoa > Chordata > Chondrichthyes > Orectolobiformes > Hemiscylliidae > Chiloscyllium > Chiloscyllium plagiosum. The sequence continues at coordinate 60,636,074 of NW_028270180.1, forward strand.
CACTTTCGAGGTATTGAGGGAGAACTACCTGAGATATTGAGGGAGCACTTTCTGAGGTAAAGAGTAAGCACAATCTGAGGTATTGAGGGAGCACCTTCTGAGGTGCTGAGGAAGCACTATCTGACGTACTGAGGGAGCACTTTCTGAGGTACTGAGGGAGAACTATCTGAGGTACTGAGTGAGCAATTTCTGAAGTATTGAGGGAGCACTTTCGGAGGTATTGAGGGACCACTATCTGAGGTATTGAGGAAGCACATTCTGAGGTATTGAGGGAGCACATTCTGACGTATTGAGGAAGCACTTTCTGAGGTATTGAGGGAGCACTATCTGAGGTATTGAGGGAGCAAGTTCTGAGGTATTGAGGAAGCACACTCTAAGGTACTGAGGGAGAATTATCTGAGGTTTTGATGGAGCACTTTCTGAGGTATTGAGGGTGCACTATCTGACGTACTGAGTTAGCACTTTCTGAGGTATTGAGGAAGCACTTTCTGAGGTATTGAGGGAACACAATCTGATGTATTTCAGAGCACTTTCTGAGGTACTGAGGGAGCAAGTTCTGAGGATTTGAGGAAGCAAACTCTGAGGTACTGAGGGAGAACTATCTGAGGTATTGATGAAGCACTTTCTGAGGTATTGAGGGAGCACTATCTGAGGTACTGAGTGAGCACTTTCTGAGGTATTGAGGGAGCATTATCTGAGGCACTGAGTGAGCACTTTCTGAGGTATTGAGGAAGCACTTTCTGAGGTATTGAGGGTGCGCTATCTGACGTATTGAGGAAGCACTTTCTGAGGTAATGAGGGAGCACTATCTGAGGTATTGAGGAAGCACTTTCTAAGGTATTGAGGAAGCACTTTCGAGGTATTGAGGGAGAACTACCTGAGATATTGAGGGAGCACTCTCTGAGGTATTGAGGGAGCACTTTCTGACGTATTGAGGAAGCACTTTCTGAGGTATTGATGGAACACGATCTGAGGTACTGAGGGAGCAAGTTCTGAGGTATTGAGGAAGCACACTCTAAGGTACTGAGGGAGAATTATCTGAGGTTTTGATGGAGCACTTTCTGAGGTACTGAGTGAGCACTTTCTGAGGTATTGAGGGAACACTTTCTGAGGTATTGAGGGAGCACTATCTGAGGTACTGAGGGAGCACTTTCTGAGGTATTGAGAAAGCACCTTCTTAGGTACGGAGGAAGCACTTTCTGAGGTATTGAGGAAGCACTTTCTGAGGTAATGAGGGAGCACTATCTGAGGTATTGAGGAAGCACTTTCTGAGGTATTGAGGGAGCACTTTCGAGGTATTGAGGGAGAACTACCTGAGATATTGAGGGAGCACTTTCTGAGGTAAAGAGTAAGCACAATCTGAGGTATTGAGGGAGCACCTTCTGAGCTGCTGAGGAAGCACTATCTGACGTACTGAGGGAGCACTTTCTGAGATACTGAGGGAGAACTATCTGAGGTACTGAGTGAGCACTTTCTGAAGTATTGAGGGAGCACTTTCGGAGGTATTGAGGGACCACTATCTGAGGTATTGAGGAAGCACTTTCTGAGGTATTGAGGGAACACTATCTGAGGTACTGAGGGAGCAAGTTCTGAGGTATTGAGGAAGCACACTCTAAGGTACTGAGGGAGAATTATCTGAGGTTTTGATGGAGCACTTTCTGAGGTATTGAGGGTGCACTATCTGACTTACTGAGTGAGCATTTTCTGAGGTATTGAGGAAGCACTTTCTGAGGTATTGAGGGAACACAACCTGATGTATTGAGGAAGCACCTTATGAGGTATTGAGGGAGCACTTTCTGAGATATTGAGGGAGCACTATTTGAGGTACTGAGGCAGAACTATCTGTGGTATTGATGGAGCACTTTCTGAGGTATTGAGGAAGCAATATCTGAGGTACTGAGGGAACAAGTTCTGAGGTATTGAGGAAGCAATATCTGAGGTACTGATGGAGAACTATCTGAGGTACTGAGGGAGATCTATCTGAGGTACTAAGGGAGCACTTTCTGAGGTATTAAGGGAGCACTATCTGAGGCATTGAGGGAGCAATATCTGAGGTACTGAGGGAGCACTTTCTGAGGTATTTAGGGAGCACTTTCTGAAGTACTGAGGGAGCAAGTTCTGAGGATTTGAGGAAGCACACTCTGAGGTACTGAGGGAGAACTATCTGAGGTATTGATGGAGCACTTTCTGAGGTATTGAGGGAGCACTATTTGAGGTACTGAGTGAGCACTTTCTGAGGTATTGAGGGAGCACGATCTGAGGTACTGAGTGAGCACTATCTGAGGTATTGAGGAAGCACTTTCTGAGGTATTGAGGGTGCACTATCTGACGTATTGAGGAAGCAATTTCTGGGGTAATGAGGGAGCACTATCTGAGGTATTGAGGAAGCACTTTCTGAGGTATTGAGGGAGCACTTTTGAGGTATTGAGGGAGAACTATCTTAGGTATTGAGGGAGCACTCTCTGAGGTATTGAGGTAGCACTTTCTGTGGTACTGAGGGGACACTTTCTGAGGTATTGAGGGAGCACTATCTGACGTACAGAGGGAGAACTTTCTGAGGTACTGAGGGAGAACTTTCTGAGGTACTGAGTGAGCACTTTCTGAAGTATTGAGGGAGCACTTTCGGAGGTATTGGGGGACCACTATCTGAGGTATTGAGGAAGCACTTTCTGACGTATTGAGGAAGCACTTTCTGAGGTATTGAGGAAGCACTTTCTGAGGTATTGAGGGAGCACTATCTGACGTACTGAGGGAGCACTTTCTGAGGTACTGAGGGAGAACTATCTGAAGTACTGAGTGAGCACTTTCTGAAGTATTGAGGGAGCACTTTCGGAGGTATTGAGGGACCACTATCTGAGGTATTGAGGAAGCACTTTCTGAGGTATTGAGGGAGCACATTCTGACGTATTGAGGAAGCACTTTCTGAGGTATTGAGGGAGCACTATCTGACGTACTGAGGGAGCACTTTCTGAGGTACTGAGGGAGAACTATCTGAAGTACTGAGTGAGCACTTTCTGAAGTATTTAGGGAGCACTTTCGGAGGTATTGAGGGACCACTATCTGAGGTAATGAGGAAGCACTTTCTGAGGTATTGAGGGAGCACATTCTGACGTATTGAGGAAGCACTTTCTGAGGTATTGAGGGTGCACTATCTGACGTACTGAGTTAGCACTTTCTGAGGTATTGAGGAAGCACTTTCTGAGGTATTGAGCAAGCACTTTCTGAGGTATTGAGGGAACACAATCTGATGTATTGAGGAAGCACCTTATGAGGTATTGAGGGAGCACTTTCTGAGATATTGAGGGAGCACAAACTGAGGTACTGAGGCAGAACTATCTGTGGTATTGATGGAGCACTTTCTGAGGTATTGAGGAAGCACTATCTGAGGTATTGAGGGAACACAATCTGAGGTATTGAGGAAGCACTCTCTGAGATACTGATGGAGAACTATCTGAGGTACTGAGGGAGATCTATCTGAGATACTGAGGGAGCACTTTCTGAGGTATTAAGGGAGCACTATCTGAGGCATTGAGGGAGCAATATCTGAGGTACTGAGGGAGCACTTTCTGAGGAATTTAGGAGCACTTTCTGAGGTACTGAGGGAGCAAGTTCTGAGGATTTGAGGAAGCCCACTCTGAGGTACTGAGGGAGAACTATCTGAGGTATTGATGGAGCACTTTCTGAGGTATTGAGGGAGCACTATCTGAGGTACTGAGTGAGCACTTTCTGAGGTATTGAGGGAGCACTATCTGAGGTACTGAGTGAGCACTTTCTGAGGTATTGAGGAAGCACTTTCTGAGGTATTGAGGGTGCGCTATCTGACGTATTGAGGAAGCACTTTCTGAGGTATTGAGGGTGCGCTATCTGACGTATTGAGGAAGCACTTTCTGAGGTATTGAGGGAGCACATTCTGACGTATTGAGGAAGCACTTTCTGAGGTATTGATGGAACACTATCTGAGGTACTGAGGGAGCAAGTTCTGAGGTATTGAGGAAGCACACTCTAAGGTACTGAGGGAGAATTATCTGAGGTTTTGATGGAGCACTTTCTGAGGTACTGAGTGAGCACTTTCTGAGGTATTGAGGGAACACTTTCTGAGGTATTGAGGGAGCACTATCTGAGGTACTGAGGGAGCACTTTCTGAGGTATTGAGAAAGCACTTTCTTAGGTACGGAGGAAGCACAGTCTGAGGTACTGAGGGAACACTTTCTGAGGTATTGGGGAAGCACTTTCTGAGGTATTGAGGGAGCACTATCTGAGGTACTTAGTGAGCACTTTCTGAGGTATTGAGGGGGCACTATCTGAGGTACTGAATGAGCACTTTCTGAGGTATTGAGGAAGCACTTTCTGAGGTAATGAGGGAGCACTATCTGAGGTATTGAGGAAGCACTTTCTGAGGTATTGGGGGAGCACTTTCGAGGTATTGAGGGAGAACTACCTGAGATATTGAGGGAGCACTTTCTGAGGTAAAGAGTAAGCACAATCTGAGGTATTGAGGGAGCACCTTCTGAGCTGCTGAGGAAGCACTATCTGACGTACTGAGGGAGCACTTTCTGAGATACTGAGGGAGAACTATCTGAGGTACTGAGTGAGCACTTTCTGAAGTATTGAGGGAGCACTTTCGGAGGTATTGAGGGACCACTATCTGAGGTATTGAGGAAGCACTTTCTGAGGTATTGAGGGAGCACATTCTGACGTATTGTGGAAGCACTTTCTGAGGTATTGAGGGAGCACTATCTGAGGTATTGAGGAAGCACTTTCTGAGGTATTGAGGGAACACTATCTGAGGTACTGAGGGAGCAAGTTCTGAGGTATTGAGGAAGCACACTCTAAGGTACTGAGGGAGAATTATCTGAGGTTTTGATGGAGCACTTTCTGAGGTATTGAGGGTGCACTATCTGACTTACTGAGTGAGCATTTTCTGAGGTATTGAGGAAGCACTTTCTGAGGTATTGAGGGAACACAACCTGATGTATTGAGGAAGCACCTTATGAGGTATTGAGGGAGCACTTTCTGAGATATTGAGGGAGCACTTACTGAGGTACTGAGGCAGAACTATCTGTGGTATTGATGGAGCACTTTCTGAGGTATTGAGGAAGCAATATCTGAGGTACTGAGGGAACAAGTTCTGAGGTATTGAGGAAGCACTCTCTGAGGTACTTATGGAGAACTATCTGAGGTACTGTGGGACATCTATCTGAGGTACTGAGGGAGCACATTCTGAGGTATTAAGGGAGCACTATCTGAGGCATTGAGGGAGCAATATCTGAGGTACTGAGGGAGCACTTTCTGAGGTATTTAGGGAGCACTTTCTGAGGTACTGAGGGAGCAAGTTCTGAGGATTTGAGGAAGCACACTCTGAGGTACTGAGGGAGAACTATCTGAGGTATTGATGGAGCACTTTCTGAGGTATTGAGGGAGCACTATTTGAGGTACTGAGTGAGCACTTTCTGAGGTATTGAGGGAGCACGATCTGAGGTACTGAGTAAGCACTATCTGAGGTATTGAGGAAGCACTTTCTGAGGTATTGAGGGTGCACTATCTGACGTATTGAGGAAGCACTTTCTGAGGTAATGAGGGAGCACTATCTGAGGTATTGAGGAAGCACTTTCTGAGGTATTGAGGGAGCACTTTTGAGGTATTGAGGGAGAACTATCTTAGGTATTGAGGGAGCACTCTCTGAGGTATTGAGGTAGCACTTTCTGTGGTACTGAGGGGACACTTTCTGAGGTATTGAGGGAGCACTATCTGACGTACTGAGGGAGCACTTTCTGACGTACTGAGGGAGAACTATCTGAGGTACTGAGTGAGCACTTTCTGAAGTATTGAGGGAGCACTTTCGGAGGTATTGAGGGACCACTATCTGAGGTATTGAGGAAGCACTTTCTGACGTATTGGGGAAGCACTTTCTGAGGCATTGAGGGAGCAATATCTGAGGTACTGAGGGAGCACTTTCTGAGGAATTGAGGGAGCACTTTCTGAGGTACTGAGGGAGCAAGTTCTGAGGATTTGAGGAAGCACACTCTGAGGTACTGAGGGAGAACTATCTGAGGTATTGATGGAGCACTTTCTGAGGTATTGAGGTAGCACTTTCTGTGGTACTGAGGGGACACTTTCTGAGGTATTGAGGGAGCACTATCTGACGTACTGAGGGAGCACTTTCTGAGGTACTGAGGGAGAACTATCTGAGGTACTGAGTGAGCACTTTCTGAAGTATTGAGGGAGCACTTTCGGAGGTATTGAGGGACCACTATCTGAGGTATTGAGGAAGCACTTTCTGACGTATTGAGGAAGCACTTTCTGAGGTATTGAGGAAGCACTTTCTGAGGTATTGAGGGAGCACTATCTGACGTACTGAGGGAGCACTTTCTGAGGTACTGAGGGAGAACTATCTGAAGTACTGAGTGAGCACTTTCTGAAGTATTGAGGGAACACTTTCGGAGGTATTGAGGGACCACTATCTGAGGTATTGAGGAAGCACTTTCTGAGGTATTGAGGGAGCACATTCTGACGTATTGAGGAAGCACTTTCTGAGGTATTGAGGGAGCACTATCTGAGGTAAAGAGTAAGCACAATCTGAGTTATTGAGGGAGCACCTTCTGAGGTGCTGAGGAAGCACTATCTGACGTACTGAGGGAGCACTTTCTGAGGTACTGAGGGAGAACTATCTGAAGTACTGAGTGAGCACTTTCTGAAGTATTGAGGGAACACTTTCGGAGGTATTGAGGGACCACTATCTGAGGTATTGAGGAAGCACTTTCTGAGGTATTGAGGGAGCACATTCTGACGTATTGAGGAAGCACTTTCTGAGGTATTGAGGGAGCACTATCTGAGGTAAAGAGTAAGCACAATCTGAGTTATTGAGGGAGCACCTTCTGAGGTGCTGAGGAAGCACTATCTGACGTACTGAGGGAGCACTTTCTGAGGTACTGAGGGAGAACTATCTGAGGTACTGAGTGAGCAATTTCTGAAGTATTGAGGGAGCACTTTCGGAGGTATTGAGGGACCACTATCTGAGGTATTGAGGAAGCACTTTCTGAGGTATTGAGGGAGCACATTCTGACGTATTGAGGAAGCACTTTCTGAGGTATTGAGGGAGCACTATCTGAGGTATTGAGGGAGCAAGTTCTGAGGTATTGAGGAAGCACACTCTAAGGTACTGAGGGAGAATTATCTGAGGTTTTGATGGAGCACTTTCTGAGGTATTGAGGGTGCACTATCTGACGTACTGAGTTAGCACTTTCTGAGGTATTGAGGAAGCACTTTCTGAGGTATTGAGCAAGCACTTTCTGAGGTATTGAGGGAACACAATCTGATGTATTGAGGAAGCACCTTATGAGGTATTGAGGGAGCACTTTCTGAGATATTGAGGGAGCACAAACTGAGGTACTGAGGCAGAACTATCTGTGGTATTGATGGAGCACTTTCTGAGGTATTGAGGAAGCACTATCTGAGGTATTGAGGGAACACAATCTGAGGTATTGAGGAAGCACTCTCTGAGATACTGATGGAGAACTATCTGAGGTACTGAGGGAGATCTATCTGAGATACTGAGGGAGCACATTCTGAGGTATTAAGGGAGCACTATCTGAGGCATTGAGGGAGCAATATCTGAGGTACTGAGGGAGCACTTTCTAAGGAATTTAGGAGCACTTTCTGAGGTACTGAGGGAGCAAGTTCTGAGGATTTGAGGAAGCACACTCTGAGGTACTGAGGGAGAACTATCTGAGGTATTGATGGAGCACTTTCTGAGGTATTGAGGGAGCACTATCTGAGGTACTGAGTGAGCACTTTCTGAGGTATTGAGGGAGCACTATCTGAGGTACTGAGTGAGCACTTTCTGAGGTATTGAGGAAGCACTTTCTGAGGTATTGAGGGTGCGCTATCTGACGTATTGAGGAAGCACTTTCTGAGGTAATGAGGGAGCACTATCTGAGGTATTGAGGAAGCACTTTCTGAGGTATTGAGGAAGCAGTTTCGAGGTATTGAGGGAGAACTACCTGAGATATTGAGGGAGCACTCTCTGAGGTATTGAGGGAGCACTTTCTGAGGTATTGAGGAAGCACTTTCTGAGGTATTGAGGAAGCACTATCTGACGTACTGAGGGAGCACTTTCTGAGGTACTGAGGGAGAACTATCTGAAGTACTGAGTGAGCAATTTCTGAATTATTGAGGGAGCACTTTCGGAGGTACTGAGGGACCACTATCTGAGGTATTGAGGAAGCACTTTCTGAGGTATTGAGGGATGACATTCTGACGTATTGAGGAAGCACTTTCTGAGGTATTGAGGGAGCACTATCTGAGGTATTGAGGGAGCAAGTTCTGAGGTATTGAGGAAGCACACTCTAAGGTACTGAGGGAGAATTATCTGAGGTTTTGATGGAGCACTTTCTGAGGTATTGAGGGAGCACTATCTGAGGTACTGAGTGAGCACTTTCTGAGGTATTGAGGGAGCACTTTCTGAGGTATTGAGCAAGCACTTTCTGAGGTATTGAGGGAACACAATCTGATGTATTGAGGAAGCACCTTATGAGGTATTGAGGGAGCACTTTCTGAGATATTGAGGGAGCACTAACTGAGGTACTGAGGCAGAACTATCTGTGGTATTGATGGAGCACTTTCTGAGGTATTGAGGAAGCACTATCTGAGGTATTGAGGGAACACAATCTGAGGTATTGAGGAAGCACTCTCTGAGATACTGATGGAGAACTATCTGAGGTACTGAGGGAGATCTATCTGAGATACTGAGGGAGCTCTTTCTGAGGTATTAAGGGAGCACTATCTGAGGCATTGAGGGAGCAATATCTGAGGTACTGAGGGAGCACTTTCTGAGGAATTTAGGAGCACTTTCTGAGGTACTGAGGGAGCAAGTTCTGAGGATTTGAGGAAGCACACTCTGAGGTACTGAGGGAGAACTATCTGAGGTATTGATGGTGCACTTTCTGAGGTATTGAGGGAGCACTATCTGAGTTACTGAGTGAGCACTTTCTGAGGTATTGAGGGAGCACTATCTGAGGTACTGAGTGAGCACTTTCTGAGGTATTGAGGAAGCACTTTCTGAGGTATTGAGGGTGCGCTATCTGACGTATTGAGGAAGCACTTTCTGAGGTAATGAGGGAGCACTATCTGAGGTATTGAGGAAGCACTTTCTGAGGTATTGAGGAAGCAGTTTCGAGGTATTGAGGGAGAACTACCTGAGATATTGAGGGAGCACTCTCTGAGGTATTGAGGGAGCACTTTCTGACGTATTGAGGAAGCACTTTCTGAGGTATTGATGGAACACTATCTGAGGTACTGAGGGAGCAAGTTCTGAGGTATTGAGGAAGCACACTCTTCGGTACTGAGGGAGAATTATCTGAGGTTTTGATGGAGCACTTTCTGAGGTACTGAGTGAGCACTTTCTGAGGTATTGAGGGAACACTTTCTGAGGAATTGAGGGAGCACTATCTGAGGTACTGAGGGAGCACTTTCTGAGGTATTGAGAAAGCACTTTCTTAGGTACGGAGGAAGCACAGTCTGAGGTACTGAGGGAACACTTTCTGAGGTATTGGGGAAGCACTTACTGAGGTATTGAGGGAGCACTATCTGAGGTACTGAGTGAGCACTTTCTGAGGTATTGAGGGGGCACTATCTGAGGTACTGAATGAGCACTTTCTGAGGTATTGAGGAAGCACTTTCTGAGGTAATGAGGGAGCACTATCTGAGGTATTGAGGAAGCACTTTCTGAGGTATTGAGGGAGCACTTTCGAGGTATTGAGGGAGAACTACCTGAGATATTGAGGGAGCACTTTCTGAGGTAAAGAGTAAGCACAATCTGAGGTATTGAGGGAGCACCTTCTGAGCTGCTGAGGAAGCACTATCTGACGTACTGAGGGAGCACTTTCTGAGATACTGAGGGAGAACTATCTGAGGTACTGAGTGAGCACTTTCTGAAGTATTGAGGGAGCACTTTCGGAGGTATTGAGGGACCACTATCTGAGGTATTGAGGAAGCACTTTCTGAGGTATTGAGGGAGCACATTCTGACGTATTGTGGAAGCACTTTCTGAGGTATTGAGGGAGCACTATCTGAGGTATTGAGGAAGCACTTTCTGAGGTATTGAGGGAACACTATCTGAGGTACTGAGGGAGCAAGTTCTGAGGTATTGAGGAAGCACACTCTAAGGTACTGAGGGAGAATTATCTGAGGTTTTGATGGAGCACTTTCTGCGGTATTGAGGGTGCACTATCTGACTTACTGAGTGAGCATTTTCTGAGGTATTGAGGAAGCACTTTCTGAGGTATTGAGGGAACACAACCTGATGTATTGAGGAAGCACCTTATGAGGTATTGAGGGAGCACTATCTGAGGTATTGAGGGAGCACTATCTGAGGTACTGAGGGAGAACTATCTGTGGTATTGATGGAGCACTTTCTGAGGTATTGAGGAAGCAATATCTGAGGTACTGAGGGAACAAGTTCTGAGGTATTGAGGAAGCACTCTCTGAGGTACTTATGGAGAACTATCTGAGGTACTGAGGGAGATCTATCTGAGGTACTGAGGGAGCACTTTCTGAGGTATTAAGGGAGCACTATCTGAGGCATTGAGGGAGCAATATCTGAGGTACTGAGGGAGCACTTTCTGAGGTATTTAGGGAGCACTTTCTGAGGTACTAAGGGAGCAGGTTCTGAGGATTTGAGGAAGCACACTCTGAGGTACTGAGGGAGAACTATCTGAGGTATTGATGGAGCACTTTCTGAGGTATTGAGGGAGCACTGTTTGAGGTACTGAGTGAGCACTTTCTGAGGTATTGAGGAAGCACTTTCTGAGGTGTTGAGGGTGCACTATCTGACGTATTGAGGAAGCACTTTCTGAGGTAATGAGGGAGCACTATCTGAGGTATTGAGGAAGCACTTTCTGAGGTATTGAGGGAGCACTTTTGAGGTATTGAGGGAGAACTATCTTAGGTATTGAGGGAGCACTCTCTGAGGTATTGAGGTAGCACTTTCTGTGGTACTGAGGGGACACTTTCTGAGGTATTGAGGGAGCACTATCTGACGTACTGAGGGAGCACTTTCTGAGGTACTGAGGGAGAACTATCTGAGGTACTGAGTGAGCACTTTCTGAAGTATTGAGGGAGCACTTTCGGAGGTATTGAGGGACCACTATCTGAGGTATTGAGGAAGCACTCTCTGACGTATTGAGGAAGCACTTTCTGAGGTATTGAGGGAGCACTATCTGAGGTATTGAGGAAGCACTTTCTGAGGTATTGAGGGAACACTATCTGAGGTACTGAGGGAGAACTACCTGAGATATTGAGGGAGCACTTTCTGAGGTAAAGAGGAAGCACAATCTGACGTACTGAGGGAGCACTTTCTGAGGTACTGAGGGAGAACTATCTGAGGTATTGAGGGAACACTTTCTGAGGTATTGAGGGAGCACTATCTGAGGTACTGAGGGAGCACTTTCTGAGGTATTGAGAAAGCACTTTCTGAGGTACGGAGGAAGCACATTCTGAGGTACTGAGGGAACACTTTCTGAGGTATTGGGGAAGCACTTTCTGAGGTTTTGAGGGAGCACTATCTGAGGTACTGAGTGAGCACTTTCTGAGGTATTGAGGGGGCACTATCTGAGGTACTGAGTGAGCACTTTCTGAGGTATTGAGGAAGCACTTTCTGAGGTAATGAGGGAGCACTATCTGAGGTATTGAGGAAGCAAATTCTGAGGTATTGAGGGAGCACTTTCGAGGTATTGAGGGAGAACTACCTGAGATATTGAGGGAGCACTTTCTGAGGTAAAGAGTAAGCACAATCTGAGGTATTGAGGGAGCACCTTCTGAGGTGCTGAGGAAGCACTATCTGACGTACTGAGGGAGCACTTTCTGAGGTACTGAGGGAGAACTATCTGAGGGACTGAGTGAGCACTTTCTGAAGTATTGAGGGAGCACTTTCGGAGGTATTGAGGGACCACTATCTGAGGTATTGAGGAAGCACTTTCTGAGATATTGAGGGAACACTATCTGAGGTACTGAGGGAGCAAGTTCTGAGGTATTGAGGAAGCACACTCTAAGGTACTGAGGGAGAATTATTTGAGGTTTTGATGGAGCACTTTCTGAGGTATTGAGGGTGCACTATCTGACGTACTGAGTGAGCATTTTCTGAGGTATTGAGGAAGCACTTTCTGAGGTATTGAGGGAACACAACCTGATGTATTGAGGAAGCACCTTATGAGGTATTGAGGGAGCACTTTCTGAGATATTGAGGGAGCACTAACTGAGGTACTGAGTGAGCATTTTCTGAGGTATTGAGGAAGCACTTTCTGAGGTATTGAGGGAACACAACCTGATGTATTGAGGAAGCACCTTATGAGGTATTGAGGGAGCACTTTCTGAGATATTGAGGGAGCACTAACTGAGGTACTGAGGCAGAACTATCTGTGGTATTGATGGAGCACTTTCTGCGGTATTGAGGGAGCACTATCTGAGGTACTGAGGGAACAAGTTCTGAGGTATTGAGGAAGCACTCTCTGAGGTACTGATGGAGATCTATCTGAGATACTGAGGGAGCACTTTCTGAGGTATTAAGGGAGCACTCTCTGAGGCATTGAGGGAGCAATATCTGAGGTACTGAGGGAGCACTTTCTGAGGTATTGAGGGAGCACTTTCTGAGGTGCTGAGGGAGCACTATCTGAGGTATTGAGGAAGCACTTTCTGAGGTATTGAGGGAGCACTTTTGAGGTATTGAGGGAGAACCATCTTAGGTATTGAGGGAGCACTCTCTGAGGTATTGAGGTAGCACTTTCTGTGGTACTGAGGGGACACTTTCTGAGGTATTGATTGTGCACTATCTGACATATTGAGGAAGCACTTTCTGAGGTAATGAGGGAGCACTATCTGAGGTATTGAGGAAGCACTTTCTGAGGTATTGAGGGAGCACTTTTGAGGTATTGAGGGAGAACTATCTTAGGTATTGAGGGAGCACTCTCTGAGGTATTGAGGTAGCACTTTCTGTGGTACTGAGGGGACACTTTCTGAGGTATTGAGGGAGCACTATCTGACGTACTGAGGGAGCACTTTCTGAGGTACTGAGGGAGAACTATCTGAGGTACTGAGTGAGCACTTTCTGAAGTATTGAGGGAGCACTTTCGGAGGTATTGAGGGACCACGATCTGAGGTATTGAGGAAGCACTTTATGAGGTATTGAGGGAGCACTTTCTGACGTATTGAGGAAGCACTTTCTGAGGTATTGAGGGAGCACTATCTGAGGTATTGAGGAAGCACTTTCTGAGAAATTGGGGGAGCACTATCTGAGGTACTGAGGGAACAAGTTCTGAGGTATTGACGAAGCACACTCTAAGGTACTGAGGGAGAATTATCTGAGGTATTGAGGGAACACAATCTGATGTATTGAGGAAGCACCTTATGAGGTATTGAGGGAGCACTTTCTGAGATATTCAGGGAGCACTAACTGAGGTACTGAGTCAGAACTATCTGTGGTATTGATGGAGCACTTTCTGAGGTATTGAGGAAGCACTATCTGAGGTACTGAGGGAACAAGTTCTGAGGTATTGAGGATGCACTCTCTGAGGTACTGATGGAGAACTATCTGAGGTACTGAGGGAAATCTATCTGAGGTACTGAGGGAGCACTTTCTGAGGTATTAAGGGAGCACTTTCTGAGGCATTGAGGGAGCAATATCTGAGGTACTGAGGGAGCACTTTCTGAGGTATTGAGGGAGCACTTTCTGAGATACTGAGGGAGAACTATCTGAGGTATTGAGGGAGAACTATCTAAGGTATTGTGGGAGCACTATCTGAGGCATTGAGGAAGAACTATCTGAGGTATTGAGGGAGCACTTTCAGAGGTATTGAGGAAGAACTATCTGAGGTATGGAGGGAGAACTATCTGAGGTTTTGAGGAGCACTATCTGAGTTATTGAGGGAGAACTCTCTGAGGTATTGAAGGAGAACTATCTTAGGTATTGAGGGAGCACTCTCTGAGATATTGATGGAGCAGTTTCTGAGGTATTGTGGTAGCACATTCTATGGTACTGAGGGGGCACCTTCTGAGGTATTGAGGGAGCACTATCTGACGTACTGAGGAAGCAATATCAGAGGTACTAATGGAGAAGTATCTGAGGTATTGATGGAGCACTATCTGAGGTATTGATGGAACACTCTCTGAGGTATTGAGCGAGCACTTTCGAGGTATTGAGGGAGAACTAACTGAGGAATTGAGGGAGCAATTTCTGAGGTACTGAGGAAGCACTATCTGAGGTATTGAGGGAGCACCTTCTGAGGTGCTGAGGAAGCACTATCTGAGGTACTGAGGGAGCACTTTCTGTGGTACTGAGGGAGAACTATCTGAGATAATGAGGGACAACTTTTTGAAGTATTGAGGGAGAACTTTCTGAGGTATTGAGGGACCACTATCTGAGGTATTGAGGAAGCACGTTCTGAGGTATTGAGGGAGCACTTTCTGAGGTATTGAGGGAGCACTATCTGAGGTACTGAGGGTGCACTTTCTGAGGTATTGAGGAAGCACTTTCTGAGGTATTGAGGCAGCACTTTCTGAGGTATTGAGGAAGCACTTTCTGAGGTACTGAAGGAGCACTTTCTGAGGTATGGAGGGAGCACTATCTGAGGTACTGAGTGAGCACTTTCTGAGGTATTGAGGAAGCACTTTCTGAGGTATTGAGGGAACACAATCTGATGTATTGAGGTAGCACTTTATGAGGTATTGAGGGAGCACTATCTGAGGTATTGAGGGAGCACTATCTGAGGTACTGAGGGAGAACTATCTGTGGTATTGATGGAGCACTTTCTGAGGTATTGAGGGTGCACTATCTGAGGTATTGAGGGAGCACTTTCTGAGGTATTGAGGAAGCACTCTCTGAGGTACTGAGAGAGAACTATCTGAGGTACTGAGGGAGAACTATCTGAGGTACTGAGGGAGCTCTTTCTGAGGAATTAAGGGAGCACTATCTGAGGCAATGAGGGAGCAATACCTGAGGTACTGAGGGAGCACTTTCTGAGGTATTTAGGGAACACTTTCTGAGGTACTGAGTGAGAACTATCTGAGGTACTGAGGGAGAATTATCTGAGGTACTGAGGGAGTACTATCTGAGGTACTGAGGGAGTAGTTTCTGATTTATTAGGGGAGCACTTTCTGACGTACTGAGGAAGCATTAGCTGAGGTTCTGAGTGAGTACTATCTGAGGTACTAAGGGATCACTTTCTGAGGTATTGAGGGAGTACTTTCTGAGGTACAGCGGGATCACGATCTGAGGTATTGAGGGAGACCTATCTGAGGTATTGCAGGACCACTATTTGAGGCATTGAGGGAGAACTATCTGAGGTATTGAGGGAGCAATGTCAGAGGTATTGAGGGAGAGCTATCTGAGGTATTGAGGGAGCACTATCTGAGGTATTGAGGGATAACTACCTGAGGTATTGAGGAGCACTATCTGAGGTATTGAGGGAGCACTTTTAGAGGTATTGAGGGAGAACTATCTGAGGTATTGAGGGAGCACTTTCTGAGGTATTGAGGAAGCACTCTCTGAGGTACTGAGAGAGAACTATCTGAGGTACTGAGGGAGAACTATCTGAGGTACTGAGGGAGCACTTTCTGAGGAATTAAGGGAGCACTATCTGAGGCAATGAGGGAGCAATACCTGAGGTACTGAGGGAGCACTTTCTGAGGTATTTAGGGAGCACTTTCTGAGGTACTGAGTGAGAACTATCTGAGGTACTGAGGGAGAATTATCTGAGGTACTGAGGGAGTACTATCTGAGGTACTGAGGGAGTAGTTTCTGATTTATTATGGGAGCACTTTCTGACGTACTGAGGAAGCATTAGCTGAGGTTCTGAGTGAGTACTATCTGAGGTACTAAGGGATCACTTTCTGAGGTATTGAGGGAGTACTTTCTGAGGTACAGCGGGAACACGATCTGAGGTATTGAGGGAGAACTATCTGAGGTATTGCGGGACCACTATTTGAGGCATTGAGGGAGAACTATCTGAGGTATTGAGGGAGCAATTTCAGAGGTATTGAGGGAGAACTATCTGAGGTATTGAGGGAGCACTATCTGAGGTATTGAGGGATAACTACCTGAGGTATTGAGGAGCACTATCTGAGGTATTGAGTGAGCACTTTTAGAGGTATTGAGGGAGAACTATCTCAGGTACTGAGGGAGATCTATCTGAGGTACTGAGGGATCACTTTCTGCGGTATTAAGGGAGCACTATCTGAGGCATTGAGGGAGCAATATCTGAGGTACTGAGGGAGCACTTTCTGAGGTATTTAGGGAGCACTTTCTGAGGTACTGAGTGAGAACTATCCGAGGTACTGAGGGAGAACTCTCTGAGGTGCTGAGGGAGCTGTTTCTGAGGTATTGAGGGAGCACTTTCTGACGTACTGAGGAAGCACTAGCTGAGTTTCTGAGTGTGTGCTATCTGAGGTACTGAGGGAGCACTTTCTGAGGTATTGAGGGAGCACTTTCTGCGGTACTGAGGGAGAACTATCTGAGGATTGAGGGAGAACTATCTGAGGTATTGCGGGAGCACGATCTGAGGCATTGAGGGAGAACTATCTGAGGTATTGAGGGAGCACTGTCAGAGGTATTGAGGGAGAACTATCTGAGGTATTGAGGGAGCACTATCTGAGGTACGGAGGGAGAACTATCTGAGGTTTTGACGAGCACTATCTGAGGTGTTGAGGGAGAATTATCTGAGATATTGTCGGAGAACTATCTTAGGTATTGAGGGAGCACTGTCTGAGTTATTGAGGACCACCTTCTGAGGTATTGAGGTAACACTTTCTGAGTTACTGAGGGGACACTTTCTGAGGTATTGAGGGAGCACTATCTGACATACTGAGGAAGCACTTTCAGAGGGACTAATGGAGAACTATCTGAGGTATTGATGGAGCACTTTCTGAGTTATTGAGGGAGCACTTTCTGAGGTACTGATGGAACACTCTCTGAGGTATTGAGCGAGCACTTTCGAGGTACTGAGGAAGCACTATATAAGGTATTGAGGGAGCACCTTCTGAGGTGCTGAGGAAGCAATATCTGAGGTACTGAGGGAGCACTTTCTGAGGTACTGAGGGAGAACTATCTGAAGCACTGAAGGACAACTTTCTGAAGTATTGAGGGAGCACTTTCTGAGGTATTGCGGGACCACTATCTGAGGTATTGAGGAACCACGTTCTAAGGTATTGAGGGAGCACTATCTGAGGTACTGAGGGAGCACTTTCTGAGTATTGAGGGAGCACTTTCGGAGGTATTGAGGGACCACGATCTGAGGTATTGAGGAAGCACTTTATGAGGTATTGAGGGAGCACTTTCTGACGTATTGAGGAAGCACTTTCTGAGGTATTGAGGGAGCACTATCTGAGGTATTGAGGAAGCACTTTCTGAGAAATTGGGGGAGCACTATCTGAGGTACTGAGGGAGCAAGTTCTGAGGTATTGACGAAGCACACTCTAAGGTACTGAGGGAGAATTATCTGAGGTATTGAGGGAACACAATCTGATGTATTGAGGAAGCACCTTATGAGGTATTGAGGGAGCACTTTCTGAGATATTCAGGGAGCACTAACTGAGGTACTGAGTCAGAACTATCTGTGGTATTGATGGAGCACTTTCTGAGGTATTGAGGAAGCACTATCTGAGGTACTGAGGGAACAAGTTCTGAGGTATTGAGGATGCACTCTCTGAGGTACTGATGGAGAACTATCTGAGGTACTGAGGGAAATCTATCTGAGGTACTGAGGGAGCACTTTCTGAGGTATTAAGGGAGCACTTTCTGAGGCATTGAGGGAGCAATATCTGAGGTACTGAGGGAGCACTTTCTGAGGTATTGAGGGAGCAGTTTCTGAGATACTGAGGGAGAACTATCTGAGGTATTGAGGGAGAACTATCTAAGGTATTGTGGGAGCACTATCTGAGGCATTGAGGAAGAACTATCTGAGGTATTGAGGGAGCACTTTCAGAGGTATTGAGGGAGAACTATCTGAGGTATGGAGGGAGAACTATCTGAGGTTTTGAGGAGCACTATCTGAGTTATTGAGGGAGAACTCTCTGAGGTATTGAAGGAGAACTATCTTAGGTATTGAGGGAGCACTCTCTGAGATATTGATGGAGCAGTTTCTGAGGTATTGTGGTAGCACATTCTATGGTACTGAGGGGGCACCTTCTGAGGTATTGAGGGAGCACTATCTGACGTACTGAGGAAGCAATATCAGAGGTACTAATGGAGAAGTATCTGAGGTATTGATGGAGCACTATCTGAGGTATTGATGGAACACTCTCTGAGGTATTGAGCGAGCACTTTCGAGGTATTGAGGGAGAACTAACTGAGGAATTGAGGGAGCAATTTCTGAGGTACTGAGGAAGCACTATCTGAGGTATTGAGGGAGCACCTTCTGAGGTGCTGAGGAAGCACTATCTGAGGTACTGAGGGAGCACTTTCTGTGGTACTGAGGGAGAACTATCTGAGATAATGAGGGACAACTTTTTGAAGTATTGAGGGAGAACTTTCTGAGGTATTGAGGGACCACTATCTGAGGTATTGAGGAAGCACGTTCTGAGGTATTGAGGGAGCACTTTCTGAGGTATTGAGGGAGCACTATCTGAGGTACTGAGGGTGCACTTTCTGAGGTATTGAGGAAGCACTTTCTGAGGTATTGAGGCAGCACTTTCTGAGGTATTGAGGAAGCACTTTCTGAGGTACTGAAGGAGCACTTTCTGAGGTATGGAGGGAGCACTATCTGAGGTACTGAGTGAGCACTTTCTGAGGTATTGAGGAAGCACTTTCTGAGGTATTGAGGGAACACAATCTGATGTATTGAGGTAGCACTTTATGAGGTATTGAGGGAGCACTATCTGAGGTATTGAGGGAGCACTATCTGAGGTACTGAGGGAGAACTATCTGTGGTATTGATGGAGCACTTTCTGAGGTATTGAGGGTGCACTATCTGAGGTATTGAGGGAGCACTTTCTGAGGTATTGAGGAAGCACTCTCTGAGGTACTGAGAGAGAACTATCTGAGGTACTGAGGGAGAACTATCTGAGGTACTGAGGGAGCTCTTTCTGAGGAATTAAGGGAGCAATATCTGAGGCAATGAGGGAGCAATACCTGAGGTACTGAGGGAGCACTTTCTGAGGTATTTAGGGAACACTTTCTGAGGTACTGAGTGAGAACTATCTGAGGTACTGAGGGAGAATTATCTGAGGTACTGAGGGAGTACTATCTGAGGTACTGAGGGAGTAGTTTCTGATTTATTAGGGGAGCACTTTCTGACGTACTGAGGAAGCATTAGCTGAGGTTCTGAGTGAGTACTATCTGAGGTACTAAGGGATCACTTTCTGAGGTATTGAGGGAGTACTTTCTGAGGTACAGCGGGATCACGATCTGAGGTATTGAGGGAGACCTATCTGAGGTATTGCGGGACCACTATTTGAGGCATTGAGGGAGAACTATCTGAGGTATTGAGGGAGCAATGTCAGAGGTATTGAGGGAGAACTATCTGAGGTATTGAGGCAGCACTATCTGAGGTATTGAGGGATAACTACCTGAGGTATTGAGGAGCACTATCTGAGGTATTGAGTGAGCACTTTTAGAGGTATTGAGGGAGAACTATCTGAGGTATTGAGGGAGCACTTTCTGAGGTATTGAGGAAGCACTCTCTGAGGTACTGAGAGAGAACTATCTGAGGTACTGAGGGAGAACTATCTGAGGTACTGAGGGAGCACTTTCTGAGGAATTAAGGGAGCACTATCTGAGGCAATGAGGGAGCAATACCTGAGGTACTGAGGGAGCACTTTCTGAGGTATTTAGGGAGCACTTTCTGAGGTACTGAGTGAGAACTATCTGAGGTACTGAGGGAGAATTATCTGAGGTACTGAGGGAGTACTATCTGAGGTACTGAGGGAGTAGTTTCTGATTTATTAGGGGAGCACTTTCTGACGTACTGAGGAAGCATTAGCTGAGGTTCTGAGTGAGTACTATCTGAGGTACTAAGGGATCACTTTCTGAGGTATTGAGGGAGTACTTTCTGAGGTACAGCGGGAACACGATCTGAGGTATTGAGGGAGAACTATCTGAGGTATTGCGGGACCACTATTTGAGGCATTGAGGGAGAACTATCTGAGGTATTGAGGGAGCAATTTCAGAGGTATTGAGGGAGAACTATCTGAGGTATTGAGGGAGCACTATCTGAGGTATTGAGGGATAACTACCTGAGGTATTGAGGAGCACTATCTGAGGTATTGAGTGAGCACTTTTAGAGGTATTGAGGGAGAACTATCTCAGGTACTGAGGGAGATCTATCTGAGGTACTGAGGGATCACTTTCTGCGGTATTAAGGGAGCACTATCTGAGGCATTGAGGGAGCAATATCTGAGGTACTGAGGGAGCACTTTCTGAGGTATTTAGGGAGCACTTTCTGAGGTACTGAGTGAGAACTATCCGAGGTACTGAGGGAGAACTCTCTGAGGTGCTGAGAGAGCAGTTTCTGAGGTATTGAGGGAGCACTTTCTGACGTACTGAGGAAGCACTAGCTGAGTTTCTGAGTGTGTGCTATCTGAGGTACTGAGGGAGCACTTTCTGAGGTATTGAGGGAGCACTTTCTGCGGTACTGAGGTGAGAACTATCTGAGGATTGAGGGAGAACTATCTGAGGTATTGCGGGAGCACGATCTGAGGCATTGAGGGAGAACTATCTGAGGTATTGAGGGAGCACTGTCAGAGGTATTGAGGGAGAACTATCTGAGGTATTGAGGGAGCACTATCTGAGGTACGGAGGGAGAACTATCTGAGGTTTTGACGAGCACTATCTGAGGTGTTGAGGGAGAATTATCTGAGATATTGTCGGAGAACTATCTTAGGTATTGAGGGAGCACTGTCTGAGTTATTGAGGACCACCTTCTGAGGTATTGAGGTAACACTTTCTGAGTTACTGAGGGGACACTTTCTGAGGTATTGAGGGAGCACTATCTGACATACTGAGGAAGCACTTTCAGAGGGACTAATGGAGAACTATCTGAGGTATTGATGGAGCACTTTCTGAGTTATTGAGGGAGCACTTTCTGAGGTACTGATGGAACACTCTCTGAGGTATTGAGCGAGCACTTTCGAGGTACTGAGGAAGCACTATATAAGGTATTGAGGGAGCACCTTCTGAGGTGCTGAGGAAGCAATATCTGAGGTACTGAGGGAGCACTTTCTGAGGTACTGAGGGAGAACTATCTGAAGCACTGAAGGACAACTTTCTGAAGTATTGAGGGAGCACTTTCTGAGGTATTGCGGGACCACTATCTGAGGTATTGAGGAACCACGTTCTAAGGTATTGAGGGACCACTATCTGAGGTATTGAGGAACCACGTTCTAAGGTATTGAGGGAGCACTTTCTGAGTATTGAGGAAGCACTTTCTGAGGTATTGAGGAAGCACTTTCTGAGGTATTGAGGGAGCACTATCTGAGGTATTGGGGAAGCACTTTCTGAGGTACTGAGGAAGCACTTTCTGAGGTACTGATGGAGCACTTTCTGAGGTATTGAGGGAGCACTATCTGAGGTACTGAGGGAGCAAGTTCTGTGGTATTGAGGAAGCACACTCTGAAGTACTGAGGGAGAGCTATCTGAGGTATTGATGGAGCACTTTCTGAGGTATTGAGGGAGCACTATCTGAGGTGCTGAGTAACACTTTCTGAGGTATTGAGGGAACACAATCTGATGTATTGAGGTAGCACCTTATGAGGTATTGAGGGAGCACTTTCTGGGGTATTGAGGGAGCACTATCTGAGGTACTGAGGGAGAACTATCTGTGGTACTGATGGAGCACTTTCTGAGGTATTGCGGAAGCACTTTGTGAGGTACTGAGGTAGCGCTTTCTGAGGTACTGAGGGAGCACTATCTGAGGTACTGAGGGAACAAGTTCTGAGGTATTGAGGAAGCACTCTCTGATGTACTGAGGGAGATCTATCTGAGGTACTGAGTGAGCACATTCTGAGGCATTAAGGGAGCACTATCTGAGGCAATGAGGGTGCAATATCTGAGGTACTGAGGGAGCACTTTCTGAGGTATTTCGGGAGCACTTTCTGAGGTACTGAGTGAGAACTATCTGAGGTACTGAGGGAGAACTATCTGAGGTGCTGAGGGAGCAGTTTCTGAGGTATTGATGGAGCACTTTCTGACGTACTGAGGAAGCACTAACTGAGGTTCTGAGTGAGTACTATCTGAGGTACTGAGGGATCACTTTCTGAGGTATTGAGGGAGAAACTTTCTGAGATATTGAGGGAGCACTTTCTGAGGAACTGCGGGAGTACTATCTGACGTATTGAGGGAGACCTATCTGAGGTATTGTGGCAGCACTATCTGAGACATTGAGGGAGAAATTTCTGAGGTATTGAGGGAGCACTAGCTGAGGTGTTGAGGGAGAACTATCTGAGGTATTGAGGGAGCACTATGTAGGGTATTGAGGGAGAACTATCTGAGGTATTGAGGAGCACTATCTGAGGTATTGAGGGAGAACTATCTGAGGTATTGAGGGAGCACTGTCAGAGGTATTGAGGGGGAACTATCTGAGGTATTGAGGGAGCCCTCTCTGAGGTATTGATGGAGCACTTTCGGAGGTGTTGAGGTAGCACTTTCTGAGGTACTGAGGGGACACATTCTGAGGTATTGAGGGAGCACTATCTGACGTACTGAGGGAGCACTATCAGAGCTACTGATGGAGAAATATCTGAGGTATTGATGGAGCACTTTCTGAGGTATTGGGGAGCACTTTCGAGGTATTGAGGGAGAACTACCTGAGGTGTTGAGGGAGCACATTCTGAGGTACTGAGGAAGCACTATCTGAGGCATTAAGGGACCAGAATCTGAAGTATTGAGGGAGCACTTTCTGAGGTATTGAGGGACCACTATCTCAGGTATTGAGGAAGCACTTTCTGAGGTATTGAGGGAACACTTTCTGAGGTATTGAGGGAGCACTATCTGAGGTACTGAGGGAGCACTTTCTGTGGTATTGAGGAAGCACTTTCTGAGGTATTGTGGAAGCACTTTCTGAGATATTGAGAAGCACTGTCTGAGGTATTGAGGAAGCACTATCTGAGGTATTGAGGAAGCACTTTCTGAGGTACTGAGGGAGCACTTTCTGAGGTATTGAGGGAGCAATTTCAGATGTATTGAGGGAGAACGATCTGAGGTATTGAGGGAGCACTATCTGAGGTGTTGAGGGAGAACTATCTGAGATATTGAGGAGAACTATCTGAGGTATTGAGGGAGAAATATCTGAGGTATTGAGCGAGCACTTTCAGAGGTTTTGAGGGAAAACTATCTGAGGTATTTAAGGAGAACAATCTTAGGTTTTGAGGGAGCACTCTCTGAGGTATTGATGGATCACTTCCTGAGGTATTGCGGTAGCACTTTCTGAGGTACTGAAGGGACACTTTCTGAGGTATTGGGGGAGCACTATCTGACGTACTGAGGAAGCACTATCAGATGTACTGATGGAGAACTATCTGTGGTATTGATGGAGCACTTTCTGAGGTATTGATGGAACACTCTCTGAGGTATTGAGGGAGCACTTTCGAAGTATTGAGGGAAAACTACCTGAGGAATTGAGGGAGCACTTTCTGAGTTACTGAGTGAGCACTTTCTGAGGTACTGAGGGAGAACTATCTGAGGTATTGAGGGACAACTTTCTGAAGTATTGAGGGGGCACTTTCTGAGGTATTGAGGGAGCACTTTCTGAGGTATTGAGGAAGCACTATCTGAGGTACTGAGGGAGCACATTCTGAGGTATTGAGGAAGCACTTTCTGAGGTATTGAGGAAACACTTTCTGAGGTATTGAGGGAGCACTATCTGAGGTATTGGGGAAGCACTTTCTGAGGTATTGAGGAAGCACTTTCTGAGGTACTGAGGGAGCACTTTCTGAGGTATTGAGGGAGCACTATCTGAGGTACTGAAAGAACATGTTCTGAGGTGTTGAGGAAGCACACTCTGAAGTACTGAGGGAGAGCTATCTGAGGTATTGATGGAGCACTTTCTGAGGTATTGAGGGAGCACTATCTGAGGTACTGAGTGAGCACTTTCTGAGGTATTGAGGAAGCACTTTCTGAGGTACTGAGGGAGCACTTTCTGAGGTATTGAGGGAGCACTATCTGAGGTACTGAAAGAACATGTTCTGAGGTGTTGAGGAAGCACACTCTGAAGTACTGAGGGAGAGCTATCTGAGGTATTGATGGAGCACTTTCTGAGGTATTGAGGGAGCACTATCTGAGGTACTGAGTGAGCACTTTCTGAGGTATTGAGGAAGCACTTTCTGAGGTATTGAGGGAACACAATCTGATGTATTGAGGAAGCACATTATGAGGTATTGAGGGAGCACTTTCTGAGGTATTGAGGGAGCACTATCTGAGGTATTGATGGAGCACTTTCTGAGGTATTGAGGAAGCACTTTCTGAGGTATTGAGGGAACACAATCTGATGTATTGAGGAAGCACATTATGAGGTATTGAGGGAGCACTTTCTGAGGTATTGAGGGAGCACTATCTGAGGTATTGATGGAGCACTTTCTGAGGTATTGAGGAAGCACTTTCTGAGGTATTGAGGGAACACAATCTGATGTATTGAGGAAGCACATTATGAGGTATTGAGGGAGCACTTTCTGAGGTATTGAGGGAGCAGTATCTGAGGTATTGAGGGAGCACTGTCAGAGGTATTGAGGGGGAACTATCTGAGGTATTGAGGGAGCCCTCTCTGAGGTATTGATGGAGCACTTTCGGAGGTGTTGAGGTAGCACTTTCTGAGGTACTGAGGGGACACATTCTGAGGTATTGAGGGAGCACTATCTGACGTACTGAGGGAGCACTATCAGAGCTACTGATGGAGAAATATCTGAGGTATTGATGGAGCACTTTCTGAGGTATTGGGGAGCACTTTCGAGGTATTGAGGGAGAACTACCTGAGGTGTTGAGGGAGCACATTCTGAGGTACTGAGGAAGCACTATCTGAGGCATTGAGGGACCAGAATCTGAAGTATTGAGGGAGCACTTTCTGAGGTATTGAGGGACCACTATCTCAGGTATTGAGGAAGCACTTTCTGAGGTATTGAGGGAACACTTTCTGAGGTATTGAGGGAGCACTATCTGAGGTACTGAGGGAGCACTTTCTGTGGTATTGAGGAAGCACTTTCTGAGGTATTGTGGAAGCACTTTCTGAGATATTGAGAAGCACTGTCTGAGGTATTGAGGAAGCACTATCTGAGGTATTGAGGAAGCACTTTCTGAGGTACTGAGGGAGCACTTTCTGAGGTATTGAGGGAGCAATTTCAGATGTATTGAGGGAGAACGATCTGAGGTATTGAGGGAGCATTATCTGAGGTATTGAGGGAGAACTATCTGAGATATTGAGGAGAACTATCTGAGGTATTGAGGGAGAAATATCTGAGGTATTGAGCGAGCACTTTCAGAGGTTTTGAGGGAAAACTATCTGAGGTATTTAAGGAGAACAATCTTAGGTTTTGAGGGAGCACTCTCTGAGGTATTGATGGATCACTTCCTGAGGTATTGCGGTAGCACTTTCTGAGGTACTGAAGGGACACTTTCTGAGGTATTGGGGGAGCACTATCTGACGTACTGAGGAAGCACTATCAGATGTACTGATGGAGAACTATCTGTGGTATTGATGGAGCACTTTCTGAGGTATTGATGGAACACTCTCTGAGGTATTGAGGGAGCACTTTCGAAGTATTGAGGGAAAACTACCTGAGGAATTGAGGGAGCACTTTCTGAGTTACTGAGTGAGCACTTTCTGAGGTACTGAGGGAGAACTATCTGAGGTATTGAGGGACAACTTTCTGAAGTATTGAGGGGGCACTTTCTGAGGTATTGAGGGAGCACTTTCTGAGGTATTGAGGAAGCACTATCTGAGGTACTGAGGGAGCACATTCTGAGGTATTGAGGAAGCACTTTCTGAGGTATTGAGGAAACACTTTCTGAGGTATTGAGGGAGCACTATCTGAGGTATTGGGGAAGCACTTTCTGAGGTATTGAGGAAGCACTTTCTGAGGTACTGAGGGAGCACTTTCTGAGGTATTGAGGGAGCACTATCTGAGGTACTGAAAGAACATGTTCTGAGGTGTTGAGGAAGCACACTCTGAAGTACTGAGGGAGAGCTATCTGAGGTATTGATGGAGCACTTTCTGAGGTATTGAGGGAGCACTATCTGAGGTACTGAGTGAGCACTTTCTGAGGTATTGAGGAAGCACTTTCTGAGGTATTGAGGGAACACAATCTGATGTATTGAGGAAGCACATTATGAGGTATTGAGGGAGCACTTTCTGAGGTATTGAGGGAGCACTATCTGAGGTACTGAGGGAGAACTATCTGTGGTATTGATGGAGCACTTTCTGAGGTATTGAGGAAGCACTTTGTGAGGTACTGAGGGAGCGCTTTCTGAGGTATTGAGGGATCACAATCTGAGGTACTGAGGGAACAACTTCTGAGGTATTGAGGAAGCAATCTCGGATGTACTGAGGGAGAACTATCTGTGGTACTGAGGGAGAACTATCTGAGGTACTGAGGGAGCACTTTCTGAGGTATTAAGGGAGCACTATCTGAGTCAATGAGGGAGCAATATCTGAGGTACTGAGGGAGCACTTTCTGAGGTATTTAGGGAGCACTTTCTGAAGTACTGAGTGAGAACTATCTGAGGTACTGAGGGAGAACTATCTGAGGTGCTGAGGGAGCAGTTTCTGAGGTATTGAGGGAGCACTTTCTGACGTACTGAGGAAGCACTAGCTGAGGTTCTGAGTGAGTACTATCTGAGGTACTGAGGGATCCCTTTCTGAGGTATTGAGGGAGAAACTTTCTGAGGTATTGAGGGAGCACTTTCTGAGGTACTGCGGGAGCACTATCTGAGGTATTGAGGGAGACCTATCTGAGGTATTGTGGGAGCACTACCTGAGGCATTGAGGGAGAACTATCTGAGCTATTGAGGGAGCCCTATCTGAGGTATTGAGGGAGAACTATCTGATGTATTGAGGAGCACTATCTGAGGTATTGAGGGGGAACTATCTGATGTATTGAGGAGCACTATCTGAGGTATTGAGGGAGAACTATCTGATGTATTGAGGAGCACTATCTGAGGTATTGAGGGGGAACTATCTGATGTATTGAGGAGCACTATCTGAGGTATTGAGGGGGAACTATCTGAGGTATTGACGGAGAACTATCTGAGGTATTGTGGGAGCACTATCTGAGGCATTGAGGGAAAACTATCTGAGGTATTGAGGGAGCACTGTCAGAGGTATTGAGGGAGAACTATCTGAGGTATTGGAGGAGCACTATCTGAGGTATTAAGGGAGCCCTCTCTGAGGTATTGAGGAGCACTTTCTGAGGTACTGAGGGGACACATTCTGAGGTATTGAGGGAGCACTATCTGACGTACTGAGGAAGCACTATCAGAGCGACTGTTGGAGAAATATCTGAGGTGTTGAGGGAGCACATTCTGAGGTACTGAGGAAGCACTATCTGAGGCATTGAGGGAGCACCTTCTGAGGTACTGAGGAAGCACTATCTGAGATACTGAGGGAGTGCTTTTTGAGGTACTGAGGGAGAACTATCTGAGGTACTGAGGAAGCACTATCAGAGCTACTGATGGAGAAATATCTGAGGTATTGATGGAGCACTTTCTGAGGTATTGAGGGAGCACTTTCTGAGGTACTGATGGAACATTCTCTGAGGTATTGAGGGAGCACTTTCGAGGTATTGAGGGAGAACTACCTGAGGTGTTGAGGGAGCACTTTCTGAGGTACTGAGGAAGCACTATCTGAGATACTGAGGGAGTGCTTTATGAGGTACTGAGGGAGAACTATCTGAGGTACTGTGGGACCAGTTTCTGAAGTATTGAGGGAGCACTTTCTGAGGTATTGAGGGACCACTATGTGAGGTATTGTGGAAACACTTTCTGAGGTATTGAGGGAGCACTATCGGAGGTATTGAGGTAGCACTTTCTGAGGTACTGAGGGAGCAATTTCTGAGGTATTGAGGGAGAACTATCTGAGATATTGAGGAGCACTTTCAGATGTATTGAGGGAGAAGGATCTGAGGTATTGAGGGAGCACTATCTGAGGTATTGAGGGAGAACTATCTGAGATATTGAGGAGCACTATCTGAGGTATTGAGGGAGAACTATCTGAGGTATTGAGCGAGCACTTTCAGAGGTTTTGAGGGAGAACTATCTGAGGTATTTTAGGAGAACTATCTTAGGTTTTGAGGGAGCACTCTCTGAGGTATTGATGGATCACTTTCTGATGTATTGAGGTAGCACTTTCTGAGGTACTGAGGGGACACTTTCTGAGGTATTGAGGGAGCACTATCTGACGTACAGAGGAAGCACTATCAGATGTACTGATGGAGAACTATCTGAGGTATTGATGGAGCACTTTCTGAGGTATTGAGGGAGGACTTTCTGAGGTTTTGATGGAACACTCTCTGAGGAATTGAGGGAGCACTTTCGAGGTATTGAGGGAGAACTACTGAGGAGTTGAGGGAGCACTTTCTGTGGTACTGAGGAAGCACAATCTGAGGTATTGAGGGAGCACCTTCTGAGGTACTGAGGAAGCACTATCTGAGGTACTGAGGGAGCACTTTCTGAAGTATTGAGGGAGCACTTTCTGAGGTATTGAGGGACCACTATCTGAGATATTGAGGAAGCACTTTCTGAGGTATTGAGGGAGCACTTTCTGAGGTATTGAGGGAGCACTATCTGAGGTACTGAGTGAGCACTTTCTGAGATATTGAGGAAGCACTTTCTGAGGTATTGAGGGAGCACTATATGAGGTGCTGAGGGAGCACTTTCTGAGGTACTGAGTGAGCACTTTCTGAGGTATTGAGGAAGCACTTTCTGATGTATTGAAGGAACACAATCTGATGTATTGCGGAAGCACTTTAAGAGGTATTGAGGGAGCAATATCTGAGGTATTGAGGGAGCACTGCTGAGGTACTGAAGCAGAACTATCTCTGGTATTGAAGGAGCACTTGCTGAGGTATTGAGGAAACACTTTCTGAGGTACTGAGGGAGCACTTTCTGAGGTATTGATGGAACACTCACTGAGGTATTGAGGGAGCACTTTCGAGGCATTGAGGGAGAACTACCTGAGGTATTGAGGGAGCACCTTCTGAAGTACTGAGGAGGCACTACCTGACGTACTGAGGGAGCACTTTCTGAGGTACTGAGGGAGAACTATCTGAGGTACTGAGGGAGCACTTTCTGAAGTATTGAGGGAGCACTTTCTGAGATATTGAGGGACCACTATCTGAGGTATTGAGGAAGCACTTTCTGAGGTATTGAGTGAGCACTTTCTGACGTATTGAGAGAGCACTATCTGAGTTACTGAGGGAGCACTTTCTGAGGTATTGAGAAAGCACTTTCTGAGGTATTGAGGAAGCACTTTCTGAGGTATTGAGGGAGCACTATCTGAGGTATTGAGGAAGCACTTTCTGAGGTACTGAGGGAGCACTTTCTGAGGTATTGAGGGAGCACTATCTGAGGTACTGAAAGAACATGTTCTGAGGTGTTGAGGAAGCACACTCTGAGGTACTGAGGGAGTATTATCTGAGGTTTTGATGGAGCACTTTCTGAGGTATTGAGGGAGCACTATCTGAGGTACTGAGTGAGCACTTTCTGAGGTATTGAGGAAGCACTTTCTGAGGTATTGAGGGAACACAATCTGATGTATTGAGGAAGCACTTTATGAGGTATTGAGGGAGCACTTTCTGAGATATTGAGGGAGCACTGTCTGAGGTACTGAGGCAGAACTATCTGTGGTATTGATGGAGCACTTTCTGAGGTATTGAGGAAGCATTGGTGGGCGGCACGGTGGCACAGTGGTTAGCACTGCTGCCTCACAGCGCCAGAGACCCGGGTTCAATTCCCGACTGAGGCGACTGACTGTGTGGAGTTTGCACGTTCTCCCCGTGTCTGCATGGGTTTCCTCCGGGTGCTCCGGGTTCCTCCCACAGTCACAAAGATGTGCGGGTCAGGTGATTTGGCCATGCTAAATTGCCTGTAGTGTTAGGTTAAAGGGGTAAATGTAGGGGTATGGGTGGGTTGCGCTTCGGCGGGTCGGTGTGGACTTGTTGGGCCGAAGGGCCTGTTTCCACACTGTAAGTAATCTAATCTAATCTAATCTAATCACTTTCTGAGGTACTGAGGGAGCACTTTCTGAGGTATTGAGGGAGCACTATCTGAAGTACTGAGAGAACAAGTTCTGAGCTATTGAGGAAGCACTCTCTGAGGTACTGATGGAGAACTATCTCCGGTACTGAGGGAGATCTATCTGAGGTACTGAGCGAGAATTTTCTGAGGTATTAAGGGAGCACTATCTGAGGCATTGAGGGAGCAATAACTGATGTACTGAGGGAGCACTTTCTGAGGTATTTAGGGAGCATTTTCTGAGGTACTGAGTGAGAACTATCTGAGGTACTGAGGAAGAACTCTCTGGGGTGCTGAGGGAGCAGTTTCTGAGGTATTGAGGGAGCACTTTCTGACGTACTGAGGAAGCACTACCTGAGGTTCTGAATGAGTACTATCTGAGGTACTGAGGGAGCACTTTCTGAGGTATTGAGGGAGCACTTTCTGAGGTACAGAGGGAGAACTATCTGAGGTATTGAGGGAGAACTATCTGAGGTATTGTGGGAACACTATCTGAGGCATTGAGGGAGAACTATCTGAGGTATTGAGGGAGCACTTTCAGAGGTATTGAGGGAGAACAGTCTGACGTATGGAGGGAGCACTATCTGAGGTACGGAGGGTGAACTATCTGAGGTTTTGAGGAGCACTATCTGAGGTATTGAGGGAGAACTCTCTGAGGTATTGAAGGAGAACTATCTTAGGTATTGAGGGAGCACTCTCTGAGGTATTGATGGAGCACTTTCTGAGGTATTGAGGTAGCACTTTCTGGGGTACTGAGGGGACACTTTCTGAGGTATTGAGGGAGCACTATCTGACGTACTGAGGGAGCACTATCGGAGGTACTAATGGAGAACTATCTGAGGTATTGATGGAGCACTTTCTGGGGTATTGATGGAACACTCTCTGAGGTATTGAGCGAGCACCTTCGAGGTATTGAGGGAGAACTACCTGAGGAGTTGAGGGAGCACTTTCTGAGGCACTGAGGAAGCACTATCTGAGGTATTGAGGGAGCACCTTCTGAGGAGCTGAGGAAGCACTATCTGAGGTACTGAGGGAGCACTTTCTGAGGTACTGAGGGAGAACTACCTGAGGTACTGAGGGACAACTTTTTGAAGTATTAGGGAGAACTTTCTGAGATATTGAGGGAGCACTATCTGAGGTACTGAGGAAGCACGTTCTGAGGTATTGAGGGAGCACTTTCTGAGGTATTGAGGGAGCACTATCTGAGGTACCGAGGGAGCACTTTCTGAGGTATTGAGGAAGCACTTTCTGAGGTATTGAGGAAGCACTTTCTGAGGTATTGAGGGAGCACTTTCTGAGGTACTGAGGGAGAACTATCTGAGGGACTGAGGGAGAACTATCTGTGGTATTGATGGAGCATTTTCTGATCTATTGAGGAAGCACTTTGTGAGGTACTGAGGGAGCACTTTCTGAGGTATTGAGGGCGCACTATCTGAGGTACTGAGGGAACAAGTTCTGAGGTATTGAGGAAGCACTCTCTGAGGTACTGAGAGAGAACTATCTGAGGGACTGAGGGAGAACTATCTGAGGTCCTTCGGGAGCACATTCTGAGGTATTAAGGGAGCACTATCTGAGGCAATGAGGGAGCAATACCTGAGGTACTGAGGGAGCACTTTCTGAGGTATGTAGGGAGCACTTTCTGAGGTACTGAGTGAGAACTATCTGAGGTACTGAGGGAGCACTATCTGACGTACTGAGGAAGCACTAGCTGAGGTTCTGAGTGAGTACTATCTGTGGTACTGAGGGATCACTTTCTGAGGTATTGAGGGAGCACTTTCTGAGGTACTGCGGGAGCACTATCTGAGGTATTGAGGGAGAACTATCTGAGGTATTGTGGGAGCACTATCTGAGGCATTGAGGGAGAACTATCTGAGGTATTGAGTGAGCAATTTCAGAGGTATTGAGGGAGAACTATCTGAGGTTGTGAGGGAGCACTATCTGAGGTATTGAGGGAGAACTATCTGAGGTATTGAGGGAGAACTATCTGAGGTATTGAGGGAGCCCTCTCTAAGGTATTGATGGAGCACTTTCTGAGGTATTGAGGTCGCACTTTCTGAGGTACTGAGGGGACACATTCTGAGGTATTGAGGGAGCACTATCTGACGTATTGTGGAAGCACTATCAGAGCTACTGATGGAGAACTATCTCAGGTATTGATGGAGCACTTTCTGAGGTATTGAGGGAGCACTTTCTGAGGTATTGTGGGCGCACTTTCTGAGGTACTGATGGAACAATCTCTGTGGTATTGAGGGACCACTTTCGAGGTATTGAGGGAGAACTACCTGAGGTATGGAGGGAGCACTTTCTGAGGTTCTGAGGAAGCACTATCTGAGGTATTGAGGAAGCACCTTCTGAGGTACTGAGGGAGAACTATCTGAGGTACTGAGGGACTAGTTTCTGAAGTATTGAGGGAGCACTTTCTGAGGTATTGAGGGACCACTATCTGAGGTACTGAGGGAGCACTTTCTGAGGTATTGAGGGAGCACTATCTGAGGTACTGCGGGAGCACTTTCTGAGGTATTGAGGGAGCACTTTCTGAGGTATTGAGGGAACACTTTCTGAGGTATTGAGGGAGCACTTTCTGAGGTATTGAGGAAGCACTTTCTGAGGTACTGAGGAAGCACTTTCTGAGGTATTGAGGAAGCACTTTCTGAGGTACTGAGGGAGCACTATCTGAGGTACTGAGGGAGCACTTTCTGAGGTATTGAGGGAACACAATCTGATGTATTGAAGAAGCACTTTATGAGGTACTGAGGGAGCACTTTCTGAGGTATTGAGGGTGCACTATCTGAGGTACTGAGGGTGCACTTTCTGAGGTGTTGAGGAAGCACTTTCTGAGGTACTGAGGGAGAACTATCTGAGGTACTGAGGGAGAACTATCTGAGCTACTGAGTGAGCACTTTCTGAGGTATTAAGGGAGCACTATCTGAGGCATTGAGGGAGCACTTTCAGAGGTATTGAGGGAGCACTTTCAGAGGTATTGTTGGAGAACTCTCTGAGGTATTCAGGGAGCACTATCTGAGGTATTGAGGGAGCACTATCTGAGGTACTGAGGCAGAAACTATCTGAGGTATTGAGGGAGCACTATCTGAGGCATTGACGGAGAACTATCTGAGGTATTGCGGGAGCACTTTCAGAGGTTTTGAGGCAGAACTATCTGACGTATTGTGGGAGAACTATCTTAGGTATGTAGGGAGGACTTTCAGAGGTATTGAGCGAGCACTGTCTGAGGTATTGATGGAGCACTTTCTGATGTATTGAGGGAGCACTATCTGACGTACTGAGGAAGCACTATTTGAGGTACTGAGGGAGAACTATCTGAGGTATTGATGGAGCACTTTCTGAGGTATTGTGGGAGCACTTTATGAGGTACTGAGGTGACACTTTCTGAGTTATTAAGGGAGCACTTTCATCGGTATTGAGGGAGAACTATCAGAGGTATGGAGGGATCACCTTCTGAGGTACTGAGGAAGCACTACCTGAGGTACTGAGGGAGAACTATCTGAGGTACTGAGGGAGAACTATCTGAGGTACTGAGTGACTACTTTCTGAAGTATTGAGGGAGCACTTTATGAGGTACTGAGGGAGTACTATCTTAGGTCCTGAGGGAGAACTATCTGAGGTACTGAGGGAGCACTTTCTGAGGTATTGAGGGAGAAGTATCTGAGGTACTGAGGGAGCACACTCTGAGTTATTGAGGGAGCACTATCTGAGGTACTGAGGGAGAACTATCTGAGGTAGTGAGGGAGCACCTTCTGAGGTATTGAGGAAGCACTTTCTGAGTTATTGAGGGAGCACTATCTGAGGTACTGAGGGAGCACTTCCTGAGGTATTGAGGGGACACTTTCTGAGGTATTGAGATAGCACTATCTGAGGTATTCAGGGAGCACTATCTGAGGTATTCAGGGAGCACTATCTGAGGTACTGAGGGAGCACTATCTGAGGTATTCAGGGTGAACTATCTGAGGTATTGAGGGAGCACTATCTGGTGGGACAGAGTGCAGAGAATAGAAAGGAACAGATGCAATTCCCTGATCATTTCCTCAGGGTCCCCGGGGCACTCTGGTGTCATAATTTGAAATGGAAGCCACTCCCCATTTCAGCAGATCCAGATCATTTTAAACAATCAGTGAAAAATCACAGCAGCATGTGTCTGAAACATGGTTTGTGGGAAAACTTTCATCAATCTATTGTTACTTGTTGCTTAGAGACGCTTTAGAAAAGCAGCACCCAAACAGACTAATGCTATTGATGCAAGAGGTGGTGCACAGGAAGATCCAACAAGTCTCTGTAGCTGTTGTCTGTCCCCCTGGAGCAGTCATCATGTGAGATCATGGCTCAGTCCTCGGAGATATCATTTCTCCATCAACACCCCGACAATGCCTTTACAGCTGTGTGTGTGTGTGTGTGTGTGAGAGAGAGAGAGACTGCCAGTGTTTGTGTGTGTGAAAGAGTGGATGCATGTGTATCTCTGTGTGTCTGTATATGTGTGCGTGAGAAAGAAATTGCATGTTCATGTGAGAGTGTGTGGCCATGTGTGTTTGAGGGTGTGTGTGTCTCTGTGTGCATGTGTGTGAGTGAGGGTGTGCGTGAGAGAGTGTGTGTGTGAGAGAGAGAGTGTATCTGTGTGTCTGTGTGTGTGAGAGAATGTGTCTGTGTGTCTATTGTGTATGTGTCTGTGTGTCTATGTGGGTATATGTCTGTGTGTCTGTATGACAGTGTGTCTTATGTGAGAAATAGTGTGTATGTGTGTGTGAGAGAGTGTGTATGTCAGTGTGTGTGTGTGAGAGAGTGTGTGTATGCATATTTGAGGGAGCGTGTGTCTGTGTGTGTATGTGTGTGTGAGAGAGAGTGTAACTGTGTGTTTGTGTGTGTGTGAGAGAGAGCGTCTGTGTGTGTGAGAGTGTGTGTCAGTTTGTGTGTGTGTGAGAGTGTGTGTCCATGTGTGTGTGTGAGGGAGAGTGTGTCTATATGTGTTTGAGGGAGCGTGTGTCTGCGAGTGTATGTGTGTATGAGAGAGAGAGTAACTGTGCGTTTATGTGTGTATGTGAGAGAATGTGTCTGTGTGTGCTTGAGGGATCGTGTGTTTGTGTGTCTGTCTGTGTGTATGTGTGAGAGAGAATGTCTGTGTGTGTGAGAGACAGAGAGTGTGTGTGAGAGAGAGTGTCTATGTGCGTGAGAGTGAGTGGGTGTGTGAGAGAATGAGAGTGTGTGTGTGTAAATGAGAGAGAGTGTGTGTATTTGTGTGTGTGAGAGAGTGTATTTGCGTGAGAGTGTCTGTGTGAGAGAGTGAGTGGGTGTGTGAGAGAATGAGAGTGTGTGTGTGTAAATGAGAGAGAGTGTGTGTATTTGTGTGTGTGAGAGAGTGTATCTGCGTGAGAGTGTCTGTGTGAGAGAGTGAGTGGGTGTGTGAGAGAATGAGAGTGTGTGTTTGTAAATGAGAGAGTGTGTGTATTTGTGTGTGTGAGAGAGTGTGTCTGCGTGAGAGTGTCTGTGTGTGTGAGAGAGTGTGTCTGTGTGAGAGAGAGTGTGTCTGCGTGTATGTGTGAGAGAGTGTGCCCGTATGTGTATTTGAGGGAGCGTATGTCTGTGTGTGTATGTGTGTGAGAGATATAGTGTGTGCTTGTGTGTGAGAGTGTGTCTGTGTTTGTGTTTGAGGGAGCGTGTGTCTGTGTGTGTGAGAGAGCCTGTGTGTGGCGGGGTCCTTTGTGTATGTGTGTGTGAGAGTGTGTCTGTGTGTGTTTGAGGGAGTGTATGTGTGTGTGTATGTGTGTAAACTAGCCAATCTTATTGGGTGCTCATGAATATAAAATCCAGCTGCTGCTTCAAGTGAAATGGTCCTCGTGTCTCCAAAGACACAAAAGCTGCAAGAGTGAATGAACTGGGGGAAAGAGAGTGCTGTTCATTCCCGTGGGGATTTATCCGGTAAACCTTCCCCACACACTAACATCCCTCTGGCAATGCAGTGACTAGTCCTGCACACAGTGCCCCAGGTACAAACCAATGTAATGTCTTACCAGAGCATGGGACAGCTCCTCATTAGAGAGCGGTGTCTGATGGGGATTTAATCAGAGGGTCACCATGGCCCGGCTGAAGAGAGAGGTTGGGAAGGAGAGTCCTTCAGTGTAACCCCAGCTGGTGTGGGAATTGAACACACGCTATTGGTTTTACTCTGCATTATAAACCAACTGTCCAGCCAACTGAGCTAACTGACTTCACTCCAGGGGCATGCCCTGTATAACCCACTCATAGCCAGCCTGCACCTCAAGAGGAGCCAGGAGCAAGGCCATTCAGCCCCACCCTAACCCAGAAGGGAGAGCACGGGACGCTGATGGATGAAACAAGCCCCTCCCATCTGGCCGTCTGAAATGGAGCTGGAGGGACAGAGCACATCTGGCCTGCTGTTTACTTCCCTGAGACTGCCCTGCTCCACCTTACAGTGAGAGACTGAGGGGAACCGCAAGGAGATTTCACTTCTCACTGAGAGGCTGCAACTCCAATCCAAATCAGGCTGGTTCCCTCCGAGACTCACGGAAGAGGGCAGCACTCTACAGATCAGGCCCTTGTGTCGTCCTAACCTCCAGTGTGGGGGCCAAGAGCAGGGAGGTAGTGTTAAGAACATAAGACCATCTGAAATAGGAACAGGAGACCATCCAGCCCCTCGAGCCTGCTCTGGTATTCAATAGGATCGTGGATGCTTCAACATTCAATTTGGGAGCTGAAACTAGGACAATACAGAGACAGAGAATCAAATTATTCTGCCATGAGGAATCATCAGATGAAAGCACACACGCACACGGACACACGCACACACACACACAGACACGCACACACACACACAGACACATCCACACACAGACACATACAGGCACACAGACACACACACACAGGCAGACACACATAGACACATACACACACACACAGACACATACAGGCACACACACACGCATACACACACACACACACAAACACACACAGGCACAAACACACACAGGCACATACACACACACACACACAAACACACACAGTGGGATTCAGGCCGTGTGTGGGAACGGGGAGAGACAAAGGAGCAAAATGCTAGAGAGGGATCTGATCCCACAGATTTCACTGCTTCCCTCTCTCTCTGCGGCTCTCATGTCTATTTTTGTGTTCCCAGTTCTCTCTCCCACATCTTTCCTTCAATCCCTATCTCTCAACATCCTTCACAAATCTGTCCTGTTTCTATTTCCCAGTAGATTCCCTTCCTCCTTTATCACCTCACCAGGTTTTTCAGTAATGCTTAATCATTCAGTCTTTCACAAAACTAACACCTTGCTCATCTCTCTCTGCATCTGTTTCTCAGCTCTGTGGGATCTTGCTATTCCTGCCTGTACATCATTGTAGCCACATCACAGCCCCCACCACCACCCCACTCTCTCAGCTCTATGTCTCTGCTGCTGCAGCTCAACTCTCTCTCTCTGTCCTATATCTCTCCCTGGGATTTCCGTCTTGCTGTCTGCCTGAACTTCTCTCCCTCTTTTTCTCTCCCCATTTTCACTTTGTATCTGTCTGACATTGTATTTCTCTTCCTGGAGTTTCACTCTCTCTCTGTCTCTGTCCTGCTCTCTCTCAGTTCTTCTCACTTCCTCTCCCCTTCCCCCCCGCCTGTCTTTGTCTTGTTCTCTCCCTCCCTCATGCTGTCTGCCCGTCCATCTCTCTTTCTCTCCTGTAGTTTCTCTCCCTCTTTCTCCCTGGACCCCTCTGCTCTGTCCCAGTGACTGGGGAAGGGGCATTGGGAAGAGTTTGCCTCAGTGCCTGGTCTCTCCCAGGATTTATCCCGACTGTGGGGAGGGGGTGAATGGAAGGAACATGAAATACTTTTCTGAGTGCGTCTGAAAAAGAGAGAAAGAGAACGAGAAAGGGAGAGTGACAAAAAGAGAGAGAGACATGGAGAGAGTGGAGATGGAGAAAGTGGAGAGAGAGAAATGGGCAGTAAGAGTCAGGGAGGTGGAGTGAGAAAAGGACAGAGTGAGAGACAGGGAGAGAGAGAGAGTGAGAAGGACATATATGGAGGGAGAAGGACAGTGTGTGTACTTGGCGATGGTTTTAGAGTGGGATCTTGCTGTGCATTACAGCAGTCAGTGTCAAAAGGCGAGTTAGACGCTGCACTATGTCCTCCAGCCCAGGGGCTGTAAGTCTGCATGGGAAGGGGGAGTGGGAGACACGGAGAGAATGGGACAGCCAGAGACAGGGGGAGGGTTTGATGGGGTTTTGGGGTTGGTGGAGAAAGGAGGGACTGTGGTCATAGAGAGATGGAGGGAGGGATAGCATGTGATGCAAAGTCTGAGACAGGGTGGAGAAGAGGTCTCCACACGAAGGATAGTCAATGAGGCCATTCAGGGGCCAATCCTGAGGATCCTGAACCAAACCAGGATCATTTAATGGGGCAGGGGGATGATGGGCAGAAATGACTCCATCTGTGATGCAAACCTTCTGTAATTCTCGGGCTGGGATCTTGCTGTACACTAAAACAGTCACAGACCAGTCAGTCAACCCAGACACATTTACCGGTGTGAGAAAGCGAGGACTGCAGATGCTGGAGAGTCAGATTTACAAAGTGTGGAGCTGGAGAAGCACAGCAGGTCAGCCAGGAGAGTCAATGGTTCAGGCCTGACCTGCTGGGCTTTTCCAGCTCCACACTTTTCCACTCAACTCCCTCTGCCCCAGGGAATGGGGCTCACAGCAATGTTGGGGGGGCAGCAAAATATTTGAGGGGGGCACAGTTGGTGAGGTAGGTATTTTGGAGGGAAGGTATTGGGGAAGGGAATAAATTTGGGAGGAGAGTGAAAATGCGGGGCAAAATATTTTTAGGGGATTCAAAATTAGGTGAGCACTTTCAGGTCTGAAACAAAGAAAAAGAGAAAAGGAGTGTGAGAAAAAGAGAGAGAGGTCGAGAGAGTGGGGATGGAGAAGGGGGTTGAGAGAAAGATGGGGCAGAGACAGACAGTGAGAGGGAGGGTGTGAGAGAAAGGCAGATTGAGAGAAAGTGACAGACAGGGAGAGAGAAGGACAAAGAGAGAAGGGGAAGTTAGACTGAGAGAAACAGGCGTTGAAGCATGGACAGACTGAAGGGGGACACTCAGTATTCCAGTTGGTTCCAGCTCCCTCTCTCTCAATGGGTTTTCACATTCCCTCTCTCCCATGCTCCTGAGGTTTGCTTCGGCTTGTCTCGCTCCCTCTCTCTCTCCATCTCTCCGGGTGGTGAGCTGGTCTCTGTCCCTTGCCATGTTGGTCACCTCAGAAAGCCTCCAGAAAATTCAAGAGATCAGTTTGCAGGTGAACCCTGGTTTTGTTCATTTCTTGATGGTTTCCCAGAACTTTCTATACTTCTGGCCAATTCGGAGAATCAGTTAATAGTTTGAAGTGTTGCTAATCATTTGGATGGCTTGTTCCTGTTAGTTTCTTTGTGTAGCAGGACCTGGTGCCTTCCTATCTGGGCCCTCCTTTGTTTGGTGGAGACGTTGTTAGGGATATGCCTGCCCAGGGGAACTGTTGCCTTATGCTGATGGGATAACCATCTGGCTGCTGTCTGGCTTTTGTGATTTGGGAGTATAACTTGTCCAATATACCCAGCATCTCTTGGCTGTCTATCTGTGTTTTAGCAAGGAGGCCGCGACATTTCACCCATTCCCCCTCCCCCACCCAGTCTTTTGACTGGAAAGAAGCTTATACAATGAATTACAAACCTAATTTTAAAAGCTGGTTATGTTTGTTGTCAGAGTAGCCTGCTGTTTGAGCGAAAGCCATTTTGTACATTGGTCAAACCGATTGTCATAGGGCTGATAAGTGATATCATAGAATCCCTACAGAGCAGAAACAGGCCCTTCAGCCCATCGAGTCCACAATGACCCTCTGAAGAGAATGCAACTCAGATCCATCCCCTGATGATATCCCTGAAACCCTGCATTTCCCATGGCTATTCCAGCTAACCTGAATATCCCTCGGCACTATGGGCAATCTGTCAAAAATGTGCACCATTGAACAGTGGGAGAAAACCCATGCAGATGCAGGGAGAATGTACAAACTCCACACAGACAGTCGCTCAGGAGTGGAATCAAACCCAGGTCTCTGGTGCTGTGAGGTAACAGTGCTAACCACTGAGCGACTGTGGCACTTGTAACTGTTTCGACAAAACATATTCCGTTCTGATAATCCATACAGAATTGTGATGCATAGCCAACATCCAGTGAGCAGAATAAATGCAAGGGAATGAGACCTGCTGGCTCAAACTCCTGGAATTCCCTCCCTGAGGACCTTGTGGGTCCACCACCTGCAACAGTTCAAGGAGGCAGCTCACCACCAAAACCAGCTCCCGTGCAGCTACGGACAGGCAATCAATACTGGGCCCAGCCAGGAACACTCAAACGCTGCAAATGAATGAAACTGAGGTGATCACCCGGGGAGTTCCATCTACCTTCCAGCCCCTGAGGGTGTGTCCATGTATTATTCACCATGATCGTACCCATCTGTTGCAGCCTGCAATCCTAACCACCGGTATCCCGAGATATATCAAGGTGAGTGCAGTTAGGGACACAGCCGATGTGGTCCTCTATCTATCACTCCTCTCTCTATCTCACCCCTCTCTCTCTCCCTCAGCGCTTCTCTCTCACACTGCTTCTCTCTCTCAGCCCTCTCTTACTCTCACCCCTCTCTCTGACCCTTCTCTCTCTCACCCTCTCTCTCTTACCCCTTCTCTCTCACACCCCCCCACCCCTCTCTCTCTTACCCCTCTCTCTTCTGACACCTCTCTCTGTCAGCGCTTCGCTCTCACACCGCTTCTCTCTCTCTCACCCCACTCTCACTCTCACCCCTCTTTTTCTCACCTCTCTCTCTTACCCCTCTCTCTTCTGACACCTCTCTCTCTCTCAGCACTTCTCTCTCACATTGCTTCTCTCTCTCTCACCCCTCTCTCTCACCTCTCTCACCCCCACTCTCTCACTGCCCCCTCTCTCACCGCCCTCTCTCCCTCCCCTTTCTCTCACCACCCTCTCTGTGTCTCATCCCCTCTCTCTAAGCCTCACTCTCTCTCACTCTCTCTCACACCCCTCTCTCACTCCCCCCTCTCTCACCCCCCCTCTTTCTCACCCCCACTCCCTCTCACTCTCTCACACACCTCTCTCTCTCACCCGCTCTCTCACCGCCGCTCTCTCACTCCCCCTCTCACAACCCCTCTCTCTCAACCCCCTCTCTCACTCCCCTTTCTCTCTCACTCTCCCTCTCTCACCCCCTCTCTCTCACCCCGCTCTCTCACCGCCCCTCTCCCTCACCCGCCCCTCACTCCCCTTTCTCTGACACCTCTCTCTCTCACCCCCACTCTCTCTCACACTCTCTCTCTCATCCCTCTCTCACCCCTCTCTCTCAACCCCTCTCTTTCTCAGTCCCTCTCTTCACCCACTCTCTCACTGCCCCTCTCTCAAACCCCCACTCCCCCTATCTCACCTCCTCTCTCTCTCATCCCCCTCTCTCTCTTACCCTTCTAT
Source organism: Chiloscyllium plagiosum (assembly GCF_037043375.1). Lineage (NCBI taxonomy): Eukaryota > Metazoa > Chordata > Chondrichthyes > Orectolobiformes > Hemiscylliidae > Chiloscyllium > Chiloscyllium plagiosum. Next base: position 60,677,790 of record NW_028270180.1, read on the forward strand.
TTCTCTCCCTCCCTCCCTCCCTCTCACCCTCTCTCTGTCTCTTTCTCATCCCCTCTCTCTCCTTCTCACTCCCTCTCTCTCTTACCCCATCTCACTCTTACCGTCTCTCTCTCAACCCTTCTCTCTCTCTCACCCCTCTCTCTCTCTCCCATCCCCATCTCTCTCTCCTTCCTTTCTCGAACCCTCGCTCTCTCACCCCTCGCTCTCACGCCCCCCTCACACCCCTCGCTCTCACCCCCCTCTCTCAACCCCTCTCTCAATCCCTCCCTCTCTCTGTCTCTTTCTCATCCCCTCTCTCTCCTTCTCACTCCCCCTCTCTCTCTTACCCTATCTCTCTCACCCCCTCACCTGCGCGCTCTCACACCTCCTCTCTCTCTTACCCTTATCTCCCTCACTCCCTCCCTCTCTCCCACCCTCTCTCAGTCTCTGTCTCATCCCCTCTCTCTCCTTCTCACTCCCTCTCTCTTACCCCATTTCTCTCTCACCTCTCTCTCTCACCCCTACTCTCTCTCTCTCCCACCTCTCTCTCTCAGCCCCCTCACCCCCCTCTCACCCAGCTCTCTCTCACACACCTCTCCCTCTCTCCCATCCCCTCACACCTCCACTCTCTCCCCCCACCTCCCTCAGCCCCCTCCCACCCCTTCTCCCACTGACATCTCCCACACACACCCTCAGCCACCTCCCCCTCTCACCCCCTCTCTCAACCTCCCTTTCTGTCACCCTCTCTCTCACCACTCTAACCCTCATACCTTCTCTCCCCCTCTCTCTCCCCCTCTCTCTCCCGCCTCTCTCACCCCTCTCACTCACCCCTCTCTCTCAACCCCCCCCCTCTCTCACAGTTCCTCTCTCATCCCGTCCCTCTTCCCCCCCCCCCACTCTCATCACTCTTCTCTCACACTCTCCCTATCTCACCCTCTCTCTCAGCCAATTTCTCTCTCAGCCCCTCTCTATCTCAGCCCCTACCGCTCTCACCCACCCTCTCTTTCAACCCCTGTCTCTCTCAGCCCCCCTCTCTCTCACCCACTCTCCCTCATCCCACTCTCTCTCCCCCTCTCTATTACACCCTCTCCCTCTCTCACACCCTTCTAACTCTCTCACCCCTTCACCCCCTCCCTCTCTCCACCACCTCTCCTCCTCTCTCCCCTGTCTCTCTCACCCCTCTCTCACACACTCTCTTTCTCACTCCCTCTCTCTCTCACCACTTACGATCTCTCTCATCCCCCTCTCTCTCACCGTCTCTCTCTCTCAGCCCCTTCTCTCTCAGCCCCTCTCTCTCTCAGCGCCTTTCTCTCTCAGCCCCTCTCTCTCACACCCCCTTTCTCTCTCACCTTGTTATCTCTCTCACCACACTCTCTCTCAACCCCTCTCTCACCTCCTCTCTCTCCACCCTGCTCTCTCAGATCTCACTCTCACCCCTCTCTCTCTGTCACCCTTCACCCTCTCTCCCCTTTACACCCTCTCTCACCCCTCTCTCTCTCTCATCCCTTCACCCTATCTCCCCCGCTCACACCCTCTCTCTCTTACCCACCTCTCTGTCTCTCTCTCACACCTCTCTCCCCCGCCCTCTCACTCATGCCCCCTCTCTCTCGCTCTATTGCATTCTGTCTATCACTACCTTTATCTCTCTCTCATTCCCTTCACTCTGGCGCACTGTCTCACACCCCACCCCCTCTCTCGTGCCCTCTTTCTCTCGTTCGCCCCATTTCACTCTCTCTTTTGACCCCTTTCTTCCTCCCTCCTCCTTGCTCTCGTTCTGTCTCTCTCTAGCGCCCACTCTCTCACCCCATCTCCTTCACACCCCTCTAACTCTCTCATCCGTTCACTCGTTCTCTCTGAACCCCTCATTCACTGTCTATCTCAGCCCCTCTCTCACCCCTTTCGCTCTCTCTCTCGCGTCCCATCTCTCTCATCCCTCTTTCGCTCGCTGCCCCCCTTTCTCTCTCACCCCTTCTCTATCTCTCCCCCTTTCTCTCAATTCCTCTCTCTCACCCCCTCTCTCTCCCACTCTCTCTCCCACCTCCTCTCTCTCACCCCCCCACACATTCACTCTTTCTCTGACCCCCCCTCTTTCTCTCTCCTCTCTCTGATTCTCAGCCCTCTCTCCCTTTTTCACCCCTCTTTCTCTCACCCCTTTCTCTCTTACCCTCTCTCTCACCCTCTCTCTCTCACCCCCTCATCCTCCTCTCTCTCACCCGCTCTCTCTCGCTCTCTCAATCCCTCTCTCTCTAAACCCTTGATCTCTCTCTCACCCTTCTCTCTCTATGTTAGCCCCTTACTCTTAATCCCCCTTCTCTCTCACCCCCTTTCTCTCTTACCCCCTCACCCGTGCTCTTTCTCACCCGTCTGTCTCTCTGAAATCTCCTCTTTCTTATACCCCTCTCGCACCTCTCTCTCTCACACTCCTCTCTCTCTCTCACCCCCTCCCTCTTTCCCACCCTCTCTCTATCTCTTTGTCATCCCCTCTCTCTCCTTCTCACTCCCTCTCTCTCACTCCCTCTCTCTCACCCCTCACTCTCACCCCCCTAACCCCCTCCCTCTTTCTCACCCTCTCTCTCCTCACTCCCTCTCTCTCACTCCCTCTCTCTCACCCCTCATTCTCACCCTCTCTCTCTCTTCCCATCTCTCTCCCACTCTCTCTCTCTCACTCTCGTCTCTCTATCTTTCACAACCCCCCTCTCTCTCACCCTCTCCTCTCTCTCATTCCCCTTCTCTCACCAACCTCTCTCTCATCCCCTTCTCTCTCTCACACACCTCTCTCTCTCCCACCCCCCTCACACTCCCTCTATCTCCACACCCTCTCCTACTCCCATTTCCCACACACCCCCTCACCCACCTACCCCTCTCAACCCCCTCTCTCACCCCCCTCTTACACCCCCTCTCTCACTCAAACCCCTCTCTCTGTCACCCCTCTCTTTCTGTCACCACTCTAACTCTCTTACCTTCTCTCCCCGTCTCTCTCCCCCTCTCTCACTCCTCTCTCTCACCCTCTCTCTCACCCTCTCTCTCTCACATACACCCCTCTCTCTCACGCCCTCCCTCTCTCATCCCGTCCCTCTCTCACACCCTCCCACTTTCACACTCTCCCTCTCTCCCCCTCTCAGTCCCCCCTCCCCATCTCTCCCCCGCTCACACCCTCTCTCTCTTACCCGCCTGTCTCTCTCTCTCACACTTCTCTCTCTCCCCGCCCTCTCTCTCCCGCCCTCCCTCTCACTCCTCTCTCTCTCTCACCCCTTCACTCTATCTCCCCGCTCACACCCTATCTCTCTCTTACCCACTTCTCTGTCTCTCTTTCTCTCTCACACTTCTCTCTCTCCCCCACCCTCTCTCTCCCCAGACCTCTCTCTCATCCCCCCTCTCTCTCGCTCTATTGCCTTCTGTCTATCACTCCCTTTTCTCTCTCTCATTCTCCTTCACTCTCGCGCTCTGTCTCACACCCCTCCCCCTCTCTCGCGCCCTCTTTCTCTCGTTCGCCCCATTTCTCTCTCTCTTTTGACCCCTTTCTTTCTCCCTCCTCCTTGCTCTCGTTCTGTCTCTCTCTAGCACCCACCATCTCACCCCATCTCCCTCACACCCCTCTAACTCTCTCATCCATTCACTCGTTCTCTCTCTCTCTCTCTGTCTCTCTCTTTCAACCCATCATTCACTGTCTATCTCACCCCCTCTCTCACCCCTTTCGCTCTCTTTCTCTCGCGCCCCAATTCTCTCATCCCTCTTTCTCTCACTGTCCCCCTTTCTCTCTCACTCCTTCTCTATCTCTCCCCCTTTCTCTCAATCCCTCTCTCTCACCCCTTCTCTCTCCCACTCTCTCTCCCACCTCTTCTCTCTCACCCCCCACACATTCACTCTTTCTCTGACCCCCTCTCTTTCTCTCTGCTCTCTCTCATTCTCAGCCCTCTCTCTCTCCCCTCTCTCTTTCTCCCCACTCTCCCTTTCTCAGCCCACTCTCCCTTTCTCACCCCTCTCTCTCTCACCCCTTTCTCTCTCACCCTCTCTCTCAACCCGTCTCTCTCACCCTCCTCATCCTCCTCTCTCTCACCCGCTCTCTCTCGCTCTCTCAATCCCTCTCTCTCTAAACCCCCTCTCTCTCACCCCTTGCTCTCTCTCTCTCACCCTTCTCACTCTATGTTCGCCCCTCACTCTTTATCCCCCTTCTCTCTCACCCCACTGTCTCTCAACCCCTTTCTCTCTTACCCCCTCACCCGTGCTCTTTCTCACCCCTCTCTCCCTCAAAGCTCCTCTCTCTAATACCCCTCTCTCTCTTTCCCACCTCTCTCACACACCTCTCTCTCTTTCTCAATCCCTCTCTCTCCCCCCCCTTCCCTCTCTCACACCCGTCTGTCTCACACCCGTCTCTCTCTCACCCCCTCTCTCCCCCCTCTCTCCCAACCTCTCTCTATCTCTTTCTCATCCCCTCTCTCTCCTTCTCACTCCCTCTCTCTCACCCCTCTTTCTCACCCCCCTCATTCTCACCCTCTCTCTCTCTTCCCCTCTCTCTCCCACCCTCTCTCTCTCACTCCCATCTCTCTCTCTCAACCCACCTCTCTCTCACCCTCCCCTCTCTCTCATTCCCCATCTCTCATCAACCTCTCTATCACCTCCCCTCTCACTCTCTCACCCACCTCTCTCTCTCAGCCCCCCTCAACCCCTCTCACACACCTCTCTCTCTCCCACCTCCCTCCCACCCCCTCTATCTCCCTCCCACCTCCCTCACCCCCCTTCCCAACCCCTCTCCAACCCCAATCCCCCCCACACACCCTCACCCACCTACCCCTCTCATTCCCCTCTCTCACCCCCCTCTTACACCCTCTCTCTCTCTCAAACCCCTCTCTCTGTCACCCCTCTCTTTTTCTCACCACTCTAACTCTCTTACTTTCTCTCCCCTCTCTCTCCCCTCTCTGTCTCCCCTCTCTCACTCCCCTCTCTCACCCTCTCTCTCTCCTATCTCTCTCTCACACACCCCTCTCTCACGCCCTCCCTCTCTCATCCCGTCCCTCTCTCACACCCTCCCACTCTCACACCCTCCCTCTCTCCCCCTCTCTCCCCCTTTCTAACCCCTCTTTCTCACCTCTCTCTCTCACACGCGTCTCTCTCATCTCCCTCTCTCATCCCGTCCCTCTTTCCCCCTCCCACTCTCATCCCTCCTCTATCACACTCTCCCTATCTCAGCCCCTCTCTCTCAGCCCATCTCTCTCTCAGCCCCTCCCGCTCTCACCCACCCTCTCTTGCACTCCCTGTCTCTCTCAGACCCTCTCCCTCACTGCCCCCTCTCTCATTCCACTCTCTCTCCCCCTTTCTATTACACAAACTCTCTCACACCCTACTAACTTTATCACCCTTTCACCCCCTCCCTCTGTCCACCACCTCTCCACCTCTCTCTCTCACCCCTCTCTTTCTCACCCCTCTCTCTCTCACCCACTCTCTTTCTCACTCCCTCTCTCTCTCACCACTCACTATCTCTCTCGCCCCTCTCTCTCTCACTGCCTCTCTCTCTCAACCCCTCTCTCTCAGCCCTCTCTCTCTCAGCCCCTTTCTCTCACATCCCCTTTCTCTCTCACTTTGTTATCTCTCTCCCCCTCGCTCTCTCACACCTCTTCTCTTTCCACCTTGCTCTCTCTCTCACCTCTCTCTCTGTCACCCTTCACCCTCTCTCCCTTTACACCCTCTCTCTCACCCTCTCTCTCTCACCCCTTCACTCTATCTCCCCCATTCACACCCTCTCTCTCTTACCCACCTCTCTGTCTCTCTCTCTCTCACCCGTCTCTCTCACCCGTCTCTCTCACACCTCCATCAGCCCTCTCTCTATCAGCCCCCTCTCTCTCCCCAGTCTCTCCCACCCTGATCTCTCTCACACACCTTCTCTCTCACGCCTCTCTCTCTCACCCTCTCTTTCTCCTCCACTCTCACTCACCCCCTTTCTCTTTTGCACCTGCCCTCTCCCCCACCCCGATCTTTCTCATCCTCCCTCTCTCTCACCCTCTCACTCTTCTCTCTCTCTCATTCCCTCTCTCGCCCCCTCTCTCTCTCCAACCCCCTCTCTCCCATTCCCTCTCTCTCACCCCCTCACCTCCACTCTTTCTCTGACCCCCTCTCGTTCTTCCCCCTACTCTTTCTCACCCCTCTCTCCCTTTCTAACCCCCTCTCCCTTTTTCACCCTCTCTCTCTCTCACCCCCTTATCTCTCTCACCCTCACATCCTACCCTCTCTCTCACACCCCCATCCACTCTCTCTCTCTCGCCCTCTGTCTCCTCCCCCTCTCTCCACGCTCTTTCTCCCCCCTCTCTTTCCCCCTCTCTACTCTTCTCCTCCTCCCTCACACACCCTTTTCTCTCACCCCCTCTCTCTCACCCCCTCTATCTCAGCCCACTCTGTCTCTTTATCCCCCTGTCTCTGTCCCCCCCTCTGTACCCTCTCTCTCTGTCCCCGCTCTCTCTGTCTTGTATCTGTTCCCCTTTCTCTGTCCCCCCTCTCTCTGTCCCCCTCTCTCTGTCCCCATCTCTCTCTGTCCCCATATTTCTGTCCCCCTCTCTCTGTTCCCCTTTCTCTGGACTCCTCTCTCTGCCCCCTCTCTCTACCCCCTCTGTCCTCCCTCTCTCTGTCCCCCACTCTCTCCCCGCGCTCTCCCCCTCCCCTCCCACTCTGTCTCTCCATGCCTCTCTCTCTGTCCCCTCTCTCATGCTCACTCTCCCCCTCCCCCTCACCCCCGTCTCTCTACTCCATCTCTCTTCCCCTTTCTCTCTACCCCACTCTCCCTCCCTCTACCTCCTCTCTCTCCACGCCTCTCTCTACCTCCTCTCTCTCTCCCCCCTCTCTCTCTCTCTTCACTAACAGTCTCCCCAAACTCTGTCACCGAATGCTGTCCCCTCTCTCTCCCTCTCTCAGCCGGTCCCTCCTTCACTCCCTCACTCGACCTCTCACTCTCCCCTTCTGTCTCCGCCCTCTCTCTCCACCAGTCTCTCCAGCTCTCTCTCTCACCCTCACTGTCCCCCTCCCGTCTTCACCTCCCGTCTCCCGCTCTCTCCACCTCTCTCTCCCCATCTCTCTACCACTCTCTGTCCCCCTCTCTCTACCCCCACTCTCCCGCCCTCTTCCACCTCCTCTCTCTGTCCCCCTCTCTCTGTACCCCTTCTCTCTAAGTACCACTCTCTCTGTTCCCCCGCTCTCTGTCCCCGTCTCTCTCTGACCCCTCTCGCTCTCTGTCCCCACTCTCTCTCTCTGCCCCCCCTCTATCCACTCTCTCGCTCTCTCTGCCCCATCCCCCCTCTCTCTGTCCTCCCCTCTCTCTCTGTACCGTCTCTCTCTGTCCCTCCCTCTGCACCAATCTTCCCTCTGTTCCCCACCCTGTCCCCCCTCTCGAACCCCTCTTTCTTACCCCGCACTATGACCCCCACTCTCTGACCCCCGACTCTATGACCCCTTCTATCTCACTGCATTCTCTGTCCCCCTCTCTCTGTCCCCCTCCCTTTGTCCCCCTCTCTCTAACCCCTCTCTCTGTCCCACTCTCTGTTCTCCCTCTCTGTCCCCACTCTCTCTGTCCCCATCTCTTTGTCCCCATCTCTCTGTCTCCATCTCTCTGTCCCACCTCTCTGTCCCCACTCTCTCTGTCCCCACTCTCTCTGTCCCCACTCTCTCTGACCCCTTCTCTCTGTGCTCCCTCTCTCTGTCCCCCTTTCTCTCTCCACCCTCTCTCTGTCCCCCTCTCATTGCCCCGCTTTCTGCCCCCTCTCCCTGTGCACCCATTTCTCTGTCACCCCCTTTCACTGTCCCCATCTCTCTGTCCCCCTCTCTGTCCCCAATCTCTCATCACCCCTCTCTCTGTCCCCTCTCTCTCTGTCCTGTCCCCTCTGTCCCTCCTCTCTGTACCCCCTATCTCTGTCCCCCTCTCTCTGTCCCTCCCTCTGCACCGATCTTCCCTCTGTTCCCCACTATGTACCCCCTCTCTCCGACCCCTTCTCTCTGTCCCCCACTATGTCCCCCACTCTCTGTCCAAAGACTCTCTGACCCCTTCTATCTCCCTGCACTTTCTATCTCCCTGCCCTCTCTGTCCCCTCTCTCTGTCCCCCTCGCTTTATTCCACATTCTGTCCCCCCTCTCTCTGTCCCCATCTCTCTGTCCTCCTCTCTCTGTCCTCCCTCTCTCTGTCCCCCGCTCTCTGTCCCCCGCTCTCTGTCCCCATTTTCTGTACCCCTCTATCTGCCCCCTCTTTCCGTCCCCCCGTCTCTCCCCGCGCTCTCCCCCTCCCCTCCTTCACTCTCCCACTCTCTCTCTCTTCCCCCCTCTCTCCGTGCCTCTCTCTCTTCCCCCCTCTCTCCGTGCCTCTCTCTCTGTCCCCTCTCTCATGCTCCCTCTCCCCCTCCCCCTCACTCCCTCTCCCCCTCCCCCCACTCCCTCTCTCTCTACCCCATCTCTCTTTCCCTTTTCTCTCTACCCCCACTCTCTCTCCCTCCCTCTACCTCCTCTCTCTCTCCACGCCTCTCTCTACCTCCTCTCTCTCTCTCCCCTCTCTCTCTCTTCACTAACTGCCTCCCCAAACTCTGCCACCGAAAGCTGTCCCCTCTCTCTCTCTCTCTCTCTCTCTCTCTCAGCCGGTCCCTCCTTCACTCCCTCACTCGACCTCTCACTCTCCCCTTCTGTCTCCGCCCTCTCTCTGCACTAGTCTCTCCAGCTCTCTCTCTCACCCTCACTGTCCCCCTCCCGTCTTCACCTCCCGTCTCCCGCTCTCTCCACCTCTCTCTCCCCATCTCTCTACCACTCTCTGTCCCCCTCTCTCTACCCCCACTCTCCCGCCCTCTTCCACCTCCTCTCTCTGTCCCCCTCTCTCTGTACCCCTTCTCTCTAAGTACCACTCTCTCTGTTCCCCCGCTCTCTGTCCCTCTCTCTCTGACCCCTCTCGCTCTCTATCCCCACTCTCTCTCTCTCTGTCCCCCCTCTATCCACTCTCTCGCTCTCTCTGCCCCATCTCCCTCTCTCTGTCCTCCCTTCTCTCTCTGCGCCCCTCTCTCTGTCCCTCCCTCTGCACCGATCTTCCCTCTGTTCCCCACCCTGTCCCCCCTCTCGACCCACTCTTTCTATCCCCCCACTATGTCCCCCACTCTCTGTCCCCGACTCTCTGACCCCTTCTATCTCCCTGCTCTCTCTGTCCCCCTCTCTCTGTCCCCCTCCCTTTGTTCCCCCTCTCTCTACCCCCTCTCTCTGTCCCACTCTCTGTTCTCCCTCTCTGTCCCCACTCTTTCTGTCCCCACTCTCTCTGTCTCCATCTCTCTGTCTCCATCTCTCTGTCACCATCTCTCTGTCCCACCTCTCTGTCCCCCCTTTCTCTGTCCACCCCCTCTCTGTCCCCCTCTCATTGCCCCGCTTTCTGCCCCCTCTCCCTGTGCACCCATTTCTCTGTCACCCTCTTTCTCGGTCCCCAACTCTCTGCCCCCTCTCTCTCTGTGTCCCCCTCTCTGTCCCCAATCTCTCTGTCACTCCTCTCTCTGTCCCCTCTCTCTCTGTCCTGTCCCCTCTGTCCCTCCTCTCTGTACTCCCTATCTCTCTCCCCCTCTCTCTGTCCCTCCCTCTGCACCGATCTTCCCTCTGTTCCCCACTCTTTACCCCCTCTCTCCGACCCCTTCTCTCTGTCCCCCCACTATGTCCCCCGCTCTCTGTCCCCAGACTCTCTGATCCCTTCTATCTCTCTGAACTGTCTGTCCCCCGCTCTCTGTCCCCTCTCTCTGTCCCCCTCACTTTGTCCCCCTCTCTCTACGAGGAGAAAGTTTGTTGTAGGTACTGGTTGTCCTAGTTGGATTTTTGATGTAGGTACTGGTTGTCCTGCTTGGGTTTTGTTGTAGGTACTGGTTGTCCTGGTTTCTTCCTGACCTCTCCGCCCCCACCCCAGTCTGACCTCTCACCCTCACCTTGACCTCGCTCCTCCAATCACATTTCCGACGCCCCTCCCCCAAGTCCCTCCTCCCTACCTTTTATTTTAGCCTGCTGGACACACTTTCCTCATTCCTGAAGGACGGCCTATGCCTGAAACGTCGTTTCTCCTGTTCCCTGGATGCTGCCTGACCAGCTGCGCTTTTCCAGCAACACATTTTCACCCCCCTCTCTCTACTCCCTCTCCCTGTCCCTGTCTCTCTGTCCCCCCTCTCTCTGTCCCCCACTCTCTGTCCCCCACTCTTTGTCCCCATTTTCTGTACCCCTCTATCTGCCCCCTCTATCTGCGTGGATACAGGAATGGTGCAGGAGGGAGGGAATCCGGTATTTGGATAACTGGGGTTCTTTCTGGGGAAGGTGGGACCTCTATAAACAGGATGGTCTGCACCTGAACCTGAGGGGCACCAGTATCCTTGGTGGGAGGTTTACTACTGCTCTTGGGGGGGGCGGGGGGGGGGGGGTTAAACTAACTCTGCAGGGGCATGGGAACCCAGACTGTAGCTTTAAGGTGCAGGACCTGGAGTGTAGGGAGGTTAGGAACATGGCATCAATTTCAAAGGGGGGTGTCTGGAAACAGTAAAGTGGCTTGAAGTGTGTATACTTCAATGCAAGAAGTATACAAAATAAGGTAGGTGAACTTGAAGCGTGGGTTGGTACCTGGGACTTCGATGTTGTGGCTATTACGGAGACATGGGTAGAACAGGGACAGGATTGGCTCTTGCATGTCCCAGGGTTTAAATGTTTTAGTAGGGTCAGAGGTGGGGGTAAAAGAGGGGGAGGTGTGGCATTGCTTGTCAAAGATAGTATTACACCTGTGGAAAGGACGATGGATGAAGACTCGCCATCTGAGGTAGTTTGGGCTGAGGTTAGGAATAGGAAAGGTGAGGTCACCCTGTTAGGAGCTTTTTACAGGCCTCCTAATAGTCCTAGAGACGTAGAAGAAAGGATTGCGAGGATGATTCAGGAGAAGAGTGAAAGTAATAGGGTGGTTGTTATGGGGAACTTTAACTTTCCTGATATTGATTGGGAAAGCTATAACTCAAGTTCATTAGATGGGTCAGTGTTTGTCCAATGTGTGCAGGAGGGTTTCCTGACACAATATGCAGATAGGCCAACAAGAGGTGAATCCATACTGGATTTGGTTCTGGGTAATGAACCAGGCCAGATTGTAGAATTAGAGGTAGGTGAGCACTTTGGGGACATTGACCACAATTCAGTGACTTTTACTCTCGTGATGGAGAGGGATAACTGGGGGCAGAGAAATTATGACGCGGTGAGACATGACTTAGGATGTGTGGTTTGGAAAAGTAAGCTTCAAGGCAAGGGTGTAATTGATATGTGGAGCTTGTTCAAGGAGCAACTATTGAGTGTCCTTGACAAGTATGTTCCCGTCAGCCAGGGAGGGGTCGTGTGAGGTAGCCGAGGTTTAATAAGGAATTGGAATCCCTTGTTAAATGGAAGAGGGCAGCCTATGTAAAGATGAGGCGTGAAGGTTCAACTGGGGCGATTGAGAGTTATAAGGTAGCCAGGAAGGATCTGAAGAGAGAGCTAAGAGCAGCAAGGAGGGGACATGAAAGGTCCTTAGTTGGTAGGATTAGAGAAAACCCTAAGGCTTTCTATAGGTATGTCAGGAATAAAAGAATGCCTAGGGTAGGAATAGGTCCAGTCAAGGATAGTAGTGGGAAGTTGCGTGTGGAGGCTGAAGAGATTGGGGAGACACTGAATGAATACTTTTCATCAGTATTCAATCAGGAACAGGACATTGTTGTCAATGTGAGTACTGAGTCACAATTAAGTAGGATGGATAGCTTTGAGGTATGTAGAGAAGAGGTGCTGGAAATTCTGGAAAGAGTGAAAATAGATAAGTCCCCTGGGCCTGATGGCATTTATCCTAGGATTCTCTGGGAAGCAAGGGAGGAGATTGCAGAGCCATTGGCCTTGATTTTTATGTCCTCTTTGTCTACAGGAGTAGTCCCAGAAGACTGGAGGATAGCAAATGTGGTTCCCTTGTTCAAAAAGGGGAGTAGGGATAACCCTAGTAACTATAGGCCGGTGAGTCTCACTTCTGTTGTGGGCAAAGTCTTAGAGAGAATTGTAAGGGATAGGATTTATGAACATCTGGAAAGGAATAATGTGTTCAAGGATAGTCAGCATGGTTTTGTGAAGGACAGGTCGTGCCTCACAAACCTTATTGAATTCTTTGAGAAGGGGACTAAGGAGGTGGACGAGGGGAAAGCAGTAGATGTGGTGTATATGGATTTTAGTAAGGCGTTTGATATGGTTCCCCATGGTAGACTACTGCAAAAAATACGGAGGTATGGCATTGAGGGTGAGTTGGAGGTTTGGATTAGGAGTTGGCTGGATGGAAGAAGACAGAGGGTAGTGGTTGATGTAAAGGTTCATCTTGGAGTGCCGTCACTAGCGGTGTTCTGCAAAGATCTGTTTTGGGACCATTGCTGTTTGTCATTTTTATAAATGACCTGGAGGAGGGGTTAGAAGGTTGGGTGAGCAAGTTTGCGGATGATACGAAAGTCGGAGGAGTTGTAGACAGTGAAGGAGGATGTGGCAGGTTACAGCGGGATATACATAAGCTGCAGAACTGGGCAGAAAGGTGGCAGATGGAGTTCAATGTAGCTAAGTGTGAGGTGATTCACTTTGGTAAGAGTATCAAAAAGATGGGGTACTGGGCTAATGGTCGGATATTTGGTAGTGTGGATGAGCAGAGGGATCTTTGTGTCCATGTACACAGATCTCTGAAATTACCACCCAGGTAAATAGTGCGGTGAAGAAGGCATATGACGTACTGGCTTTTATTGGTAGAGGAATTGAGTTCCGGAGCCCTGACGTCATGTTGCAGTTGTATAAGACTCTGGTGCGGCTGCATCTGGAGTATTGTGTGCAGTTTTGGTCGCCATACTGTAGGAAGGATGTGGGGGCACTGGAACGGGTGCAGAGGACGTTTACCAGGATGTTGCCTGGTATGGTAGGAAGATCGTATGAGGAAAGGCTGAGGCACTTGGGGCTGTTTTCATTGGAGAAAAGAAGGTTTAGGGGTGACTTGATAGAGGTGTACAAGATGATTAGGGGTTTAGATAGGGTCGACAGTGAGAACCTTTTTCCACGTATGGAGTCAGCTATTACAAGGGGGCATAGCTTTAAAGTAAGGGGGGGTAGGTATAGGACAGATGTTAGGGGTAGGTTCTTCACTCAGCGAGTCGTGAGTTCATGGAATGCCCTGCCAGTAGCAGTGGTGGACTCTCCCTCTTTATGGGCATTTAAGCGGGCATTGGATAGGCATATGGAGGATAGTGGGGTAGTGTAGGTTAGGTGGGCTTGGATCTGCGCAACATCGAGGGCCGAAGGGCCTGTACTGCGCTGTATTCCTCTATGTTCTATGTTCTTTCCGTCCCCTTCTCTGTCCTCCCTCTCTCTGTCCCCTACTCTCTGACCCCCTCTCTCTGTCCCCGTCTCTCTGTCCCCCCTCTGTCCCTTCCCTCTCTCTGTCTCCCTCTTTTTCTCCCACTCTCTCTGTCCCCGCCTCCCTCTCTGTCCATTCTCTCTCTCCCTCCACTCTCTCTATCCCATCTCTCGCTCTCTCTGCCCCCACTCTCTGTCCCCGTCTCTCTATTCCCCTCTCTGTGTCCCTCTCTGTCCTCCCTCCCTCTGTCACCCCTCTCTCTGTCCTCCCTCTCTCTGTCCCTCACTCTCTCTGTCCCCCTCTCTCTGTTCCCGCCGTCTGCCCCCCTTCTCTCTGTCTTCCCTCTCTCTTTTCGCCCCTCTTTCCCTCTCTCTGACCCCCCTCTCTGTCACCTCTCTGGCACCCCTCGCTCTGTCTCCTCTCTCTACCCCCTCTATCTCTGCCCCCCCATCCTCCTCTCACTGTCCCTCTCTCTCTGTACCCCCCTCTCTCCCCCTCCTCTCTTTACACCCCATCTCTGCCTCCACTTTCTGTCCCCACTCTGTCGCCCCTCTCTCTGTCCCCCGTCACGATGTCCCCCTCTCTCTGCCCTCTGACACCCCCTTTCTTTCCCTCTCTATCGCCCCCTCTATCTCTTCCCATCTCTCTTTCCTCCCCTCTGTCCCCTACTCTGTCCACTCTCTCTGTCCCCTCTCTCTCTCTCCACCTCTCTCTGTGCCCACACTCTCTGACCCCTTCTATCTCCCCGCGCTCTCTATCCCCACTCTCTATCCCCTCTCTCCATTCCCGTCTCTCTGTTCCCCTCTCTTTGTTAACCTCTCTTTGCCCCCTTCTCTCAGCCCCCCTGTCTCTGTCGCCATTTCTCTGCCCCCGTCCCCCTCTCTCTGTCCCCCTCTCTTTGTACGGCCTCTCTCTGTCCCACTCTCTCTCTCTCTCTGTCCCCCTCTCTCTGTCCCCTCGCTTTCTGTCCCTCTCTCTCTCTCTCTCTGCCCCCTCTCGCTCTCTGTCCCCCTCTCTCTGTCCTCCCCTCTCTCTGTCCTCCCACTCTCTGTCCTCCCTCTCTCTGTCCCCCGCTCTCTGTTCCCCTTTCTCTGTATCCCTCTCTCTGCCCACGCTTTCCGTCCCCCTCTCTCTGTTCCCATCTCTCTATCCTCGTCTCTCTGACCCCCCTCTCTGTTCCCTCTCTACCTCCCCCCTCTCAGTCCCCTCCCTCTCTGTCCGTTCTCTCTCTCACCTCCCCACCCTCTCGCTATCTCTGCCCCCACTGTCTGTCCCCGTCTCTCTCTCCCCATCTCTCTGTCCCCCTTCTCTGTCCCCCTCTCTCTGTCCCCCTCTCTCTATCCTCCCTCTCTCTGTCCTCCCTCACTCTGTCCTCCCCCTCTCTGTCCCCCCTCTCTCTGTCCCCCTTTCTCTCTGTCTTCACTCCCTCTTTCCCCCTCTCTTTCCCTCTCTCTGTTCCCCCTCTCTGTCCCCCCTCTGACACCCCTCACGGTGTCCCCCTCTCTCTACACCCTCTATCTCTGTATCCCCTCTCACTGTCCCCTCTCGGTCTCCCTCTCTCTGTCCCCCTCTCTCTGTCCCCATCTCTCTGTACCCCTTTCTCTGTACCTATCTCTCTGTACCCCTCTCTCTGTCCTCCCTCTCTCTGCCCCCGCTTTCCGTCCCCCTCTCTCTGTCCGTTCTCACTCTCCCCCCACTCTCTCAATCCCATCTTTCGCTCTTTCTGCACCCCCAATCTCTGTCCACGTCTCTCTATTCCCCTCTCTCTGTCCCTCTCTCTCTGCCCTACCTCTCTCTGTCCCCCCTCTCTGTCCCCCCTCTCTGTTCCCCCCCTCTCTGTCCCTCACTCTCTCTGTCCCCCTCTCTCTGTCCGCGCCCTCTGCCCTCCTTCTCTCTGTCTTCCCTCTCTCTTTTTGCCCCTCTCTTTTCCTCCCTCTGTTCCCCCCTCTCTGGCACCCCTCGTTCTGTCCCCCTCTCTCTACCCCCTCTCTCTACCCCCTCTCTCTGTCCCCCTCTCTCTGTCCGCCTCTCTCTGTCCCCCCCTCTCTCCCCCTCCTCTCTTTACACCCCACCTCTGCCTCCTCTCTCTGTCTCCACTCTGTCGCCACTTTCTCTGTACCCCAATCACTATGTCCCCCTCTCTCTGCCATCCGACCCCTCCTTTTTGTCCCTCTCTGTCGCCCCCTCTCTCTCCCCCTCTTTCGTTCCCCCCTTTTGTCCCCTACTCTGTCCACACTCTCTGTCCCCTCTCTCTCTCTCTCCACCTCACTCTGTGCCCCCACTCTCTGACCCCTGCTATCTCCCCGCGCTCTCTATCCCCACTCTGTCCCCTCTCTCTGTTCCCCTCTCTTTGTTAACCTCTCTTTGCCCCCTTCTCTCAGCCCCCCTGTCTCTGTCGCCATTTCTCTGCCCCCGTCGCCCTCTCTCTGTCCCCCTCTCTTTGTACGGCCTCTCTCTGTCCCACTCTCTCTGTCCTCCCTCTCTCTGTCCTCCCTCTCTCTGTCCCCTCGCTTTCTGTCCCTCTCTCACTCTCTGTCCCCTCTCGCTCTCTGTCCCCCTCTCTCTCTGTCCCCCCTCTATACCCTCTCTCGATCTCTCTGCACCCCCATCCTCCCTCTCTCTGTCCTGCCCTCTCTCTCTGTACCCTCTCTCTCTCTTGTCCCCTCTGAACATCCTCTCTCTGTCCCCCACTCTGTCCCTCCTCTGCTCTGCCCTTCTCTCTGTCCCCCCTTTGTCTGTCTCCCTCTCTCTGTCCCCCTCTCTGAACCTCATCTCTCTGTACGCCACTCTCTGTCCCTGCTCTGCTGGGCCCCATCTCTCTGTCCACCCTCTCTGTCCCCCACTCTTTCTGTCCCCCCTCTGTCCCTACTCTCTGTATCCCTCGCTCTATCCCCCCTCTCTCTCTGCCCCACTCCCTCTGTCCCCCGGCTCTCTGTTCCCCCCTCTCTGCCCCTCGTCGCCCCTCTCTTTGTCCCGCATCTCTGTGTATCCCTCTCCCTCTGTCCCCCTCTCTCTGTCCCCCCTCTCTCTGTCCCCCTCTCTCTGTCCTCCCTCTCTCTGTCCTCCCTCTCTCTGTCCCCTGTCTCTGTTCCCCTTTCTCTGTATCCCTCTCTCTGCCCCCGTTTTTCTGTCCCCCTCTTTCTGTTCCCATCTCTCTATCCCTGTCTCTCTGTCCCCCATCTCTGTTCCCTCTCTCTGTCTCCATCTCTATCTCCCCCTCTCTCTGTCCCCACCCTCTCTGTCCGTTCTCTCTCTCACCCCCCATCTCTCTATCTCTTCTCTCGCTCTCTCTGCCCCCACTCTCTCTCCCCCTCTCTCTGTCCTCCCACTCTCTGTCCTCCCTCTCTCTATCCTCCCTCTCTCTGTCCCTCTCTCTCTGTTCCCCCTGGCCCCCTCTCTGTCCCTCACTCTCTCTGTCCGCGACCTCTGTCCCCATTTCTTTCTGTGCCCCCTCTCTTTCCCCTCTCTTTCCCTCTCTCTGTCCCCCCTCTGACACCCCTCGCGCTGTCCCCCTCTCCCTACCCCATTTTTCTCTGTATCCCCTCTCACTGACCCGCCTCTCGGTCCGCCTCTCTCTGTCCCCTCTCTCTCTGTCTCCTCCCTCTCTGTCCCCTCTCTGTCTGTCCTCCCTCTCTCTGTCCCCGTCTCTCTGTACCCCTTTCTCTGTATCCCTCTTTCTGCTCCCCTTTCTCTGTACCTATCTCTCTGTACCCCTCTCTCTGTCCCCGTCTCTCTGTCCCCCACCTCTTTGTCCTCCCTCTCTCTGACCACTCTCTCTGTTCCGTCTCTCTGTTCCCCTTTCTCTGTACCCCTCTCTCTTCCCCCTCTTTCCATCCCCCTCTCTCTGTCCGTTCTCTCTCTCCCCCCACTCTCTCTATCCCATCTCTCCCTCTTTCTGCCACCACTCTCTGTCCCCGTCTCTCTATTACCCTCTCTCTGTCCTCCCTCTCTTTGTTCTCCCTCTCTTTCTCCTCCCTCTCTCTGTCCCCCATTTCTCTGTCCCCCCTCTCTCTATTCTCCATCTCTCTGTCCCTCACTCTCTCTGACCCCCTCTCTCTGACGGCACCCTCTGCCCCCTTCTCTCTGTCATCCCTCTCTCTTTTCCTCCCTCTCTTTCCCTCTCTCTGACCCTCTCTGGCACCCCTCACTCTGTCCCCCTCTCTCTACCCCCTCTATCTCTGCCCCCCTCTTTCTGCCTCCTCTCTCTCTGATGCCCTTCTGCCCACCTCTCTCTGTACCCCCTCTCTCTCCCCCTTCTCTTTTAATACGCCATCTCTGCCCCCCTCTCTGTCCCCCCTCTGTCGCCCCTCTCTCTCTTTCCCCATCACTATGTCCCCCCTCTCTCTGCCCTCCGACTCACTCTTTCTGTCCCCCTCTCTCTGTTCCCTACTCTGTCCACTCTCTCTGTCCTCTTTCTCTCTCTCTCTACCTCTCTGTCCCCCTACTCTCTGACCCCTTCTATCTCCCCACGCTCTCTGCCCTCCCACTCTCTGTCCCCTCTCTCTGTTCCCCTCTCTTTGTTAACCTCACTTTGCCCACCTCGCTCTGCCCCGCTCTCTCTATCCTCACTTCTCTGCCCCCGTCCCCCTCTCTCTGTCCCCCCTCTCTGTCTCCCCTCTCTTTGTACCCCCCTCTCTCTGTCCCCCTCTCTCTGCCCCCGACTCCCTCTTTCTGTCCCGCATCGCTCTGTACTCCCCCTCCCTGTGTCCCCCTCTCTCTGCCCCTCTCCCACTGTCGCCTCCTCTCTCTGTCCCCCACTCGCTCTGTTCCCCCTCTCTGTCCCCTATTCTGTCCACACTCTCTGTCCTCCCTCTCTCTCTCAACCTCTCTCTGTCCCCCACTCTCTGACCCCTTCTATCTCCCTGCGCTCTCTGCCCCCCTCTCTCTGTCCCCTCACTCTCTGTCCCCTCTCTCTGTTCCCCTCTCTTTGCCCCCTCGCTCTAACCATCCTCTCTCTGTCCCTCTCTCTGTTCCCTCTCTCTCTGTCCCCCTCTCTCTGTCCCCCTCTGTCTGTCCCCCTCTCTCTCTGTCCCCCTCTCTCTGTCCCCCCTCTCTCTATGTACCCCCTCTCCCTCCATCCCCTTCTCTCCGTCCTCCCTCTCTGTCTCCCCTCTCTGTGTCCCTCTCCCTCTGTCACCTCTCTGTCCCCCTTCTCTCTGTCCCAATCCTCTCTATCCCCACTCTCTCTCCCCCTCTCTCTGCACCCCCCACTCTGTCCCGCCCCTCCCTCTGTCCCCCTCTCTCTGTCCCCCTCTCTTTGTCACCCCATCTCTTTTCCCCTCTTTTCCCCTCTGTCCTCTCTCTCTCTGTCATCCATCTCTCTACCCCCCTCGCTTTGTCCCCCCTCTGTACCTTCCACTCTGTCCACCCTCTCTGTCCCCACCTCTGCTCCACCCCACTCTCAACACTCCACGTCCTCCTCTCTCTGTCTCCTTTCTCTGTCCCCCCTCTGACACTCCTCTCTGTGTCCCCCTTTCTCTACCCCCTCTATCTCTGTCCCCTCTTTCTGTCCCCCTGTCTCTGTACCCCTCTCTCTGACACCCTTTTTATGTTCCTCCCCACCTCTCTCTCTGTCCCCCCTCTCTCTCTCTCCCCCCCTCTCTCTGTCCCCACCGGTCTCTCCCCCTCCTCTCTGTCCACCCCATCTCTGCCCCCTCTCTCTGTCCCCCCCGTCGCCACTCTCTGTGCCCGATCACTCTGTCCCCTTCTCACTGCCCCCCGACCCCCTCTTTCTGTCTCACGTCTATCTGTACTCCCTCTCTCACTGTCACTCTCTCTCAGTCCCCCCTCTGTCCCCAACTCTGTCCACTCTCTCTGTCCCCTCTCTCTCTTTATTCACCTCTCTCTGTGGCCCCCGTCCCCTCTGTCCCCCTCTCTCACGCCCTTCTCTCTCCGTCCCCCTCTCTCTGTCCCCCTCACTCTATCCCCCGCACTCTGTCCCCTCTTTCTCTCTCTGTCCCCTCTCTCACTCTCTCTGCCCCCCAGTCCGCCCTGTCTCTGTCCCCCATCTCCCTCCCACTCTGTCTGTATCTCCCTCTTCTCTGTCCCCCTTTCTCTGTGGCCCCCCCTCTCTGAACCCCCTTTCTCTGTCCCCTACTCTGTCCCCACACTCCGTACTGGAAATGTGTTGCTGGAAAAGCGCAGCAGGTCAGGCAGCATCTAGGGAACAGGAGAATCGACGTTTCGGGCATTAGCCCTTCTTCAGGAAGGGCTAATGCCCAAAACGTCGATTCTACTGTTCCCTAGATGCTGCCTGACCTGCTGCGCTTTTCCAGCAACACATTTCCAGCTCTGATCTCCAGCATCTGCAGACCTCACTTTCTCCCCACACTCCGTACCCCCACTCTCTGTCCGCAACTCTCTGCCCCCACTCTCTGACCCCTTCTATCTCCCCCTTCTCTCTGTCCCTAATCTTTCAGTCCCCACTCTCTTGATCCCTCCTCTCTGTACACTCCTGTCTCTGGCCCCTCTCCCTGTCCTCCCACTCTCTGATGCCTTCTATCTCCCCGAGCTCTCTGCCCCTCTCTCTGTCCCCCTCTCTGTCCCCACTCTCTCTGCCTCCCCCGCTGTCCAACCCTCTCTCTGTCCCCTTCTCTCTATGTCCCCCTCTCTCTGTCCCCACTTCTCTATCCCCTCTCTGTCCTCTCCTCACTGGCCCCCCTTTCTCTGTGCCCACTCGCTCTTCCCCCTCTCTCTGTTCCCCTCACTCTGACCCCCTCTCTCTGTTCTCCCTCTCTCTGTCCCACCTCTCTCTGTCCCCACATCCTCCTTCTCTCTTCCCCTTCTCTCTGTCCCCACCATCCTCCCTCTCTCTGTAACCCTCACTCTGTCTCCCTCGCTCTGTCCCCCCTCTTTCTGTCCCACTCTCTCTGTCCTCCCTCTCTCTGTCCCCACTTCTCTGCCCTCCCTGTCCTCCCCTCACTGGCCCTCGCTCTCTGTGCCCACTCTCTCTTCCCCCTCTCTCTGTTCCCCTTTCTCTGACCCCTCTCTCTGTCTCACCTCTCACTGTGTGTCCCCCTCTCTGAACCCCCTCTCTCTGTTCCCCACTCTCTGTCCCCCCTTTAATCTGCGCCTCTCTCTGTCCCAACTCTGCCCCCCTTTCTCTGTCGCCCACTCTGTCCCCCACTCTATCTCCCACTCTCTGTCCTCCCACACTCTGATGCCTTCTATCTCCCCGAGCTCTCTGTCCCCCTCTCTCTGTCCCCCTCTCTCTGTCCTCCTCTGTCTATCGCCCTCTCTCTGTCCCCCTCTCTCTGTCCCCCTCTCTCTTTCCTCCTCTCTCTCTGTCCCCCTCTCTCTGTCCTCCTCTCTCTGTCCCCCTCTCTCTGCCCCGCGCTCTGTCCCCTTTCTCTGTCCCCCTTTCTCTGTCCCCCCTCTCTCTGTTCCCCCTCTCTCTGTCCCCGCCTCTCTCTCTGTCCCCCTCTCTCTATCCCCCCTCTCTGTCCCCTCTCTATGTCCCCTTTCTCTGTCCCCCTCTCTCTGTCCCCGCCTCTCTCTCTGTTCCCCGTCTCTCTGTCCCCCCTCTGTCATCCCCTCTCTGGACCTCCTTTCTCTGTACCCACTCTCTCTTCCCCCTCTCTCTGTTCCCCTCACTCTGACCCCCTCGCTCTCTGCCCCCTCGCTCTGTCCCTCTCACTCTGTCCTCCCTCTCTATCCCACCTCTCTCTGTCCCCCATCCACCCATTCTCTGTCCCTCTCTCTCTGTCCTCCCTCTCTCTGTCCCACCTCTCTCTGTCCCCCATCCTCCCTCTCTCTGTCTCCCACTTTCTGTCCCCTCTTTCTTTCCCCCTCTCTCTGTCTCCCCTCTCGCTCTTTCCCCCCTCTCTATCCCCTACTCTGTCCACACTCTCTGACCCTCTCTCTCTCTCCACCTCTCTCTGTACCCCCACTCTCTGATCCCTTCTATCTCCCTGCGCTCTCTGTCCCCCTCTCTCTGTCCCCTTCTCTCTTTTCCCCTCTTTTTTCCCTCTCTTTGTTCCCCCCCTCTACCCCTCTCTCTCTCTGTCCCCCTCTCTCTGTCCCCACTCTCTCTGCCTCCCCCGCTGTCCAACCCTCTCTCTGTCCCCCTTCTCTCTCTGACCCCCCTTTCTCTGTGCCCACTCTCTCTTCCCCTCACTCTGTTCCACTCACCCTGACCCCCTCTCTCTGTCCTCCCTCTCTCTGTCCCACCTCTGTCTTGATCCCTCCTCTCTGTCCCCCCATCCTCCCATTCTCTGTCCCTCTCTCTCTGTCCTCCCTCTCTGTCCCACCTCTCTCTGTACCTCCCATCCTGCCTCTCTCTGACCCCTCTCTCTGTCCCCCTCTCTCTGTCCTCCCTCTCTCTGTCCCACCTCTCTCTGTCCCCCCCATCCTCCCACTCTCTGTCTCCCTCTCTCTGTCCCCCCTCTTTCTGTCCCCCCTCCCTCTGTCCTCCCTCTCTTTCCCCCTTCTCTCACCCCCGTCCTCCCCTCTCTGTCCCCCGCTCTCTGTGCCCACCCTCGCTTTCCCCTCTCTCTGTTCCCCTCACTCCGACCCCCTCTCTCTGACCCCCTCTCTCTGCCCTCTCTCTCTGTCCTCCCTCTCTCTGTCCCACCTCTCTCTCTGTCCCCCCCATCCTCCCACTCTCTGTCTCCCTCTCTCTGTCTCCCCTTTTTCTGTCCCCCCTCCCTCTGCCCTCCCTCTCTGTCTCCCCGTCCTACCCTCTCAGTCCCTAGCTCTCTGTGCCCACCCTCTCTTCCACCTCTTTCTGTTCCCCTCACTCTGACCCCCACTCTCTGTCCCTCTCTCTCTGTCCCCCTCTCTCTATCCCCCTCTCTCTGTCCTCCCTTTCTCTGTCCCACCTCTCTCTCTCTGTACCCCCATTCTACCTCTCTCTGTCCCCCTCCTTCTGTCCCCCTCTTTCTGTCCCCCTCTTTCTATCCCCTCTCTCTGTCCTCCCTCTCTCTGTCCCACCTCTCTCTGTCCCCCCGTCCTCCCTCTCTCTGTCTCCCACTTTCTATCCCCCATCTTTCTGTCCCCCCTCTCTCTGTCCCTCCCTCGCTCTTCCCCCCTCTCTGTCCCCTACTCTGTCCACACTTTCTGTCCCCCCCTGTCTCTCTCCACCTCTCTCTGTCCCCCCACTCTCTGTCTCCTTCTATCTCCCTGCGCTCTCTGTCCCCCTTTCTCTGTCCCCCACTCTCTGTCCCCCACTCTCTGTTCCCCTCTCTTTGTCCCCCCTGTCTCCACCCCTCCTCTCTCTGTCCCTCTCTCTCTGTCCCCACTCTCTCTGCCTCCCCCGCTGTCCAACCCATTCTCTGTCTCCCTTCTCTCTATGTCCCCCTCTCTCTGTCCCCACTTCTCTGTCCCTCCTCTGTCCTCCCCTCTCTGCCTCCCCTTTCTCTGTGCCCAGTCTCTCTTCCCCCTCTCTCTGTTCCCCTCACTCTGACCCCCCCTCTCTATCCTCCCTCTCTCTGTCCCACCTCTCTCTGTCCCCACATCCTCCCATTCTCTGTCCCTCTCTCTCTCTCCTCCCTCTCTCTGTCCTCCCTCTCTCTGTTCCACCTCTCTCTGTCCCCCCATCCTCCCACTCTCTGTCTCCCACTTTCTGTCCCCTCTTTCTTTCCCCCCTCTCTCTGTCCCCCCTCTCGCTCTTTACCCCCTCTCTATCCCCTACTCTGTCCACACTCTCTGTCCCTCTCTCTCTCTCCACCTCTCTCTGTAACACCACTCTCTGATCCCTTCTATCTCCCTGCGCTCTCTGTCCCCCTCTCTCTGTCCCCTTCTCTCTGTTCCCCTCTCTTTTTTTCCCTCTCTTTGTCCCCCCTCTCTCTACCCCTCCTCTCTCTGTCCCCCTCTCTCTGTCCCCACTCCCTCTGCCTCCCCCGCTGCCCAACACTCTCTCTGTCCCCCTTCTCTCTCTGTCCCCCCTTTCTCTGTGCCCACTCTCTCTTCCCCCTCTCTCTGTTCCACTCACCCTGACCCCCTCTCTCTGTCCTCCCTCTCTGTCCCACCTCTCTCTGTACCTCCAATCCTGCCTCTCTCTGACCCCTCTCTCTCTCTCCCCCTCTCTCTGTCCTCCCTCTCTCTGTCCCACCTCTCTCTGTCCCCCCATCCTCCCACTCTCTGTTTCCCTCTCTCTGTCCCCCTCTTTCTGTCCCCCCTCCCTCTGTCCTCCCTCTCTTTCCCCCTTCTCTCCCCCTGTCCTCCCCTCTCTGTCCCCCGCTCTCTGTGCCCACCCTCTCTTTCCCCTCTCTTTGTTCCCCTCACTCTGACCCCCTCTCTCTGACCCCCTCTCTCTGCCCTCTCTCTCTGACCCCTCTCTCTCTCTCCCCCTCTCTCTGTCCTCCCTCTCTCTGTCCCACCTCTCTCTGTCCCCCCATCATCCCATTCTCTGTCTCCCTCTTTCTGCCCCCCCCTCTTTCTGTCCCCCCTCCCTCTGTCCTCCCTCTCTGTCCCCACTTCTCTCCCCCCGTCCTCCCCTCACAGCCCCCCGCTCTCTGTGCCCACCCTCTCTTCCCCCTCTTTCTGCTCCCCTCACTCTGACCCCCACTCTCTGTCCCTCTCTCTCTGTCCCCCTCTCTCTATCCCCCTCTCTCTGTCCTCCCTTTCTCTGTCCACCTCTCTCTCTCTGTACCCCCATTCTACCTCTCTCTGCCCCCCCCGCTCTGTCCCCCTCTCTCCGCCCCCCTCTCTCTATCCCCCTCTCTCTGTCCTCCCTCTCTCTGTCCCCCCTTCCTCCCTCTCTCTGTCTCCCACTTTCTGTCCCCCCTCTTTCTGTCCCCCTCTCTCTGCCCCCCCTCGCTCTTTCCCCCTCTCTGTCCCCTACTCTGTCCACACTTTCTGTCCCTCCCTCTCTCTCTCCACCTCTCTCTGTCCCCCCACTCTCTGTCTCCTTCTATCTCCCTGCGCTCTCTGTCCCCCTCTCTCTGTCCCCCACTCTCTGTCCCCCACTCTCTATTCCCCTCTCTTTGTCCCCCCTGTCTCTACCCCTCCTCTCTCTGTCCCCCTCTCTCTGTCCCCACTCTCTCAGGCTCCCCCGCTGTCCAACCCTCTCTCTGTTCCCCTTCTCTCAATGTCCCCCTCTCTCTGTCCCCACTTCTCTGTCCCCCCTCTGTCCTCCCGTCTCTGGCCCCCCTTTCTCTGTGCCCACTCTCTCTTCCCCTCTCTCTGATCCCCTCACTCTGACCCCCTCTCTCTGTCCTTCCTCTCTCTGTCCCACCCACTCTGTCCCCCCGTCCTCGCTCTCTCTGTCCACCCACTTTCTGTCCCCCCTCTCTCTGTCCTCCCTCTCTCTGTCCTCCCTCTCTCTGTCCCACCTCTCCCTGTTCCCCCATCCTCCCTCTCTCCATCTCCCACTTTCTGTCCCCCCTCTTTCTGTCCCCCCCTCGCTCTTCCCCCCTCTCTGTCCCCTACTCTGTTCACACTCTCTGTCCCCCCCTCTCTCTCTCCACCTCTCTCTGTCTCCTTCTATCTCCCAGCGCTCTCTGTCCCCCTCTCTCTGTCCCCCTCTCTCTGTCCCCCTCTCTCTGTCCCCCTCTCTCTGTCCCCACTCTCTCTGCCTCCCCCGCTGTCCAACCCTCTCTCTGTCCCCCTTCTCTCTATGTTCCCCTCTCTCTGTCCCCACTTCTCTGTCCCCACTCTGTCCTCCCCTCTCAGGCCCCCCCTTTCTCTGTGCCCACTCTCTCTGCCCCCTCTCTCTGTCCTCCCTCTCTCTGTCCTCTCTCTCTCTGTCCCACCTCTCTCTTTCCCACCATACTCCCTCTCTCTGTCTCCCACTTTCTGTCCCCCTCTTTCTGTCCCCCCTCTCGCTCTTCCCCCCTCTCTGTCCCCTACTCTGTCCACGCTCTCTGTTCCCACCTCTCTCTCTCCACCTCTCTCTGTCCCCCTACTCTCTGTCTCCTTCTATCTCCCTGCGCTCTCTGTCCCCCCTCTCTGTTCACCTCTCTCTGTCCCCTCTCTCTGTCCCCACTCTCTGTCCCCCACTCTCTGTCTCCTTCTATCTCCCTGCACTCTCTGTCCCCCTCTCTCTGTCCCCACTCTCTGTCCCCCTCTCTCTGTTCCCCTCTCTCTGTCCCCCTCTCTCTGTCCCCCTCTCTCTGTCCCACCCCTCTCTGTCCCCCTCTCTCTGTCCCCCTCTCTGTCCCCCTCTCCCTGTCCCACCTCTCTCTGTCTCCCCGTCCTCCCTCTCTCTGTCCCACCTCTCTCTGTCTCCCCGTCCTCCCTCTCTCTGTCCCCCTCTCTCTGTCCCCGTCTCTCTGTCCCACCTCTCGCTCTTACCCCCTCTCTGACCCCTACTCTGTCCACGCTCTCTGTTCCCACCTCTCTCTGTCCCCCTACTCTCTGTCTCCTTCTATCTCCCTCCTCTCTCTGTCCCCCTCTCTCTGTCCCCTTTCTCTGTCCCCACTCTCTGTCCCCCACTCTCTGTCCCCCACTCTCTGTCCCTCACTCTCTGTCCCCCACTCTCTGTTCCCCTCTCTTTGTCCCCCCTGTCTCTACCCCTCCTCTCTCTGCCCCCTCTCTCCGTTCACTTCTCTCTGTCCCACTCTCTCTGTCCTCCCTCTCTCTGTCCCACCTCTCTCTGTACACCCCATCCTGCCTCTCTGTCCCCCTCTCTCTGTCCCCCCTCTCTCTATCCCCCTCTCTCTGTCCTCACTCTCTCTGTCCTCACTCTCTCTGTCCCCCCATCCTCCCTCTCTCTATCTCCCACTTTCTGTCCCCCCTCTTTCTGTCCCCCCTCTCTCTGTCTCCCCCTCTCGCTCTTCCCCCCTCTCTGTCCCCTACTCTGTCCACACTCTCTGTCCCCACCTCTCTCTCTCCACCTCTCTCTGCCCCCCTACTCTCTGTCTCCTTCTATCTCCCTGCGCTCTCTGTCCCCCTCTCTCTGTCCCCCACTCTCTGTCCCCCACTTCCTGTCCCCCACTCTCTGTTCCCCTCGCTTTGTCCCCCCTGTCTCTACCCCTCCTCTCTCTGTCCCCCTCTCTCTGTCCCCACTCTCTCTGCCTCCCCCGCTGTCCAACCCTCTCTCTGTCCCCCTTCTCTCTCTGTCCCACCACTCTCTGTGCCTCCCACCCTCCCATTCTCTGTCCCTCTCTCTCTGTCCTCCCTCTCTCTGTCCCACCTCTTCCTGTACAACCCATCCTGCCTATCTGTCCCCCTCTCTCCATCCCCCTCTCTCTGTCCCCCTCTCTCTGTCCCCCACTCTGTATCCCCCTTTCTGTATCCTCCCTCTCTCTGTCCCACCTCTCTCTCTATCCCTCCATCCTCCCACTCTCTGTCTCCCTCTCACTATTCCCACTCTTTCTGTCCCCACTCCATCTGTCCTCCCTCTCACTGTCCCCACTTCTCTCCCCCGCGTCCTCCCCTCTCTGGCCCCACGCTCTCTGTGCCCACTCTCTCTTCCCCGTCTCCCTGTTCCCCTCACTCTGACCCCCTCTCTCTGCCCCCTCTCTCTGCCCCCTCTCTCTGTCCTCCCTCTCTCTGTCCCACCTCTCTCTGTGCCCCCCATCCGCTCTCTCTCTCTGTCTTCCTCTCTCTGTCCTCCTCTCTCTGTCCTCCTCTCTCTGTCCTCCCACTCTCTGTCCTCCCTCTCTCTGTCCTCCCTCTCTCTGTCCTTCCTCTCTCTGTACCGCCTCCCTCTGTACCCCTCTCTCTGTCTCCCCCTCTCTCTCTGTCCCCCTCTCTCTGTCCCCATCTCTCTGTCCCACCTCACTCTGCCCCCTCTCTATCCTCCCTCCCTCTCTGTCCCCCTCTCATTGTCCCCCTCTCTATATAACCCCTCTCTCTGCCCCCTCTATGTCCCCTC
Source organism: Chiloscyllium plagiosum (assembly GCF_037043375.1). NCBI lineage: Eukaryota > Metazoa > Chordata > Chondrichthyes > Orectolobiformes > Hemiscylliidae > Chiloscyllium > Chiloscyllium plagiosum. The sequence goes on from NW_028270180.1 coordinate 60,704,882, forward strand.
TCTCTCTGTCAACCCTCTCTCAATCCCCCTCTCTGTTCTCCCCTCTCTGTACCTCTCCTCTCTGTCAGCCCCCTCCCTCTGTACCCCTTTGTCGCCCATCTCTCTGTACCCCCTCTCCCTTTGTCCCCTCTCTCTGTCCCCCTCTTTGTTTCCCATCTCTGTCCTCCACTCTCTGTCTCCCTATCTCTACCCCCTCTATCTCTGTCCCCCTCTCGCTCTGTCCCCCTGTCTCTGTCCCCTCTCTCTGCCCCATCTCTATCCCCCCATCTCCATCCCCCCCGTCCCCTCTCTCTCTGTCCCCCCTCTCTCTATCGCCCTCTCTCTCTGTCCCCTCTCTCGCTGTCACCCCTCTCTCGTTCTCTCTGACCCCATTATCTGGCCCTCTCTGTCCCGCTCTCTCTCTGCCCCCTCTCTCTGTGTCCCCCTCTTTCTGTCCCTCTCTCTCTGTCCCATACTCTGCTCCGCCCCTTCTCTGTACCCCCTTCTGTCCCGTCTCTCTCTGTGTCCCCTACTCTCTCCTCCCACTCTGTCCCCCCACTTTCTCTCCCCACTCTCTGACCACTTCTATTTCCCCCCTCTCTCTGACGCCCTATCTCTGTCCCCCTCTCTCTCCTCCCTCTCTGTCCCCGCTTTCTCTGTCCCCCTCTCTGTCTGCTCCTGTCCTCCACTCTCTGTTTCCCCTCTCTATGTCCTCCTCTCCCTCTCTCCCAGCTCTCTGATCCACTCTCTGTTCCACCCCTCTGTCCACCCTCTCTGTACCTCCCACTCTGTCCACCCACTCTCTGTCCCCACCTCTGCTCCGCCCCACTGCCAACCAACCCCGGCCCCCTCTCTCTGCTCCCCCCTCTGACACCCGTCTCTCTATCCCCTCTATCTCTTTCCCCTCTATGTCCGCCCTCTCTCTGTCACGCTCTCTGTCACCCTTTTTCTGTCCTCCTCTACCCCCCTCTCTCTCTGTCCCCCTCTCCCTCTTAGCCCGCCCTCTCCCTCCTCTCTGTCCACCTCATCTCCGTCCCCCCTCTCTTTCCCACATCTCCGTCCCCCTCTTTCTCTGTCCCTCCCTCTCTTTCTGTCCCCCCACTTTCTGTGTGTCCCCCTCTCTGAACTCTCTCCTTCTGTCCCCCACTCTCTGACCCCCTCTAATCCGCTCCACTGTCTGTCCCCCACTCTGTCCCCACACTCTGTACCCCCACTCTAGGTCCCCAACTCTCTGTCCCCCACTCTCTGACACCTTCTCTCTGTCCCCCCTCTCTCTGTTCACCTCTCTCTGTCCCCCTCTCTCTGTCCCCCTCTCTATGTCCCCTCTCTCTGACCCCTCTCTATCCTCCCTCTCTGTCCCCCTCTCTCTCTGTCCCCTTCTCTCTCTGTCCCCTTCTCTCTGACTCCCTCTATGTACCCCACACTATGTCCCGTCTCTCTCTGTCCCACTCTCTCTCTGTTGCCCTCTCTCTGCCTCCTCTCTCTGTCCCCCTCTCTCTGTCCCCCTCTCTCTGTTCCCCTCTCCCTGTCCCCCTCTCTCTCTGCCCCCACTCTCTGTGTCCCCCTCTCTCTGTCCCCCTCTCTCTGCCCCCACTCTCTCTGTCCCCACTCTCTCTGTCCCCCTCTCTGTCTGCTCCTGTCCTCCACTCTCTGTTCCCCCTCTCTATGTCCCCCTCTCCCTGTCTCCCACCTCTCTGATCCACTCTCTGTTCCACCTCTCTGTCCACCCTCTCTGTACCTCCCACTCTGTCCACCCACTCTCTGTCCCCACCTCTGCTCCGCCCCACTGCCAACCAACCCCGGCCCCCTCTCTCTGCTCCCCCCTCTGACACCCGTCTCTCTATCCCCTCTATCTCTTTCCCCTCTATGTCCGCCCTCTCTCTGTCACGCTCTCTGTCACCCTTTTTCTGTCCTCCTCTAGCCCCCTCTCTCTGTCCCCCTCTCTCTGTCCCCCTCTCTCTGTCCCCCTCTCTCTGCCCCCACTCTCTGTGTCCCCCTCTCTCTGTCCCCCTCTCTCTGCCCCCACTCTCTCTGTTCCCTGTCTCTCTGTCCCCCTCTCTCTCTGTCCCCCTCTCTCTCTGTCGCCCTCTCCCTGCCTCCTCTCTCTGTCCCCCTCTCTCTGTCCCCCTCTCTCTGTCCCCCTCTCTCCGTCCCCCTCTCTCTGCCCCACTCTCTCTGTCCCCTGTCTCTCTGTCCCCCTCTCTCTCTGTCCCCCCCTCTCTCTGTCGCCCTCTCCCTGCCTCCTCTCTCTGTCCCCCTCTCTCTGCCCCCACTCTCTGTGTCCCCCTCTCTCTGTCCCCCTCTCTCTGCCACCACTCTCTCTGTCCACTGTCTCTCTGTCCCCCCCTCTCTCTGTCCCCCCTCTCTCTGTCTCCGTCTCTCTGTCCCTCCCCTCTCCATGTCCCCCTCTCTCTGTCATCCTTTTCTGTTCCCCCTCTAAGCCCTCTCTCACTGTCCCCTCTCTCTCTCTGTCCCCCCTCTCTGACCCCCTATTCTCTCTGACCGCCCTCTCTCTGCCCCCCTTCTCTCTGTCCCGCTCTCTCTGTCCCCCTCTTTCTCTGTCCCTCCCTCTCTCTATACCCACTCCCTCTATCCGCCCCCTCTGTCCCCCTCTCCCTTTCGCCCTCTTTCTTTCCATCCTCTCTCTGTCCCCCTCTTTCTGTCCACCCCTCTCTCTGTATCCTCCTCTCCCTCTGTCCCCATCTCTCTGTCCACGACCCTCTCTCTGTCCCCTCTCTCTCTCTGTCCCCCTCTCTCTGTCCCCCCTCTCTCTGTCCCCCCTCTCTCTCTGTCCCCCTCTCTCTGTCCCCCTCTCTCTCTGTCCCCCCGCTATTTGTCCCCCCGCTCTCTGTCCCCCCGCTCTCTGTCCCCTCTCTCTCTCCCCCCTTTCTCTGTCCCCCCTCTTCCTCTGTCCCCCCTCTCTCTGTCCCTCCTCTCTGCACCCCACTCTCAGTCTGCCCCCTCTGTACCACTCTCTCTGCTCCCCCGTCACCCCTCACTCTGTCATACCGTCTCTCTTTCTCCCCCTCTCTGACACCCCCGCTCTGTCCCCCTCTCACTGTCCCCCCTCTCACGGACCCCCCTCTCTCTCTCTCTCCCCCTCTCTATATCCCGCTCTTTCTCCATTCCCCTCTCTCTGTCCCCCCCTCTCTCTGTCCCCCTCTTTCTATCTACCCTCTCGCTGTCCTCCCGTCCGCCTCTCTCTCTCCCCCTCTCTCTGTCCCCCCCCTCCGTTCCCCTCTCTCTGTCCCCCCTCTCTCGATCCCAACTCTCTCTATCCACCCTCTCTCTGACCCCCCTCTCTGTCCCCCCTCCCTCTGTCCCCCCCACCTCTGTCCCCCTCTCTCCGTCCCCCTCTTTCTATCCCCCCTTTCTCTGTCCCCCCGTCCGCCTCCCTCTGTCCCCCGTCCCCTCTCTCTGTGCCCCTCTCTCTCTGACCCCCTCTTCTCTCTGACCGCCCCCTCTCTGCCCCCCTTCTCTCTGTCCTCCTCTTTCTCTGTCCCTCCCTCTCTCTGTCCCCACTCCCTCTATCCGCCTCCACTGTCCCGCTCTCCCTTTCCCCCTCTTTCTTTCCATCCTCTCTCTGTCCCCCTCTTTCTGTCCACCCCTCTCTCTGTACCCTCCTCTCCCTCTGTCCCCATCTCTCTGTCCACCAACTTCTCTCTCTGTCCCCTCTCTCTCTTTCGCCCCCTCTCTCTGGCACCCACATTCTCTGTCCCCACTCTCTCTATCCCTCTCTCTCTGTCCCCCTCTGTCTCTGTCACCCCGCTCACTTCCCCCTCTGCCCCTCTCTGACCCCCTTTCCCCCTGTTCCCTCCTCTCTCTGTCCTCCTTTCTCTGTCCCGCCCCTCTGCCCGGCCGCTCTCTGTCCCCACGCTCTCTATCTCCACGCTCTCTGTCCCCCCACACTCTGTGCCCCTGCTCTCTGTCCCCCCTCTCTCTGACCCCGACTCTCTGTTCCCCCTATCTCTGTCCCCCACTCTCTGCCCCCCCCTCTCTGTCCCTCCCCTCTCTGTCCCCAATCTGTCCACTCTCTCTCTGTCCCCCCTCTTTCTCTGCCCCTCTCTACTCCTCTCTCTGCCCCCTCTGCCGCCCTCTCTCTCTGAACCACCTCTCTCTGCTACCCCCCTCTGTCTCTCCCACTCTCTGTCCCCCACTTTGGGTCCACCTCTCCCTGCCCCTCCTTCTCTCTGTTCCCCGCTCTCAGTCCGCCCCTCACTGACCCCTCTCTCTTTCCCCCCCTCTCTGTCCCCCCTCTCCATCCCCCTGTCCCCCCTCTACTGCGCCCCCGTCTCTCTGTCTACCCTCTCTCACTCTTCCCACTCTCTCTGTTTCCCCCTCTCTCTGTCCCTCCTTCTCCCCGTACCCCCCTCTGTTCCCCCTCTCTCTGTACCACCTCTCTCTGTTCTCCCTCTCTCTCTGTCCCGTCTCTCTTTCCCGTCTCTCTGTCCCCTCTATCTGACCCCTCTCTCTGTGCCCCTCTTCCTCTGTCCACCCTTTCTCTGTCCCCCCTCTTCCTCTGTCCCTCCTTCTCTCTATACCCCACTCTCCGTCTGACCCCTCTGTACCACTCTCTATGCTCCCCCTGTCCCCTCTCACTCTATCATAACATCTCTCTTTCTCCACCTCTCTGACACCCCCTCTCTGTCCCCCCTCTGTCCCTCCTCACTGACTTCCTTCTCACTGTCCCACTCTCTCTGCCCCCACTCTCTGCCCAACCTCTCTCTGTATCCCCCTCTCTCAGTATCCCCCTCTCTCTGTCCCACCCTCTCTGTCCCCCCTCTCTCTCTGATTCCCTCTCTCTGTCCCCTCTCTCTGTCCCTCCTCTCTCTGTTCCCCTCTCTCTGCCGCCCCCACTCTGTCCCCCTCTCTCTCTATCCCCGCTCTCTCTGTTCCCCCTCTCTATCCCCCCTTACTCTGTCCCCCTCTCTCTTCCCCCCTCTCTCTGTCCCCCTTTTTCTATTCCCCCTCTCTCTGTTACCCCCCCCACCCACCTCTCTCTGTCTCCCCTACCCCTCTCTCTGTCCCCCTGTTCCTCTCTCTGTCCCTCTCTCACTGTCCCCTCTCTGTCCCCCCTCTCTGTCTGATCCCCTCTCTCTGTCCCCCTCTCTCTGTCCCCCCTCTCTCTCTCCGTTCCCCTCTCTCTGTCCCCCCTCTCTGCCCCCCCTCTCTCTGCCCCCTCTTTCTATCCCCCCTCTCTCTGTCCCCCCCTTCCGCCTCTCTCTGTCCCCCCTCCCCCTCTCTCTGCCCCCTGTCCCTCTCTCTCTGCCCCTCTGTCACTGTCCCCCCTCTCTGTCCCCCATCGCAATCCCCCCCGACCCCCTCGTTGTCCCCCTCTCTGTTTGCCCTCTCTCTGTCCCGCTCTCTCCCGTCACCCCTCTGTCTGTCCCCCCTCTCTCTCTACCCTCCTCTCCCTCTGTCCCCACTCTCTCTGTCCACTGCTCTCTGTCCCCCACTCACTGTCCCCCTCTCTCTGTCCACCCTCTCTTTACCCCCCTCTCTCCCCATCTCTCCCCTACCTCTCTCCCCCACTTTCTTGTCCCCCTCTGTCTCTATCCCCTCCCTCTCTGCCCAACCTATCTCTATATCCCCCTCTCTCTGTATCCCCCTCTCTCTGTCCCCCTCTCTCTGTCCCCCCTCTCCCTCTGATCCCCTCTCTCTGTATCCCCCTCTCTCTGTCCCCCCCTCTCTGTCCCCCCTCCTCTCTGTCCTCCCCTCTCTCTGTCCCACGCTCTCTCTGTCGCCACTCTCTCTGTCTGTCCTCTCTGTCTGTCCTCTCTCTTTCCTCCCCTTTCTTTCCCCCACACTCTCTGCCCCTCTTTATGTCCCCCCTCTCTCTGCGCCCCCCAGCTCTCTGTCCCCCCCCCTCTCAATGCCCCCCCCTTCTGTACCCCCCGCTCTGTCACCCTCGTCTCTGTCACCCTCTCACTCTGTCCATCCCTCTCCCTCTGGCCCCATCTCTCTGTCCACCTCTCTCTTTCTGTACACGTCTCTCTGTCCCCCACTATCTGCACCCCACTCTCTGCACCCCTCTCTCTGCCCCCCCTCTCTCTTCCCTCTCTCTCTCCCCTATCACTCAACTCTCTTTCTCCCCCACTTTCTTGTCCCCTCTCTGTCTGTCCTGCCTGTCTCTCTGAACCCCTCTCTCTCTGATCCCCCCTCTCTCTGACCTCCCCCTCTCTTTTCCCCTTCTCTCTGTCCCCCCTCTCTCTGTCCCCCTCTTTCTCTGTCCCTCCCTCTCGCGGTCCCCACTCTCTCTGTCTGCCCCCTCTGTTCCCCTCTCTATATCTCCCTCTTTCTTTCCACGCTCTCTCTATCCGTCCCCCCTCTCTCACTTTCTCCCCGTCTCTGTCCCTACTCTCTCTCTGTCCCCCCTGTCTGTCTGTCCTCCCCCTCTGTCCCCCTCGCTCACTGTCCCCCTCTCTCACTGTCCCCCCTCTCTCTGTCACCTCTCTCTTCCACCTCTGCCCCCCCTCTGTCTGACCCCCTCTCCCTTTGTTCCCTCCTCTCTCTGTCCCCTCTCTCTCTGTCCCCCCTCTGTCTCTGTCCCCCCTCTCTCTCTGTCCCCCTCTCTCTGTACTCCTCTCTCTGCCCCCTCTGCCGCCCCTCTCTCTGTGACCCCCACCCTCTCTGCCCCCCCTCCCCCCGATCTCTTCCGCTCTCTGACCCCCTCTCTCTGTCCCCACTCTCTCTGTAACCACTCTCTCTGTACCCCTCTCTCTCTTTCCCCCTCTCTCTATGTCCCCATCTCCGTCCCTCCCCTCTCTGTCCACCCTCTCTCTGACCCCCCTCTCTCTGTCCCCGTCTCTGTACACCCTCTCTGTTCCGCCTTCTCGGTCCCAGCCCTCTCTCGGTTCCCCCTCTCTCTGTCCTTCTCTCTCTGTCCCTCTCTCTCTGTCCCTCTCTCTCTGTCCTCCTCTCTCTGTACACACTCTCTCTGCCCCCTCTCTCTGTTCCCCTCTCTCTGTCCCCGTCTCTCTCTGTACCCCCTCTCTCTGCCTCCCTCTCTGTCCCCCCTCTGTCTGTCTCCCTCTCTCTGTGTTCCCCTCTCTCTCTGTCACCACCCCTCTCTCTATACCCCCTCTAAATCCCCTCTCTCTCTGTCCCCCCTCTCTCTGTCACCACCCCTCTCTCTATACCCTCTCTCTCTACCCCACTCTCTCTCTCCCCTCTCTCTTTCCCTTCTCTCTGTCCACCTCTCTCTCAATCCCACCTCTCTCTGTCCCCCTTTTTCTCTGTTCCCCCTCTCTGTATCCCACTCTCTGTCCCGCCTTCTCGATCCCAGCCCTCTCTCTGTACCCGCTCTCTCTGTCCCCTCACTCTCTCTGTCCTTCTCTCTCTGTCACCACTTCTCTCTGTCACCCCGCTCTCAGTCCGCACCCTCTGTCGCCGTCTCTCTTTACCCCTCTCTCTGACCCCCCTCCCTCTCCCCCCACCTTTCGGTCCAAGCCCTCTCTCTGTACCCCCTCTCTGTGTCCCCCCTCTCTCTCTGTCCCCCTCTCTCGTTCACCCCCTCTCTGACACCCTCTCTCTGACTCCCCTCTCTCTGACTCCCCTCTCTCTGTTCCCCCTCACTCTGAGCCCCCCTCTCTCTGATTCCCCCTCTCTCTGAGCCCCCCTCTCTGTTCCCCCAATCTCTGTCCCGCCTTCTCGGTCCCAGCCCTCTCTATGTACCCTCCCTCTCTCTGTCCCCCCTCTCTCTATCCATCTCTCTCTGTCGCCCCCTCTCTGTCCCCGCTCTCTCTGTCCCCCTCTCTCTGTCCCCCCTCTCTCTGTCCTCCCCTCTCTCTTTGTCTGTCTCCCCTCTCTGTCACTACCCTCTGCCCCCTCTCTCTGTCCCCCCTTTTCTCTGTCCCCCGCTATCAGTCCGCCCCCTCTGTCCCCGTCTCTATTTACCCGTCTCTCTGACCCCCCTCTCTGTTCCGCCACCCCCCACCCCCGTTCCCCCTTCTAGGTCACAGACCTCTCTCTCTACCTCCTCTCTCTGTCCCCTCACTCTCTCTGTTCCCCCTCTCTGTCCCCCTTCTCTCTATCCCCCTCTCTCTATCTCCTCTCTCTGTCCCCCCTCTCTCTCTATTCCCCCCTATCCCTATCCCTCCTCTCTGTCCAGCCTTTTCGGTCCCAGCCTTCTCTGTCCACTCACTCTCTCTGTCCCCCCTCTCTGTGTCCCCCCCTCTCTGCCCCCTCCCTGCCCCCTCTCTCAGTCCCCCTCTCTGTCCCCCGTCTCTGTTCCCCCCTCTCTGTTCCCCCTCTCTCTATCCCCCTCTCTCTACCTCCTCACTCTGTCCCCTCTCTCTCTCTATCCCCCCTCTCCCTATCCCCCCTCTCTGTCTCGCCTTCGCGGTCCCAGCGCTTTCTCTGTACCTCTCTCTGTGTCTCCCTCTCTCACTGTTCCCACACTCTCTGTCCCATCTCTCTGTACCCCCTCTCTCTGACTCCCCTCTCTGAACCCCCCTCTCTGTCCCCCATTCTCGGTCTCAGCCCTCTCTATATACCCCCTCTCTCTGTCCCCTCACTCTCTCTGTTCCCCCTCTCTCTATCCCTCTCTCTCTGTCCCCCCTCTCTGTCACTTCTCTCTCTGCCCTACTCTCTCTGTCCCCCTCTCTCTGTCCCCCCCTCTCTGCCCCCATCTCTCTGTCACCCCTCTCTCTTTCCCCCCTCTCTCTGATCCACCCTCTCTGTCCCCCTCTCTCTGTATCCCCCTCTCTCTGTCCCCCCATCTGTTTTCCCTACTCCTTTCTGTCCTCCCCTCTCTCTGTCGCCACTCTCTCTGTCTGTCCTCACTGTCTGTCCTCTCTCTTTCCTCCCCTTTCTTTACCCCGCACTCTCTGCCCCCTCTTTATGTCCCCCCTCTCTCTGCGCCCCCCAGCTCTCTGTCCCCCCTCTCAATTTCCCCCCTCTCTCTGTCCCCACGCTCTCTCTGTCCCCCCTCTCTGTACCCCCCGCTCTGTCACCCTCGTCTCTGCCACCCTCTCACTCTGTCCCTCCCTCTCCCTCTGGCCCCATCTCTCTGTCCACCCCTCTCTCTCTGCACCCCTCTCTCTGTCCCCCCTCTCTCTTCCCTCTCTCTCTCCCCTTTCACTCAACCCTCTCTCTCCCCCACTTTCTTGTCCCCTCTCTGTCTGTCCCGCCTGTCTCTCTGAACCCCTCTCTCTCTGACCCCCGCTCTCTCTCTCTGACCTCCCCCTCTCTTTCCCCCTTCTCTCTGTCCCCCCTCTCTCTGTCCCCCTCTTTCTCTGTCCCTCTCTCTCGCGGTCCCCACTCTCTCTGTCTGCCCCCTCTGTTCCCCTCTCTATTTCCACCCCTCTTTCTTTCCACGCTCTCTATCCGTCCCCCCTCTCTCACTTTCTCCCCGTCTCTGTCCCTACTCTCTCTCTGTCCCCCCTCTCTCTCTGTCCTCCCCCTCTGTCCCCTTCGCTCACTGTCCCCCTCTCTCATTTTCCCCCTCTCTCTGTCACCCCTCTCTCTTCCACCTCTGCCCCCCCTCTGACCCCCTCTCCCTTTGTTCCCTCCTCTCTCTGTCCCCTCTCTCTCTGTCCCCCCTCTGTCTCTGTCCCCCCTCTGTCTCTGTCCCCCCTCTCTCTCTGTCCCCCTCTCTCTGTACTCCTCTCTCTGCCCCCTCTGCCGCCCCTCTCTCTGTGACCACCACTCTCTCTACCCCCCCACCCCGATCTCTCCCGCTCTCTGTCCCCCTCTCTCGGCCCCCCCTCTCTCTGCACCTCCTTCTCTCAGTCCCCCTGCTCTCAGTCCGCCCCCTCTGTCCCCCTCTCTCTTTGCCCCTCTCTCTGTCCATTCCTCTCCGTCTCCCTGTCCCCCCTCTACTGCACCCTCGTCTCTCTGTACCACCTCTCTCTCTGTCCCCGTCTTTCTGTACCACCTCTCTCTGCCCACTCTGCCTCTCCTCTCTCTCTGTCCCCCCGCTCTCAGTCTGCCACTTCTGTTCCCCTCGCTCTTCCCTCCTCTCTCATTCCCCCTCTCTCTGCCTTCCCCTCTATCTGACTCCGTCTCTCTGTCCCCCTATTTCTCCCTCTTTACTGCGCCCCTGTCTCTCTGTCCCCCCTTCTCCCTGTTTGCACCCTCTCTGTCGCCCTTCTCCCTGTCCCCACTCTCTCTGTTACCACTCTCTCTGTACCCCTTTCTCTCTGTCCCCCTCACTCTATGTCCCCATCTCCGTCCCTCCCCTCTCTGTCCACCCTCTCTCTCTGCCCCCCTCCAGTCTGCCCCCTCTCTCTGTCTCCACTCTCTCTATCCCCCTCTGCCCCCTCTCTCTGTACCCCTCTCTCTCTGTCCCCCTCTCTCTATGTCCCCATCTCCGTTCCTCCCCTCTCAGTCCACCCTCTCTCTGACCCCCCTCTCTCTGTCCCCGTCTCTATATACCCTCTCTGTTCCGCCTTCTCGGTCCCAGCCCTCTCTCGGTTCCCCCTCTCTCTCTGTCCCTCTGTCTCTGTCCCTGTCTCTCTGTCCCTCTCTCTCAGTCCCCCTCTCTCTGTACCCACTCTCTCTGCCCCCTCTCTCTGTTCCCCTCTCTCTGTCCCCCTCTCTCTCTGTACCCCCTCTCTCTATCCCTCTCTCTCTGTCACCACCCCTCTCTCTATACCCCCTCTTACTCCCCTCTCTCTGTCCCCCCTCTCTCTCTGTCACCACCCCTCTCTCTATACCCCCTCTCTCTTTCCCCTCTCTCTGTGCCCCTCTCTCTCAATCCCACCTCTCTCTGTCCCCCTCTTTCTCTGTTCCCCCTCTCCCTATCCCCCTCTCTGTCCCGCCTTCCCGGTCCCAGCCCTCTCTCTGTACCCCCTCTCTGTGTCCCTCTCTCTCTGTATCCCTCTCTCTCTCTCTCTGTCCCCTCTCTCTCTGTCCCCTCTCTCTCTGTCCCCCTCTCTGTGCCCCTCTCTCTCTGTCCCCCTCACTCTGTCCCCCTCTCTCTGTCCCCTCTCTCTGTCCCCCTCTCTCTCTGTCCCCTCTCTCTGTCCCCCTCTCTCTCTGTGTCCCTTTCTCTCTGTCCCCCTCTCTCTGACCCCTCTCTCGTTATGTCTCCCTCACTTTATCCCTCACCTTCTCTCTCTCTCTCTCTGTCTCTGTCTCTCTCTCTCTCTCTCTCCCTGCTCCTTCACTCCTTCACTCTCTCTCCACCTTCTCTCACTCTCGATCCACCTCCCTCGGTCTCTCTTTCTCCTCACCTCCCTCTGTTTCTCTCTGACTAAATATCTCTCCCTCCTGCCCCTCCCTCCCTCTCTGACGCAGTCTGTCTCCCTGACGCGTCCCTCTCCCTCTGATCCAGAGACTGGGGAGTGGGGTACTGGGTGGTGCTGTGGTTGCATGTGGTTGCATGTGGTTGAAAGGGTGGTTGTGAGATGACAGAGAGATGTGGGAGATGGGAGGAGGGGGAAAAATGGTGTGGAGACGGAATTGCGGGAGGGAGACAGAGACGGCAGGAGAGAGAGAGAGAGAGAGTGCAGGGGAGGGGGGAGAGGAAAGAGTGGAGGCAGGTGGAGAGAGTGGGGGAGAGGAAATGGGGAGGCCACGTTGGAGTGGGGGGGTGCAGAGTGAGTTAAACCCAGCTCCTGAGCTCAGGGCCCGGTGCCCTCCCCTTCCCTGAGGACCAGGACTTGGGGCTGAGTCTGTCTCTCTCCAGCTCAGTTTCTCCAACACAAAGACACACACCAACATCGGTCACTCTGCTGCTCGGCACGCTTTAATCAACATTTTTATTGGTTACAAATGGAAGTGATGGATACAGTCAGTGGGATGGTGCCTTTTCTCACTGGCCCCTGAGTTGTGAGAAACATTGAAATGTTTCCCTGTAACCCCCCTGTGGGATAAGGATGGACAAACCAATGCTACCCTCAGTCTGTTACTACAGCGACAGGCTGCCCCATCGCTGAAACACTGAACTGAAATGAGAAAATCCCGGATAGATTGATTAATGAGGGAATTTGATGGATGGATGGATCTGGGTGAAGGGATATTTCAGCACATTCTTCAGCTGCTGCCTGAACTTAGTCTGGGTCACGGCATAAATCGCGGTGTTTGTGCAGCAACTGAGGAGCTGCAGCATGAAGCCCAATTCCAGCACAATGTAATCGAGATACACAGACCGATATCCAAACACCCACATCCGACTCCATATAGAATACAGCATTAACATTGACCATAACAGAATGAAATTGGCCGAGATCACAAACAGTAAAATGATGGATTTTTTTCGGTTTCTCATTTCAGTGTCAGACTGAGCGTCCCCATTGGTGTGAGCGCGGAGTCTCCTGCGGGATCTGCTGGTCACTACAATGTGTCTGACGGTGAGAACATTGAGCAGCAGAATCAGGAGAAATGGGACGCACGGGGTTAGAATGTGGTGGAGGAACTCGATTGTGACCCAGACACTGGAGGATCGAACAGCGATTGTTCCACCACAAAACCAGGGCTAGTTCCCCAGTGAATACCGAGCTGAGAGCATAAAATACCAGAAAATGTTCTTTAAACAGCTCAGCAGAGTCACTGCTCCCAGAAACACAGCCGCCGTTTTCTCACTGCAATATTTACTTTTCAGCTTCTGGCAACAAATGGCCACAAACCGATCAAAGGTGAAAGTGACGGTGAACCAGACGGAGCAGTCAGTGGCTGCATAAAGCAGGATGGCGTGGATATTACACACGGGGACGGAGTTTAGGAAATTAAACTGTTCCCAATAAACAATGGGAATGTGTCTCAGTATCAGGTCGAGGATAATGACCAGGAGATCCGCCGCTGCCATGGCCCCCAGGTAACGTCTGACACATGGAGACAATCCACAATCTTTATAAAGCAGGACGTAGATGGTCACTACGTTAACTGTGAGGAAGGAAAACAAACCCATTATCCATCAGCCTGGAGGCAAAGGGACCCGTTTGATCGGGGACCCAGTGAGATTTTCAAATGTGTCCCTGCATTCAGGGATTTATTAAAATAATCGGAGCTGGAGTAACAAATGGGAAGGTCGGAATTACTGACAACAATGTCAGTTACAGAATGTCAGGGACAGAACGTTCCGGGGAATGTCAGTTATAGAATGTTGGGGACAGAACATTCCGGGGAATGTCAGGTATAGAATGTCAGGGACAGAACGTTCCGGGGAATGTCAGTTATAGAATGTCAGGGACAGAACGTTCAGGGGAATGTCAGTTATAGAATGTCAGGGACAGAACATTCCGGGGAATGACAGTTATAGAATGTTGGGGACAGAACGTTCCGGGTAATGTCAGTTATAGAATGTCGGGGACTGAACGTTCCGGGGAATGTCAGTTATAGAATGTTAGGGACAGAACGTTCCGGGGTGTGTCAGTTATAGAATGTCGGGGACAGAACGTTCCGGGGAATGTCAGTTATAGAATGTCAGGGACAGAACGTTCCGGGGTGTGTCAGTTATAGAATGTCGGGGACAGAACGTTCCGGGGAATGTCAGTTATAGAATGTCAGGGACAGAACGTTCCGGGGAATGTCAGTTATAGAATGTCGGGGACAGAACGTTCCGGGGAATGACAGTTATAGAATGTTGGGGACAGAATGTTCCGGGGAATGTCAGTTATAGAATGTCGGGGACAGAACGTTCCGGAGAATGTCAGTTATAGAATGTCGGGGACAGAACGTTCCGGGGAATGTCAGTTATAGAATGTCAGGGACAGAACGTTCCGGGGAATGACAGTTATAGAATGTCGGGGACAGAACGTTCCGGGGAATGTCAGTTATAGAATGTCGGGGACAGAACGTTCCGGGGAATGTCAGTTATAGAATGTCAGGGACAGAACGTTCCGGGGTGTGTCAGTTATAGAATGTCGGGGACAGAACTTTCCGGGGAATGTCAGTTATAGAATGTCAGGGACAGAACGTTCCGGGGTGTGTCAGTTATAGAATGTCGGGGACAGAACGTTCCGGGGAATGTCAGTTATAGAATGTCAGGGACAGAACGTTCCGGGGTGTGTCAGTTATAGAATGTCGGGGACAGAACGTTCCGGGGAATGTCAGTTATAGAATGTCAGGGACAGAACGTTCCGAGGAATGTCAGTTATAGAATGTCGGGGACAGAACGTTCCGGGGAATGACAGTTATAGAATGTCGGGGACAGAACGTTCCGGGGAATGTCAGTTATAGAATGTTAGGGACAGAACGTTCCGGGGAATGTCAGTTATAGAATGTCGGGGACAGAACGTTCCGGAGAATGTCAGTTATAGAATGTCAAGGACAGAACGTTCCGGGGAATGTCAGTTATAGAATGTCGGGGACAGAACGTTCCGGGGAATGACAATTATAGAATGTTAGGGACAGAAAGTTCCGGGGAATGTCAGTTATGGAATGTCGGGGACAGAATGTTCCGGGGAATGACAGTTATAGAGTGTTAGGGACAGAACGTTCCGGGGAATGTCAGTTATAGAATGTCGGGGATAGAAAGTTCCGGGGAATGACAGTTATAGAATGTCGGGGACAGAACGTTCCGGGGAATGTCAGTTATAGAATGTCGGGGACAGAACTTTCCAGGATCTCCTTGACCAGTCCATCACCTTTCCCCTTTATCCTCCCCACCAGCATGATGTACTGTGCACAGGCTACATTTGTGTCCAACACTGGGAGCTGTGCAGACCACATCAGGGCACTAATGTGTGAAGCTGGAACAAATATCCATCCAGCACGGGGAGCTACACAAACCACTTCAGTGCATGATCTATAAACATCAACCAGATAGTCTGACCAGCACAGCGAACTATGCAGTGATCACCTGTGAATTAATCTGTAACCCAGGAGCAGTTACCATCCCAGCATCTAGAGCTGTGTACACCACCCCAGTGCATTGATCTGTAAACCAGGAGCAGTTACCCTCCCAGCATGTAGGGCTGTGTACACCAAACCAGGGCATTGATCTGTAACCCAGGAGCAGTTACCCTCCCAACATGTAGGGCTGTGTACCCCACCACAGTGCATTGATCTGTAATCCAGGAGCAGTTACCCTCCCAGCATGTAGGGCCGTGTACCCCACCCCAGTGCATTGATCTGTAAACCAGGAGCAGTTACCCTCCCAGCATGTAGGGCCGTGTACCCCACCCCAGTGCATTGATCTGTAAACCAGGAGTAGTTACCCTCCCAGCATGTAGGACTGTGTACCCCAAACCAGTGCATTGATCTGTAACCCAGGAGCAGTTACCCTCCCAGCATGTAGGGCTGTGTACACCAAACCAGTGCATTGATCTGTAACCCAGGAGCAGTTACCCTCCCAGCATGTAGGGCTGTGTACACCAAACCAGGGCATTCATCTGTAACCCAGGAATGGTTACCCTCCCAGCATGTAGGGCTGTGTACACCAAACCAGGGCATTGATCTGTAACCCAGGAGCAGTTCCCCTCCCAGCATGTAGGACTGTGCACACCACCCCAGTGCATTGATCTGTAACCCAGGAGCAGTTACCCTCCCTGCATGTAGGGCTGTGTACCCCAAACCAGGGCATTGATCTGTAACCCAGGAGCAGTTACCCTCCCTGCATGTAGGGCTGTGTACCCCAAACCAGGGCATTGATCTGTAAACCAGCAGCAGTTACCCTCCCAGCATGTAGGACTGTGTACATCCCCCGCCCCCCAGTGCATTGATCTGTAACCCAGGAGCAGTTACCCTCCCAGCATGTAGGGCTGTGTACCCCACCCCAGTGCATTGATCTGTAACCCAGGAGCAGTTACCCTCCCAGCATGTAGGACTGTGCCCCCCAGACCAGTTCATTGATCTGTAACCCAGGAGCAGTTACCCTCCCAGCATGTAGGACTGTGCACACCACCCCAGTGCATTGATCTGTAACCCAGGAGCAGTTACCCTCCCAGCATGTAGGGCTGTGTACCCCAAACCAGGGCATTGATCTGTAAACCAGGAGCAGTTACCCTCCCAGCATGTAGGACTGTGTACATTCCCCCCTCAGTGCATTGATCTGTAACCCAGGGGCAGTTACCTTCCCAGCATATAGGGCTGTGTACACCAAACCAGGGCATTCATCTGTAACCCAGGAGCAGTTACCCTCCCAGCATGTAGGACTGTGTACACCACCCCAGTGCATTGATTTGTAAACCAGGAGCAGTTACCCTCCCAGCATGTAGGACTGTGTACCCCACCCCAGTGCATTGATCTGTAACCCAGGAGCAGTTACCCTCCCAGCATGTAGGGCTGTGTACACCAAACCAGGGCATTGATCAGTAACCCAGGAACAGTTACCCTCCCAGCATGTAGGGCTGTGTACACAAAACCAGAGCATTGATCTGTAACCCAGGAGCAGTTACCCTCCCAGCATTTAGGACTGTGTACATCCCCCCCCCCCACCCCCACCCAGTACATTGCTCAGCAACACTGTGTTAGATCCCTGCCCACCGTGGGGAAACTAGCAGCCCGTGCTGGAAGTGACAGGTTGTGCAGCTTCCACCCATTTACAGCTCCATATCCCCATTGTGCCCTGACAAGGGGGTGTTGTGGGTGTGAACATCACTGCCAGAGAGAGATGGCGGGGGAATCAGTTTAAATATCACCGCATGGGAGTGGGTTGGGAAGTAGACAGAGAGGGGGAGACTGAGAGACAATGTCATGGAAGGCTGTGTTCCCAGGTTTCAGAATGCTGAAATGTCAGCAATTCGATAGCATCCTGTAACATGAGCCAGTCTTCCCAGGAAAGATGGGAAAAAGGGATATTAATGTGAAGTCAGATGAACATTTGTTCTGCATCTTTGTAACTGGAATTGGTTTCAACAGAATCTATGACTCATTGGGCAGATTCTAACAATAATTTATCTTTGTTTAATTTTCATTGAGTGTGACAGAGGGACCGTCTGCACGAGGCTGAGCTATTTCCCGGTGCTATCACTTCAAACTTACCTCATTAACTACCCACCCCACCCCATGATGTCCCTCTCATTCAATAATGGCCTGATTCTCCCATCCATCATGGCGGGTGGTACTCACCATCGCCCGGATGCCCCTGGATATTCAGTGATCGCTGGCGCTGGTGCCATCTTTAAAAGGCCAAGGGGCACACGGTTGAGCTTTCTCAGTTCGGAGCTGCCTGCACAGTTTACCTCGAGCATGGCAGATAAGAGGCACTTACATCACGGTTTGTCGACAGGGGCATGGAAGTCCTGGTGGAGGGGCTAGTATAGAGGGGGGCCATACCACCAGACACACCGAGCATGGTCTGAGCTCACCACCCAGTTCAGTGCAGTATCTGAGGTCTGAGGAAACGTCCAGCAATACAGGATAAGCAGCAATAATCTTCCCCTCTCTGTCAGGATACAGCTCACCATATTCTCTCTGCTCCCTCACACTCACTGTATATCTGTTGTAGCACCTACTCCCCAAACAAGATTCATGCTCCACCACTCTCACTGCTGCGTGCAGCACTTTCTCTCTCTCTCTGTCTCTGTCTCTGTCTGTCTGTCTGTCTGTCTCTCTCTCTCTCTCTCTCTCTCTCTCTCTCCACGTTACCCCCCTTCACTAAAAACACTGCATGGATACAACAAAGTGGACTGACTGCCTCCGGACACCTCACCATGACCCCGTCCCCCACCTACACCAGCACTAACAGCAGGGCCACCCACTCCCACCCTCCCTCTCTCCCTCCTTTTCTCCCATTTCAGGAGAAACAGCCTGGAATAGGACAGAAAGGGCCTATCCGGGTGGTGAGTGCCCGATATCCGTTCCCTTCCCCCCCCCCCCCCCACCCCCCGCCATGTGGGGAGGACCCTGGTACGAGCCGGAGAGCACTGGGATGCCTCGTGTGGAGATTCTGAAACATCCAGGTCCCACCGACCGAGTAAGGAGCAATGTTCAGTGAAGGGCAATTCTCACTTTAAACCCACTGGCAGCTCCGTTTCCCCCCGGCACAACTTAGAAGCCGTGGCCCTGATGCCATCTCCCTTTTGTGTCGAGCTGGTACAAATGGAATCCCCAAGGTCTCGGTGGGCAGGAGGGTGGCTCACAATACATCATCACCACCACCTCCCAGGGAGGGAGCACCGAGGCTCCCTCCTACACCCCCACTGTAAACAGCTCAGATACTGAAACTAATCTGTGATAGTTACTGCTCTCCCCACTTGTCCTGACATCTTCGACAATCTGTGCTCATATACACGCAGCGCTCTCTGGTCCTGCACCCGCTTTATAATGGCACAGCCTGTTTTAAACTGTCTTTCATTGTCTTTCGTACCAAAGTGTATCATCTCACACTGCTCTGCACTGATCACCATCTGCCTTACACCTGAACACTACACCAACGTGTCACTGTCCTGTTAGAGTTCCACACTCTCCTCCATAGACTTCACAATTCTTCCAGGTTTGGTCTTATCTACAAACAATGAGATTGTCATAGCTTCACAGTTCCCATGAAACAACTGAAATCCTGCCCCGCTCATGAGTGTGAGCAAGTGAAATACTGCTATATTCCCAATACTGCTATGTTTAATTTAAATTACCAGATGAGCTCAATGTTGTGTCCTAACAATTGCTGTGTGTGTATCTGTGTGTCTCTGTGTGGGGCAGGTCTGGCAGTCTCTGTGGTGCTTAAAGTAATGCAATGTCACCCTCTGCTGGCCTCCACACGCCACTGCATAGGCATTGGCAGAGGGTGAAAACCAACAGGGATTCATTCAGAGAAGGGGAGGGAGAGGGCAGCTGCTTACAGCACCATCCAAACTGATGTCTTATCCATGGACTGATCTAAATGTCCTTTAAACGTTGTAAGTGTCCCTGCTTTCACCACTTCCTCTGGAAGTTCATTCCACACCCAAGCCAGCTTCTGTCTAAAATAATTACCGCTCATGACTTTTGTAAATCTTTTTCCTCGCACCTTAAAATATCCCTCAGTTTTGAATCCCCAACTCTAGGGAAAAGACATGAGCCCTCCAGCTTATCTGTACCCCTCATTATTTTGTAAACCTCTGTAAAGTTGCCCCTTAATCTCATATTCTTCAGTGAAAAAAGTCTCAGCCTATCCAGCCACTCCTTATCGATCACTTCCTCCATTCCCAACAACATCCAGATTACTCTCCTCTGAACCCTCTCCAGCTTAATAATATCAAGGTCAATAACATTAACGTGAAAAGTCAATGTATTTTATAAGTGTAGGGGAGACTGAAACTAGAGGGCATAGTTTTAAGGTGAGAGGGAAACATTTAAAAGTGACCTAAGGGGCAGCGTTTTCACCCAGAGGGTGGTGTGCCTATGGAATGAGCGGGCAGGATGATCAGGCTGGACACAGTATTCCAGAAGAGGTCTCACAAATGTCCTGTACAACCACAATATTTCGTCCCAATTCCGATACTCAAAGGTCTGACCAATGAAGACAAGTGTGTTAAACACCTTCTGAACCACACTCTCTGTATGAGATGCAAATTTTAAAGGACTATGCCTGACGGCCTAGGTCTCTGTTCTGAAACACTACCAAGGGCCCTGCTTGTATAGATCCTGCTCTTGTTTGATTTACCAAATCCAATAGCTCGCATTAATCCAAACTAAGCTCCACTTGCCACTCTTCAACCCAGTGAGTGATGTTACTACGTACTTACCTTCCCCGTTTAATGTTAAAATTCCTTCCCCTCTGCAGGATGCCTTGATTCCGGCCTTGATTTTCACAAAGACCCTGAGCTTGGGTTGCTTTGTGTTGTTAGGGGGATGAGGGCCTGATTGCAGACACAGTCAGTGGGGAGGAGAGGCTGGACAGTAATCAGCTGCCTTGTATCATTTCATGGTTTGAGGAAGAGGGCAGTCACACATGAGAGGTGGGTAATACTGATCCGTATTTTGTGGCCAGAAATTATGGTCTTTCTCTGTCTCTGTCTATTCAAGACCTTTCATTGTGCAGAGTGAGCCTGCAGGATTTCGTTCCCTAATATTGCAGACTACAGATAATAAACGATTAAAGATGGTCATAGTTAATTTCTAGGGCACAGCACGTGTACTCAACATCCTTCAGTAAAGACAAATACCTTGCATTTGTTTAACAACACAAAGTGTTTTGTGTAGTTCAATAATGGTAACCTAATTATAATAAATCTATACAAAGCTGAATGCTGTTACATAAAATTTGTGTATGGTGGTGTAATGGGTAGTGTCTCTGCCTCTGAGCTAGAGCTCGGCATTTTATTCCAGTACCTGAACTTGTATGGTACTGTTCCTCGCTCTGAATTAGAAGATCTGGATTCAAGTCCTGCCTGTTGCAGAGGTATGTCACATCATGTCAGAACAGGCTGATGAACAAACACACAGGAGAATAATGTTACAGCTTTTTGGGTTTTGCTGAGTGATGCTAGTGTCCCTACCTCTGGGCACAAAGGTCTAGGTGTAAATCCCACAGAAGTGCCTCATGATACATCTGAACAATCTGATTAAAATGGATTTAGAATTGCGACCTGATGGAGAAGGAAGAGGTGTCAGTATTGCATTTCAGAATTTAGGCCCAGGATGACTGAAAGTGCAGCCATTCGTGTTGATTGGAGTCACATTTCGCAGCAGTAGCGGTTTATAATATCCGAACGGTTATGGATAGGGTAAGTAGTCAGGGGTTTTCCCCAGGTTAGGGGCGTCCAATACTAGAGGACATTGTTTGAAAGTGAGAGGGGAAAGGTTTTGATGAGGCCTAAAGGGCACCATTTCAAACAGAGGGTGGTGTGTGTATGGAATGAGCTGCCAGAGGAAGTGGTGGAGGCTGGTACAACTACAGCATCTGGGTACTGAGAGACCTGGCGAGCTTTTCCAGCAATTTCTGTATTTAATTAAAGAGTGCATTCAGTTTAACACAGGTATTCTGAATAAATTCAACATTTTATTTTTTAATGACGCAGAGCCATGTAAACATGTTTCAAATTGACCGAGACCATTTTCTGCTAAGGGTATGGCTCTGTGTATGACAGCAGCAATGATGCACCTACATGGAACAGGGAATGTGATGGGGACATAGTTTGGACAATGTACAAGGAAACCTCACATGGTCCAGTTTGGGAGAGGATGACATTACTGTGTGATTCAACTCAGAGAGGGATAAAATGTAATCTGCCTGAGAAGGAATGGCCTATTGTACTCTCTCTCCTTCATTGTTCCTCATCACAGCAATGTGTGCGAGCTAAAAAAACCTCTAAAGTCATCGTTACCATTCGTATTTTTATAGAATCCCTGCAGAGTTGAAACAGGCCCTTCGGCCCAACAAGTCCACACCAAACTTCCCAACCCATTCCCCTATATTTACCCCTGACTAATGCACCTAACCTAGAAATCCCTGGACACTATACTCAATTTAGCATGACCAATTCACCTAACCTACACAGTTTGAGCTGTGGTAGGAAACGGGATCACCCATTAGAAGCTCACACAGACAAGGGGAGAATGTGCAAACTCCACAGAGACAGTCACCCAAGGCTGGACTCGAACCCAAGTCCATGGTGCTGTGAGACAGCAGTGCTAACCACCGTGCTTCCCTTTGGGTGATCCCTAACCAGAATTCACTGGAATCTACTCACTGCCTAAAGCAAAGGGAATTCAGCCAAATCCAACTTCCCAGGATAGAACCCCATTGCTAGCAGCTATGTGAGTGCAATATCTTCAGAAGCAGAATAACGATTTGGACAATCTCAATTTTTACTTTTGTCATGAATTCCAGTAAGATCTGGACAAAGTTCTTTCAAGTTAAAAATGCAGAGATTTTGTTAACCTGTTTGTTTGTGTGTGTGTGTATGTGTGTTGCAGTGTTTTAAACAGGAAAATATCGATTATATATTTGCAATACCCAAACACTTTTCCATTCATCTTTCCATCATAGTTTGAGTAACATTGCTGTGGATAATAAACGTGTTGAAGAAACTAGCCTGAGTTGTTGCTAAAACTGACCCTGACCCAGTCTGAGATGGATATCATCGACCATATCACCAACCTGGTTCCATTTGATATTTTTTGTGAGCAGTGGAGGAGTGGGACTAGAAAAGGAAACAGTGACCCCAAAAGCCAGGGAACTATAGACCGGTGAGCCTGATGTCAGTGGCGGGTAAGTTTTTGGAGGGGATTCTGAAGGACAGGATTGACATACATTTGGGAAGGCAAGGGCTGATCAGGATAGTCAACGTGGCTTTCTGCATGGGAAATCATGGGTCATTAATTTGGTTTAGTGTTATGAAGTTGTGACAAAGAAGATTGATGAAGGCTGTGTGTTAGATATTGTCTACATGGACCTCAGCCAGGTGTACATAACATTCCGATTAGCAGACAGATTAGTAAGGTTCAGTCACTTGGGATACAGGGGAATCTAGTCACAATTGGCTTGAAGGAAGAGGGGTATTTTTCAGATTGGAGGCTTCCGAGAAGCAGTGTGCTGCAAGAATCAACACTGAGGTCACTACATTTTATCATTTATATCAATGATTTGGATGTCAACACTAGGGCCATAGTTAGTAAGTTTACAGATTGCATCAGAAAGGTGGTCTAGAAGATTATCTCAGAGTAAAACGAGACCACAATTAGATGGGACAAAGAAGCAAGGCGTGAGAGATGAAGTTTAATTTAGATAAATACGAGGTTTTTCAGTTTGGGAAGGTAAATCATGGAGAAATTATATACTTAATGGTAAGGTCCTGGGGCGTGTTGTGGAACAAAGGGACCTCGGGCTGCAGGTACATTGTTCCTTGAAAGTGGAGTCGCAGGTAGACAGTGGTGCTGAACACATTTGGCACATCAGTCAGAGCATTGAGTAGAGGAGCTGTGGTGGCATGTTGCATCTGTAGTAGGAAACTGGAGCACGCATGAGAAGCTCACACAGACAAGGGGAGAATGTGCAAACTCCACACAGACAATCACCCAAGGCTGGAATCGAACCCAAGTCCCTGGTGCTGCGAGGCAGCAGTGCGAACCACCGTGCTACCCTTTGGATGATCCCTGACCAGCATCCATTGGAATCTACTCACTGCCTAAAGCAAAGGGAATTCAGCCAAATCCAACTCTCCCAGGGTGTTGGTGAGGCCACTTTAAGAATACTGCGTACAACTCGGCTGTCTGGAGAAAAGATTTACCTGGATGTTCCAGGACTGGAGGTTTGAGCTTCGGGGAGAGGTTGATTAGGTTGAAGTGCTTCCTGGAGTGTCAGAGACTGAGGGGTGACATTATAGCGGTTTTTAAAATCATCAGGGGTATGGATATTCTAAATAGCCATGGTCTGATCCCAGGATAGGGGAGTCCAGAATAAGACAGCACAGATTGAAGTGGAGAGGGCGAATGATTTAGAAGGAACATGAAGATAAATGGTGCACACAGAGAGTGGTGTGTGTACAGAAAGTGCTGTCAGAGAAAGTGGTTAAGGCGGGTACAGTCATAGGAGGAATATTGGGCAAATGCTGGCAAATGGGACTAATGGGTTTTGGTATCTGATCGGAGAGAATATATTGGACTAACGGGTCTGTTTCCATTCTGCATGACTCTCTAATTCTATAAGAGGGATGGAGAAAAATTCTTAAAGTACCTTTCAAGTGGGAATTCTCTTCACTGGAAGTTTTTATTGCGCCTCTATGTTCACGTGGACTGAAAGCTGTGTTAGTTAATTATTTGATAGGGAAGTGAGTCACAGATAATTGGACGCAGACAGGAAAGTGGGGCTGAGACCATAACCTGATCAGCCACAATTTTAGTGCCTTGTGGAGAAGGATCAAAGTATCTAATGCCCCACTCCTGCTCCTCAGTCCCATGTTTTTGTGTTCCATTCAGCCCATCAAACCTGCTAGACAGGAACAGTTGGAGGCTACTTACATCTATAACCTGATGCACAGAAACAGAGGAGACCATTCAGCCCTTTAAGGCTGTCACACGCTTTGATGTGATTTGGGAAATGTAATTGGAAAACCCAGGTTGGGTATGAAAGAGGCACCTCATCTCTTTTTACAGAGATACCCGTCTCTGAAACTTGTGTTTCATTTATTGATCATGTTATAGACCCAGATTCACTGTGAATACAGCCCATATACCTCGCCCAGACATGGCTCACAAACTCCTCTGGTCTCCCTGACTGCAATATTCAGTAATTTGCACGTTCATGAAAATAACACCCCCTAACTTTCCAATAACAGAATGTGAGAACATCAGAAACAGGTCGTTCACTCCCCAAGCCTGCCTTGCCTTTCACTAAGATTATGGCTGATCTGCTCTTAGTCTCAAATCCTCTTTCATTCCCAATTCTTCATCGCCCTCACCTCTCTGTCAGGTCAATATCCACCTACCCCCTCTTCAAATCCTTTCAGTCACCTAGCTCCCCGAACAGTCTTGAGAACAGAAATCCTGATATTCAATCCCACCTGTTTGAAGAAAACACTTGTTGCTCCTGTACCATGGCTTATTGATGTGAACAAAAGAGACTGATACAAGGGTTCAGGTAAAAATGACTGACCCCGATATCAAGGCAGTGTTTGCCTTCTGTTGACATCAAGAAGTTCATTCAGCAGCTCACGCTGGTTTCACAGGAATATGAGGAAGCCATTCAGCCCATTGACATTATTGGAGAAGAACAGGGACAGCCCATTCAGTGCCTCCCGCCTATTACTCAGGAAGAGAAGGAGTCCAGTGTGATGGACCAAACCAGAGCCCTTCAAAAATATTTGAGGGCGGTAGCCCAGACTCTAATATTTTTATATTTAAAAGGAAACGTAAACTGTCTGTTCCAGATGCAACGTGAATGGTCAAACTACTTGGTGTGAAGCAAAACACCATTTATTTAAACACGGAAGATAAAATGAAACCAAAGAAAGGGGAAATTAGAATAACTTAATTCTATTGGACAAGTTGACAGAATAATAGATCTAGGAACTATTACTGATGAACTGTTCCAGTATAGGGAAATCCCATAAACACAGCCCATGGCAAAAAGAAACATTTAGACACAGATAGTCACAAACATTTCTCCAATCCAGGAATTAAAAACAACATCAAGAGAAAATTCAGAGAGAGTTGCAGCCAGGAGATAGTCACTGAAGATTCCAACTCTGTGCAGAACCCAATAGTTTCTGATGTTACGGAGAAACCAAAGCAGAGATCCTAATGTGTGAGAGCTGGCCACACCCATTCAAGCTGCATTAAAATTAACCCAAGCCCTCCCTAGCTGTTACTCAAGTAGTCTTAACTAGCCAGCTTGGTAACTATCGCTCAATCTCTCTCTTTAAAGAAACCGAGACAAATAACCTCTTAAAGCTGCAGCATTGTCACACTTGCCAGCATATCGAACCGTCAAACAGGAACCAGGGGTAACCCAGTCAGGCTCTTGGCCCTGTCCAATGGGACGAGGAAGAAGCCAGTCAGTCTGTTGAGTCACTGACACAACAATAGGATGAGGCTATTCAGCCCCTTGAGCCACTTATACAGGAACAGCAGGAGGCCATTCTCCCTCAACGCACTTACACAGGGACAGAATGAGGTAATTGATGCTGATTCCTGATGAATGGCTTATGCCCGAAACATCAATTCTCCTGCTTCTCGGATGCTGCCTGACCTGCTGTGTTTTTCCAGCAATCAATTCACTACTCCAATCTCCAGCATTGGCAGTCCTCGCTGTCTCCTAATTGATGCTCTAACGTGATGAGTAAGTGGAGCAGAGGCTGCACAGACAGACTACTCCACATTGTTCCTCTTGGCTCTGTTGCTCAGGATACAGAAATTGGACTTTAACATGGTTTTCCAGTAGTCAGCAGGGAAAGCCTTATGTCTTGTGTGAAGTCTCAAGAAGGCACCTTTCATCTCCGAAAAGACAGCCTGGTGTTCTCGATGTAGGGCGGAAGCTGGTGGGAATGGCTACCTGTTTCAGATGGAAGGTATTGTGGCTGCTGTTGGGGATTGTGAATAACCTGACATTCAGTACAGGGTTCACACGCCGACTGCACAATAACGTGGGGAGAGTTAATTTAGGCATATAAACGATTAGGAAAGTCACATTACACTGATGAATGGACTCTCTAGGTTCAAATAATGATGATAGTATTCATGTTGATCTTGTCTCTAGTGCTTGTCCTGTTCAGTGTATCCTGTATGGCTTACTCTGTCCAAGCCTATTTCCACCCTATGACCTGTCTGACCATGCTTACTATGACCTGCCTTCAATGCTTATAAATAAAGTGTTTCCCTGTACTGAGATACACGTGACAATATATCAAACCAATTAATCCTGTGTAAAGTATGGAATTTCTCTCCCTGTCAATGTCTCTTTTGGAAATAAGTGATCGCTGCCACTCCTCGTGTTTCAGCATCACCATTTCTTCGTCTCTCATAGCTCTACAGATTAAACACTCAGCTTATTCACTCTATCCTCACGCCGACTGCACAATAACGTGGGGAGAGTTAATTTAGGCATATAAACGATTAGGAAAGTCACATTACACTGATGAATGGACTCTCTAAGTTCAAATAATGATGATATTATTCATGTTGATCTTGTCTCTAGTGCTTGTCCTGTTCAGTGTATCCTGTATGGCTTACTCTGTCCAAGCCTATTTCCACCCTATGACCTGTCTCCTCGTGTTTCAGCATCACCATATCTTCGTCTCTCACAGCTCTACAGATTAAACACTCAGCTTATTCACTCTATCCTCATGTTACCATCAGCCATGTCTGTGGTCAGGAGATCATTCCTTACAAAGGAGATCAACTCTGTAGAGAGTGCCCCAAATGCTCTCTCAGCAAGGCTTTACAACAGCAGGAAGATGGCTTTACTTATGTACTCGAATCATCTTACAGTGAAGGACAACATACCATTGACTGCACCCATTACTTACACAGGGTTTGATTCAAAGCAGAAGCGCATAGACTTGTGAGTGGGCGATCATGCTTCCCAAATTTGTTAGAGTTTTTTGATGAAGTGACCAAGAAAGTTGACGAGGGCAGAGCGGCAGGCGTAGTCTCCATGGATTTCAGAAAGACTTTGATAAGGTTCCACATGGCAGGCTGGTCAGGAAGGTGACATCACGTAGAATGTGAGGGGAACTGGCCAATTGGATACACAGTTGGCTTGATGGTAGGAAGCAGAGGGTTTAGTGGAAGGATGTTTGTCAGACCGGAGGCTTGGTCCATTGCTGTTTGTTATCTATGATTTGGTTGAGAATGTACAAGGCATGATTAGTAAGTTTGCAGATGACTCTAAAGTAATTGGGAGCATGATCAGTGAGGAAGTTTATCTTAAATTGCAGCAGGACCTTAATCAGGTGGGGAAGTGGGCCGAGAAATGACAAATGGAATTTAATATAGATGTGTGAGGTCTTGCATTTTGGAAACACAAATCAACGTAGGAGTTTCATGGTGAATGGGAGGGTCCTAAGGGGTGCAGTGGGCAGAGAGACCTTGGTGTTTAGGTGTACACGGTTCTCTATGAGTGGAGTCAAACGTAAACAGGGCAGTGAAGAAGGCTTTTGGCACATTGGCCTTCATCAGGCAGGATATTAAGTATACAAGTTGGGAATTTATTTTGCAGTTACCCAGGACTTTGTAAAGGCTGCACTTGGAGTATTGTGTTCAGTTTTGTCACCTTGTTATAGGGAGGATGTTTTTAAATTAGAAAGAGTGCAGAAGAAATTTACAAAGGCGTTGCCAGGACCCAATGGTCTGAGTTACAGGGAGAGGTTGGACAAGCTAGGAAATTTTCTTTAGCGTGCAGGAGACTGAGAGAGTCCTTATAGAGCTGTATAAGATTACGAGGACTATGGATAGGGTGAATACTCTCAGTCTTTTTCCAAAGTGTAGAGAATCGACGACTGGATGGGATCAGTTTATGGTTAAAGGGGAAGGAATAAAAGGGAACCTGAGGGGCCATTTCTTTACACAGAGGATGGTACGTGGATGAGCTGCCAGCAGATGTGGTTGTGGGGGTGGGGGGGGGGGGGGTACATTAACAACATTTCAAAAAGCATTTGGATAAACATGTGGATAGGAAAGGACTGGAAGGATATGGGCCAACTGCAGGGAATTGGGGTTAGCGTGGATGGACATTTACAAGGTGGAGTCGAAACCCTTCTGTTAATTAAATCCAAACACCCAGAAAAGCTCGCCTCACCTTGTAATCTGTTAAAATATATGAGTGACACAGATCTCCTACATTCCACTATTTAAACAAAAAATGTCAAGTTGTTTTTTTAACTTTAATAGTGAAAACTAAACAACAACTATTCACAAATACAAGTCCCTCTTGTCTTAGCTACTTACTATCAGACTCTGTAAAAATATGCTAGTCCAACATCCCACATATTAAACATTACAATCTCAAGACCACACAGAATCCATCTTCCCCGCTATGCTCACTCTTCCAGCTGCTGATCTCCCTGGGTCATGTTTTTTTTTATTGCAAGTAGCTTTTAAATGGACATGTATCTTTGATTGAAAATGTTTGAGATGGCCAGTTAGCACTCCTGCTCTGCAGCAGTTATTCTGCTGTTGGGTGGCAGGAGCTATCACTCTCGTTTCACAATCCTGGGTTAATATACTTTCCAGGTGTCCAAACAATAATATTCAAACTCTGTTGGCTTCTGGTATCCTGAGCGTTATTTAAACTCTTTGGCTGTATTTGAATTGTTGTCAAACATCAACCAAATCTCAGGTATTCATTTCCCAGCTAATGGTGACATGTGGAACAGGCTGACCTTTAGCAGGCATCTGTGGTTATACTTTCTATTCAGCAAAACCCATTCTGTCTTAAAGTGACCGGATATGCTTTCGGCTTCATAAGACCTCCCCCCTTCAGCAAAAAAAAACATGGACCAGCAGAGTGAAAAGATGGCTTCATTTATTTTCCTCTAATTCTTAATCCAATTATTATGAATTACGAAAGTTTTATTCTCAGCTATACCATGCAAATTAATTCTGCACACGTATATAACACTGCAATAAGTCAAATCTTATCCAAACTTTTTCTTTTAAATCTGCGATAACACATTTTCTAGGACCCACAGCATGTACATTTTGTAAATTTAAAGTCGGTAAGATAAGACTCCAATTAAATATTCTGATATTCTGGCCTTTAAATATTCAAAACATGCGAGAGTTTGTCGTTATCCACAACCATCTCTGACAATTTGTTTGTCACATAAACATTAAAGTATTGTCAGGCCAGTGCGAAACTTCATCATTCTTTTCCAATAATTGAGACTTCATATTTTTTTGTGGTGAATATTGAGTTTTTTTCGACAAGTAGCCAATTCGCCATTCAATTCCATCATCATCTTTCTGCATCAATACATCTCCGACCCCTATATCCCGAGCATCAAACACAATTTTCAAAGGGTTTCAAAATATTTGGTATAGCTAAAACTGGTGGGGTGATTAATCCTGCTTTAAAATTTTCAAATGCCTCTTGGCATTGTTCTGTCCTCCACAATTCTGTGTTCTCCTTTAATAAATCCGTCAGTGGTGCCAATACTGAGGTTTGCAACAAACTTCCGATAGAATCCACTCAGTTCCAGAAATCGAAGTACCTCTTACTTCGAGGATGGTTGTGGAAATTCCTCAAAGCCCTTAGTTTTTATGTTCCATGGGGTCAACCTTCCATGGCCAATGTAATGTCCCAAGAACGTCACCTCTGCCTTCGCGAATTCTGTTTTCTTTAAGTTTATTACCAAGTTTGCTTCTTGTAATTGTTCAACATGCTCTGCCAGCTGTAACACGTGAGCTTTCACTCACTTGCTAAAGATCACTACATCATACAGATAAACTGCACAATTTGCTCATCTGGTCACAACTCTGTTTCATGAGTCTTCAATGTATCTCGAACATTATTCATTCACACGACATTCTCTAACATTTTTTATCATATCCGGTATCTTTGCCAAATAGTTTAACTGATCCAACGTTTTTTTTTAATTTGAAAGGGGCCACTAAACCTGGCTTTGAAGTGGTTTTCTACCACTGCTGGCAATACTAATACTTCATCCCCACGGGAAATCGTCAAAGTTTCAGAGTTTTTAATCTGCCACCTGCATTACTCTATACTGTGCCTCTTCAGGTGCTGTTTCGCTAACTCACCTACACCATCTAATATCTCCCTCATCTCAGATACATAATCCAAGTGTGAGATCTCCGACTTCGGTCCTGTCAATTTATATTTAATTAATTTCAAAGGACCTCTCACTTCATGTACGAATATTAACTCAAAGGATGTAAAGTGAGTAGTTTTGTTTGGGGCATCTCTGATGACAAACAAGATAATGAGGCGCCTTTATTCGAATCATTCAGGTAATTCTGACAGTACGCTGTTAATATTGTCTTCAGCGTCTGATGACAACTTTCCAAGACTTCCAGGGATTAGGGATGCACTTGACTTAAACTGCTGTATGCCAAAGCTATCCATGACGTCCTTAAACAGCTGAGCGGTAAAATGAGATTCTTGGTCTGACTGTGTAGCCCACAGCGAGTAAAGACAGCTACCAACTCCTCTACATCCCTTTTTGCCTTAAGACCCCATAATGGAATTATCCCTGGAAATCTGGTAGACACATCCATTATGATCAGCAGATATTGGTTTCCACTTTTATTTCAGAAAGGGGAGCTAAACAACTAATCATAACACACATGAAAGGTTCTTCGAATACAGGAATTGGCAACAACGGTGCTAATTTTATTACTGCCTGTGACGTACCTACCATTTGGTATGTATGAAGTGTACAACAAAAACTAACCACGTCCTTGTGCATTCCAGACACTAGAAATGCTTTAGCCTGAGTCTTCAGTGCATTAACTCCTTTGGCTTTTTCCTTTGGTTTTCCTTCCTGTTGTAACGTATGACAGTGTGATCTAGTTACTACATAGTCTGGAAAAATCCCTGGGTATTTTTATTTTAATTCTCCAGTTCCCTGAACTTAGTTGTGCTTCTCCACCACAAGGGGTGCCTCTCCTACCTTGGATCCGGCTAAATCCATTCCCAATAACAAATTGTATTCCTGGAAATGTCAATCTGTCACTCAATCTCACTGTTACTTCCCCAACCTTGATTTGGCACTCCACCTAATGTTACACAAGGGAATGCTTAATTTCTGTCCCCATTTCACAAATTATCACGCTGTTGAGTGTCATGTCAGAAAGAGTGAAAATACTTCCATCTCTTACTATTCGAGGCCGAGGGAAATTGAGGACTGCAGATGCTGGAGACCAAAGTTGAAAAGTGTGGGCTGGAAAAGCACAGCAGATCGGCAGCATCCGAGGGGCAGGAGAGTTGGCATTTCAGGCATTAGTCCTTCATCAGGAAAGTGGGAGGCAAGGAAGGCGGACGGGGCTGAGAATTAAATCGGAGGGTGGGGGTGGAGCTGGGTGGAAGGTAGCTTGGAATGCGATAGGTAGATGTAGGTTGGGTCTGATGGTGATAGGTCGGAGAGGAGGGTGAAGTGGATAGGTGGTAGGACAGCTGAAACCGTCAAACTATACAGCATCAACGTTGACTTCACCAATTTCCAAATCACCGCTCCCCCAACCTCATCCCAGATCCAACCGTTCAAATTAGCACTGCCCTCTTGAGCTGTTCTAACTGTCCATCTTCCTTCCCATCTATACACTCCACCCTCCCCTCTGACATATCACTAACACTCCTACCTACATCTTCCTGTCACCCTCCCAGTGACCCTCCTGCCAGCCCAGCTCCTACCCTCCTATTTATCTTTCAGCCCTCTTGTCCACCCGCCACATTCCTGACGATGAGTTTATGCCTGATATGTCGATTAACCTGGTCTTCGGATGCTGCCTGATCTGTTGTGCCTTTCCGGCTCCTTGCTTCTCAACTATTAGATACTGAACAGATCCCATTTCTTGCAATTTTATAGCTTCTTGTCCTCCCCCAAACCTCATTTTCTCTTAGTAAGGTTTACCTACAGAGGCACATTCTTTATAGAGATCAGGCACTGACTCCATACACAGCTCCTGTCTAGGCTGTGCACTCTCCTGCAGCTCCTCGGCTCTACTTGGGGTCTCCTGTACCAGGTTCACTAATACCACTGGCTTAAACTCTTTTACAGCATCTTTTCCCAAAGGGTCTTCCAGCACGGTGTGTCCCAGTTTCCTGCAGTGAAAACAGTTTTCCCAGTGCCCTTCTTAAACCATCGGTACTGTAATTTTATGTGTTCCACTGCGTTATAATGAGACTTGAGGCCTTTCACTTCCTTTCAATCACTTTGGGCTTTTCTCCACCCGTGTTAAACCATTGCCAGTGAGCTTTTCTCTATGTTTTGTAGTGTAGGATCTTCCCTTCTCCCAATTTCTTTCCCTCACAGGATGAAAATCCTCTCAGAAGCTAAATTTCATCTCATGCACCAATGCATACTTAACTGCCATTCCTGATGCGCTTCTCACTTCTTGAACTTCCTGTTCATTCACATGAAATCGTACGTCTCTGGAAGTGAGTCTTTAAACTTGTCCAACAGAATAATCTCCCATCGGGCCTCACAGGTCTTATCTATTTTTAAGGCCTGCACCCATTTGTCAAAATGACTGTGATTAATTCTTTGAAAGTCATTATAAGTCTGACCTGGTTCCGTCTCTATATTTCTGAACCGCTGTCTATATTCTTCTATCACCAATTCATAAGCACTCAAAATGGCCCGTTTGACATCTGCGTAATCTATTGCTCCCTCATGTGACAGCGCTGCACATACCTCTCAAGCTGTACCCACCAGCTTAGTCTGAACTAGCATTACCCACAGGTTAACTGGACACACCATCTGCCCAGCCAATTTTGCAAATGAAATAAAAAGGTTTTGGCATTTTTCTCACCGAAATATGGCAATGTATTAACACAATTGTATACATCCCTACGTTCTCCCTTCATCTTCATCCAGCTAATTTAACTTTCTTATCTAATTCCAAACTGCTGAATTTCAAATTCTCCCTCTCTTCCTTTTACCCCTCTTTCTCTTTCTATATCTTCTTCCTCTCTTTCTGTGTCTCTTTATATTCTAACTCCAGTTACCCCGCTTGCAATTTAAGTTTTTTCCAATTCGACTGCAGTTTCCTGCTTCTCTGATACACCAAAAGTGCTTGCCCAACTCCATTATGATTACAATTTTCCTTATGTCTCTGGTGAAACCCAATTCTAATCTACATGTTAATTCTGAAAGTGTGCCCTTCCTTTGTCTTTCTACACTTTCTTAGCAAATTTGTGAATCATCTTCAAACCTCAGAACCTCCTTAGTAATGTTGAAAACCATTTCTTTTGATTTAACCAACCACAAGGAAACAAAATTAAATGAATTTTGTCACCTGTTTTATTTGAAGATCTAGGTCACTAACTGCCAAGTGATTGAATCTGCTGGGACCTTTTATAGCCAAAATCTGTTCAAATCCCATATGACAAGCCCTCAAACCGTTATGATATCAATGTCTAACCCCTCTGTTAATTAAGACCACACACACAGAAAAGCTCACCTCGCCTCGTAATCTGTTAAATGATGAATGACAGAGAAGTCCCAAATTCCACTATTAAGAGAAAGATAGCCATTTACAAGTATGTAAGTGAGCTCGCTGAGCTTGAAGGTTTGTTTTCAGATGTTTCGTCACCATGACTAGGTAACATCATCAGGGAGAGTCTCTGGTGACGCATTGGTGGTATGTCCCACCTCTCTATTTATAGGTCTTGGTTTCTTAAGGTGCGTGATGTTATTTCCAGTTTTTTTCAAGGGAAGGTAGATAGGATCTAAATTGATGTGTTTATTGATGGACTTCTGGCTAGAATGTCATGCCTCTCAGAAGTTTCGTGCGTGGCTTTGTCCTAGGAAGTGTGTGTTGTCACAGTCAACGTGGTGTTCTTCTTTGTGATAGTGGGTCATGTCTTTTGGTGGCCAGTTAGTGTTCATATGTCCTGCTAGCACGACAACAGGACTGTCTGAAATGGAGGAAAAATGATTTTTTATACACTGTTTAATCAGTGTGTGTTCAGATAAGGAAGATTGTTCACATGTGTACAACACATTCTGAATGAACAACGGAGGCACAGTTAACGAAAAATGACGCACACGATGTAAAAACTTTATAAAGCATTAAAACATTATTCGATCCTCATCTGAAGTGATACCTTCCCTTTCTCTCAACGTTCCCCCTTTTTTGGGATTCCCAACTCTAGTCTCTCATTCTTATCAGGATGTGTGTTATAAATTTTTGCTTCTCGTGTCCCAACTTATTTTAGTTAATCCCCTTTCTACCGGGAATTCAATACATTGGCCTGCTGGGTTCTTTCCAAAGTTAGTGTCTGTCATATTATTGGAGGAAAGGTTCTGGCATCAGACCCAGCATTTGAACATATTACTCTGTTGTACGTGCACTAACAAAGGACCACAACACACAGGCATTGCTAAGCATTGAGGGATATACATCTACTTCTTTCGATAATGTAGTTTTCTCATTTTCCACATCTCCATATCTATATCCTCTCTCTCGTTCTCCCTTTGCATCTAGGTAAGAAATCCATCAATTATTCTTCGTGGCCCATCTCTCAAAACCCCTCCTTTCAGTTTATATCTAATGTTCTCTTCAAGATGTAATGTGGTTATAATTAAGCAATGTAACTACAAAGACATGCGGGAGGAGCTGGCCCGAGTTAATTGGAAGGGGAGCTGAGCAGGAAAGGCCATGGAGCAGCAATGGGAGGAGTTTCTGGGGATATGTCGGAAGATAATACCAGAAATGCAACCCCAAGAAGATGAAACATACTCATGGGAGGACAAGGCAGCCATGAGTGATAAGGCCTCAGACCAAAAGAGAAAACATACAATGTGGTGAAGATGATTTGGAATCCAAAGAATTCATTGGCTCTGAAACTCTGAAGGCTTGCATCACTGACACTACAGGGTCCAAGGAAGTTCCTGTGGAGTGAAGAGTGAGGCTTTTGCTCAGAAGTCTTTGACAAGGAGGTTGAGTGAAGTGATTATGCCACAGTTGAAGAGGTTGAAGACATGACTGCCCAGCTGGTTCAGTGTGCTACGTGCTTGATATGGGAGGTCAACGACTCTGGTCTGTCTGGCTCGTTTAAGTGTGGAAAGTGTGTGCACGTTCAGCTACTGACCGAGCATGTTGCAGCGCTGATGAAAGAAATCGAGGACCTTAGGCTCATCCGAGAGAACGGTATCTTTCTGGGCAAGACCTTCAGTGAGGTTACTATACCAACCATACCAGAAGATAGCAGAAGAGAGCAGACGATGAGGAAGGCAGAGAGGAGACAGGTGCAAGAGACTCCGGGGGAAGTACCTGTCAGGAACAAGTTGAATCGTTTGGAAACAGTAGAGACAGATGACACTGCCATTCCGCGAGGTGGCCAGGTCTGTCAATCAAATGTTGGCGTGGAGACAGAGCCGTGGTAATAGGGGACTCCATCGTGAGAGGAACTGACGGGGTTTTGTGGCAGCAGGTGGGACTTAAGGATGGTGTGTTGCCTTCCTGGTGCCAGGGTTAAAGACATCACAGACAGAGTGCAGGAAATCCTCAAGGACGAAGGTGAAGAGCCAAAGGTGGTGGTACATGTCGGCACAAATGATGTCGGGAAGAAGAGGAGGAACATACTACAGCTGGACTTCGGAGAACTAGGAAGAAGGCTGAAAAGCAGGATGTCCAGGGTGGTTATCTCCGGTTTGTTTCCAGTTCCTCAGTCTAATGAGGCCAGAAACAGTAAGATAATGGACTTGAACGTGTGGCTGGGAACTGGTGCAGGAAGCAAGGATTTAAATTCTTGGATCACTAGGGTATGTTTTGTAGTAAGCATAAATTATACAAGAGAGACGGTTTGCACCTTAATAGGTTAGAGACCAGCATTTTGACAGGCAGGTTTGCGACTGCAACACAGCTGCGTTTAAACTAAGTGGGGCGGGGGGAGGGTGGAGGGAACAAACTGGATGTTTAAGAAGGAAATTGAAGGGAAAGTTAGAACAAGGGAAGTCAAGAAGGATAACTGTATCAATGAAGCAGAAAACGCAAAAAGGGATCATACTGTAAGGTTGCGTGAAATAGGAGTTGATGCGAAGAGTGAGGGCAGTAACAAATTAAAAAATACTTTAAATATGAATGCACGAAGCATGATAAATAAGATGGATGAGCTTGAGACTCTTTTGAAAATTGGCAGAAACCATATTCTGGTGATAACTGAGGCGTGGCTTCAAGTGGACAGGGCCTGGGAAATGAATATTCAAGGCTGCACGTGCTATCGGAAGGACAGACTGACGGGCAGAGGGGGTGGGGTGGCCATGTTGGTAAGAGGTGATATTCAGGCCCTTGTGCGGGGGAACCTAGAGTCAGGGGATGTAGAGTCAGTGTGGATAGAGCTGAGAAATTCTAAGCGTAAAAAGACCCTCTTGGGAGTTACCTACAGGCCCCCAAACAGTAGTCTGGATGTCGGATGTAAGTGAAATCAGGAGCTGAAATTGGCCTGTCGCAAAGATATTACTACAGTTGTTATTGGGGATTTCAACATGCAGGTAGACTGGGAGAATCAGGATTGTATTGGACCTCAAGAAAGAGACTTTGTGGAGTGCCTCCGAGATGGATTCTTAGAACAGCTGGTGCTGGAGCCGACCAGGGAGAAGGCAATTCTGGATCTGGTATTGTGCAACGAACCAGAATTGATCAGGGACCTCGAAGCGAAGGAGTCATTGGGAAGTAATGACCATAATCCAATAAGTTTCAATCTGCAATTTGAGAGGGAGAGGGTATAATCGGAAGTGACAATATTTCTGTTGAATAAAGGGAATTATGGAGCTATGAGGGAGGAGCTGGCCAAAGTTAAATGGTGCAATACATTAGCAGGGATGACAGTGGAGGAACAATGGCGGATACTTCAGTGTATGATGCAGAAGATGCAGGATCAGTTCATTCCAAAAAGGAAGAAAGATCCTAGGAGGATTCATGGGTGGCCGTGGCTGACGAGGGAAGTTAAGAAACAAATAAAGTTAAAAGAGGAAAAGTATAACACAGCAAAGATAAGTGGGAAAACGGAGGACTGGGAAGCTTTTAAAGGACAACAGAGGATTACTAAGAAGGAAATATGCAGAGGAAAAAAATGAGGTACGAAGTTAACAGACCAAAAATATAAAGGAGGATAGTAAAAGCTTTTTTAGGTATGTGAAAGGCAAAAAACAAAATGGTTAAGACTGAAATTGGGCCATTGAAGACAGAAACAGGGGAATATATTACGGGGAATTAAGAAATGGCAGAAGAATTGAATTGGTACTTCAGATCTGTGTTCACTGGGCAAGGCACAAACAATCTCCCTGAGGTAACAGTGGCTGAAGGACCTGAACTTAAAGGAATTTATATTTGCCAGGAATTGGTGTTGGAGAGACTATTAGGTCTGAAGGTTGATAAGTCCCCGGGGCCTGATGGTCTACATCCCAGGGTACTGAAGGAGTTGGCTCGAGAAATCGTGAATGCGTTGGTAATTGTTTTCCAGAGTTCGATAGATTCGGGATCAGTTCCTGTGGATTGAAGGGTGGCTAATGTTGTACCACTTTTTAAGAAAGGTTGGAGAGAGAAAGCAGGAAAGTAAGATGTAAGATTATTAAAGGAATGACACTCTGGACACAGCTTAAAAATATGGGGTAGACCATTTAGGACAGAGATGAGGAGAAACGTCTTCACCCAGAGAGTGGTGGCTGCGTGAAATGCTCTGCCTCAGAGGGCAGTGGCGGCCCAGTCTCCAGATTCATTTAAGAAAGAGTTGGATCGAGTTCTTAGGGATAGTGGACTCTAGGGTTATGGAAATTAGGCAGGAACACAATACTGATTAAGGATGATCAGCCATGAACATATTGAATGGTGGTGCAGGCTCGAAGGGCAGAATGGCCTACTCCTGTACCTATTGTCTATTGTCTACAGAGCTCTTAATCATGGTCAGGGAGGGAAACGGAGGAAACACATTCACTTTAAACACAGAAGATGGCATTTCTCAAGGAAAAAGATTCAGGTGAATTAAACATTTGAATTAAGATCAGTTAAATGCTTTTGTGGAATGTGTCAGTTTGGAAGCAAGACCCGGGGAGACAGACCCTCAGCAGAATGAGAGTATGAAAATGGAAGTATTTCCACATCAGAAACCAGGTTAGGTCACTGACTGCAGGGCTGATGGGTGAATGGGTCTCAGTGAGAATTGGGGAACAGACAGCAGAATTGCATTGCAGGTATTGCAGCTCGAAACTGCGTATTCATGTAGTGCTGTAAACCACAGCAGCAGGAGAAGCAGAACAGCATTCAACCACAACCTGTAACGTTTTGCCAGGGTAACACCTCAGTCTGTCATTACCATCAACACCATCTATGGCTCAGTGACGAGTGTGGGTGAACATGTCAGAGTCAGTATCACATGAACTTTAACCTGATGCTAACTCATGAAAGCTACCAGGCTTGACCAACAGATCTGAACGAAGCCCTGCAGTTCTGTCACATTCCATTATAAATAGTGTTAGACGATTAAACAAATGACTGGGGGAGAGGGCTCCACAAACATCCCCATCCTAAATAATGGAACAGACCTGCACATCAGTGTAAAAGAGAAGGATGTTTTATCTGCCAGAAGTGTTGAGTCGATGGTACACCTCACCCTCATCATGATGCCAACAAAATAACAGATGCCAGTTTCATCTAATTTGATTCGCTGCACGGGACATGAAGAAACAGCTGAAAAAATAGATACGACCAAGGCAATGAGCCCTGACCTTATTCCTGCAATAGGACTG
Source organism: Chiloscyllium plagiosum (assembly GCF_037043375.1). Classification (NCBI taxonomy): domain Eukaryota; kingdom Metazoa; phylum Chordata; class Chondrichthyes; order Orectolobiformes; family Hemiscylliidae; genus Chiloscyllium; species Chiloscyllium plagiosum. The sequence continues at coordinate 60,743,539 of NW_028270180.1, forward strand.
AAGACTTGTGCTGCACAACAAGCCGTGTCCCTGGGGAAGCTGTTTCCAAACCTGACATCTCCCTGGCAATGTGGAAAATTATCCAGCTGTGCCCCGTCCATTAAGAAGGGAAATATTGCAAACTGACCAATTACTCCCCCCTCAGTCCCATCATAACAGCCAAATTGGTGGGAGTTCTTTTTGACAGAGATGTCAAGCAGCACAGAAGTAACCCGTTCAGTATGGTTTCCGATAGATCCCCATGTGGAGATGGTGCTGTGGAAATGTCACTGGATTACTAATCCAGACCAGGGTAATACTCTGGCAGCGGGTGGAAGTTAAAAGCAATTAATAAAATATCGAGATCTAAAATCTGGGGTCAGTAACAGTGACCTTGAAGCCAATATCGATTGTAAACAGAATTTCCTTCGCCAATGTACTTTTCGGAAGTGAATCTCCCATGATTTCCTGGGCCGGCCTAAAAGTGACTCCAAAGACCCTGACGTGATAAACATTTCAATGGTCTCTGAAACGGTCAATCAAGGCACTCATTTGTATCAAACTACTCCGAGGTATGAAAGGATGAAACTGGACAGAACACCCGGCCTCAGCAGCAATGGCGGGAAAGGGAATGGGAACACAGTCCTGTCGACCCTACAGTGACCTCCTTCCTAACATCTGAGAGCTTGTGACAGCATTTACAGAGCTTTCCCACAGACTGCACAGAAACAGTGGGAAAGGAGTAGGTCATAAAACACATGGAGCCTCCCCATTCTAGTTCATGAAAAAAATCTCCGCAATGCACTTACCCCACACAATATCCATATCCGTTAATGTGAGTAACCTTGGGAAGCTATAAAATAGGCGGTGCAGTAGTACGTTTGGTCCATCGAGTTTGGTAACCAATTCAATATAATGATGGTTGGCCCTTCATTTCCACACCGTGCACCTGCTCTCCCACCATCCCTTTACTGTCTCTAAATCCTTATTTATAATCAGTGTCTTGGTTTCCAGGTGCGAGAGAATTCCCCAGGTTCCCCAGTCAGTGAGTGCAGACATTTATTCTCATCTCAATGCAGAGTGACCTGCCTGTACCTAACACTGTGGCTCCTTGTTCTAGACGTCCCAGCCAGGGGAATTATCATCCCTGCTTCCAATCTGTCTCACCCTGTCAGACTTTTGTACATTTCACCGATTTCTCCACTCATTTTCCTAAACCCCATGGAATACTGGCTCAGTCACCACAAACTCTGCTCCCACAACAAGCTCGCCATCCCAGATATCAGTCTGGTCATCTTTCACTGCTCTCTTTCAATGTTAGATTTGTCCTTTATTAGGTATGGAGATGTGAAATGTCCACAATACCGCACAATGTTTGAGATGATGTCTCACCAAGGCCCTGTACAGCTACAGTAAGACACCCTTTCTCCTGGACTCACATCCCCCTGAAATGAAGGTCAGCACACCATTTATCTTCTTAACTGCTTTCTTTCCTGCAATATTGCTTTCAGTGACTGGTGTACAAGGAGATCCAGATCCTTTTCAATGTTATAGCTCCCCACTTGCTGGTTGTATATACACTGGTAAGGGTGGCAATGTCATGCCCAGTATTGACTACAGGTTAGAGAACTCACTGCGCTGCAGGGACCTCAGAGGTTTATGCAGAAGGAAACAACAAAAAGGAGCATACGTCCCTTTGTAGATCAACATGTTTCAACCAATCCGTTTCAAATGGCAGGCTGCCAATTTATCGTTTCCACCAAAGGGCACACCGTCACCTCTATCCACATTGTTCTCTCTCTGTCACGTATTTACCCATTCACTCCACTTGTCTTAGTCTTCTCGGTGCTTTTTTACAACCTCCTCACCCACTCACAATCTCACATCCGTTAGTGCTGTCAGCAGGCTGGGATATATTGTATCTGATTCCAGCAACCCAATGTTTAATGGGTATTGTGAACAGCTGGGCCCCAAGCACTGATCCCTGCGACATCTCAGCAACCTTCCTCTGTTAATTTCTATTTATTTATTTCGTGAATCTGTGTGTCACTAGCTGGGCCAGCATTTATTGCCTGTCCCTAGTTGCCCTTGAGAAGGTGATGGTGAGCTGCCTTGTTGAACTCTGCAGTCCACCTGCTGTGGTTGACCTCCAATGCCATTAGGGAGGGAATCCCAGGATTCTGACGGAGCGACTATGAAGGAGCGATGATATATTTCCAAGTCAGGATGGTGAATGGCTTGGAGGGGAACCTAAAGATGATTGTATTTCCATACATCTGCAGCCCTTGTCCTTCTAGATAGACTTAGTCGTGTGTTGGGAAAATGGTCTCTGAGGATCTTTGGTGAATCATTTCACTGCAGCATATAGATAGTAAAACACTGTTGCTGCTGAGCGTTGATGTTGGATCATTGTGGATATAGGGACAATCAAACTGGTTGCTTTGTCCTGGATGGTATAAAGCTTCTTGAGTGTTGTTGGGGCTGCACTCATCCAGGCAAATTGGGAGTCTTCTATCACACTTCTGACTTATGCATTGTAGATGATGGACAGACGTTTGGAAATCAGGATGTGAGTTACTCGCCACAGTATTCCTAGCTCCTGACTTGCTCTTGTAGTTATTGTGTTTATGTGGTGAGACCAGTGGATTTCTGAGAAATGATTACCCACCAGGACTTTGATTCTGGGGGATTCAGTGATAGTAACACCATTGAATGCCAAGGGGCAGGTTAGATTGTATTTTATTGGTGATGGTCATGGTCTGGCATTTGTGTGGCCTGAATATTACTTGCCATTTGTCAGCCTGGATGCTGTCCAGATCTTGTCGCATTTGGACATGGACTGTTTCAGTATCTGAGGAGCCACAAATGTTGCAGAACATTGTACAATCATTGGCGAACATCCCCACTTCTGACCTTAAAATGGAGGGAAAGTCATTGATGAAGCAGCCCTGAAGAAGTTTTCGGCCACTGCTCGAGGGACTCCTACAGACTTGGAGCTGAGTTGACTGACCTTTATCAACCATGACCACCTTCCTACGTGTCAGATACGATTCTAACCAGCGGGGAGTTTGCCTCTGATACCCATTGATTCCAGTTTTGTTAAGGCCCCTTGGTACTACACTTGGTAGAAGACAGCCTTGACTTAAAGGACTGTCACTATCACCCCACCACTGTAATTAAGCTCTTTTGTCCATGTTTGAACCACGGTACTGAGGTCAGGAGCTGAGTGGCCCTGCTGGAGCCCAAACTGGGCGTCATTGAGCAGGTTATTGCTGAGCAGGTGCTGCTTAAAAGCACTGAGACCTTCCAACACTTTCCTGATGATCGAGAGTAGACTGATGGGGTGGTAATTGGCCGGATTGGGTTTGTTTTGCTTTTTATATACAGGAGATACTTGGGGTAATTTTCTACATAATCGGGGAATGCCATTGTTGTAACTGTATTGAATCAGTTTGGCTAGGGGAGTGGCAAGTTATGGAGCACAAGTATTCAGTACTATTACCAGAATATTGTCAGATTATGGACCCTATGGAGTATTCAGTATCTCCAACCATTTCTGGATATCGCGTGGACTGAATCAAATTGGCTGATGACTGGTAACTGAATCGCTGTGGACCACTGGCGGAGGCCGAGATAGATCATCCACTCAGCAATTCTGACTGAAGATTGTTGCGAATGCATCAGCCTTATCTTATACACTGAAGTGCTGGGCTCTTTCATCATGGAGGAAGGGGTTATTTGTGGAATCTCTTCCTCCAGTGAATTGTTTAATTGTCCCCAATGTTTCTCGACTAGATGTGGAAGGACTGCAGAGCTTTGGTCTGAACCGTTGCTTGTGGGATCACTTAGCTCTGTCTATCACTTCCTGCTTATGCTGTCTGGCGCACAAGTAGTCCTGTTTGGTGGCTTCACCAGGCTGGCACCTCATTGTCAGGTATGCCTGGTGCTGCTCCTGCCATCCTGCACACTCCATTGAACCAATGTTGATCCTCTGGATTGATGGTAATTGTTGCGAGGGGGATATGCCGGGCCATGAGGTTATGCGGGAGTACAATTCCACTGCTATTGATGACCCACAACACCTTATGGACATCCAGATTTGAGCTGCTAGATCTGTTCGAAGTCTGTCCTATTTAGCACCGTGATAGTCCCACCCAAAATGGTTGAGGCTATTCTCAATGTGCAGGTGTGACTTTATCTCCACAATGACTATGCGGTGGTCACTCTTACCGATACTGTCATGGACAGATACTTCTGTAACTGGCAGATTAGTAAGGCTGTGGTCAAGTATGTATTTTCCTCTTGTTGGTTCCTTCACCACCTGCCGCCAGTTATGTCCTTTAGACCCGTCCAGCTCGATCAGTAATGCTGTAGCTGAGACACTGTTGGTGGTGAACATTGGAATCCCCCACCCAGAGTACATCCTGCGTACGTGCTATCCTCAGTGCTTCCTCCAAGTATTGGTCAGCATGGAGGAGTACTGAGTCATCAGTTGAGAGAGCCTGGTACATGGTAATCAGCAGGAGGTTTCCTTTCCCATATGCAAACTAATGCCATGAGACTTCATGGGATACGGAGTCACTGTTGAGTTCTCCAAGAGCAATTCCCTTCCAACTGTATCCCACTGTACCGCCACTTCCGCTGTGTCCGTCCTGCTGATGAGACAGGAGATATCTGGGGAAGGTAATGGGGAGTCTGGGACATAGTCATACTCAACAAATCATACCTTTCAGAAAATGTCAGGCTATTACTTGTCAAGTCTGTTTATTTAGATTCACTGTTTCCTGCCAGCTGTCCCATTCTAGAAACATGTCCATATATTAGCCCCAATCCACTCAGATTTGATTTTGCAAATTGGGCTTGGAGCTTTACCAACATTTTTCTAAAAATCAAAATGTTTTACATCCATTGCTTCTCTTTCATTTGTCTCCCAGTTTGTTTCTCAAACATAATTCCCATTTCATAAATCTATGTTGGTGTTGTCTATGACCATTACTTTCAGCAACAATAATTTCTGTTAAACCATTTCCTTACTATGTTCTATGTTCCATGTACTCTATCATTTTCCTACACCAGACTCGGTTTTCCTTGTATTGTTAGAAAGTTTTGTGAAGACAGAACTGAAGTAATGGCTTCATAGTTCTGCCATTTCCCTGTTCCCCATTCTCCATTCATTGGTTTCAAACTGTCAGGAAGCTGCAGTTGTTTTCTCATATTTCTCGCATTGACATAATTTAACAAGCTAATACAGTTCACACTTATAACCCTTATGAATATAACTCTTCAGAAATCCATCAATTCCTGCCTTAAACTGCTCAATAATTGATCTTCCACACCATACACTCACAGGGGCATAGACTCTGTGCCAACAGAAATACAGCACGATCTGTACTAGTCCCACTTTCCTACACCAGACCCATAGCCTGGAATGTTATTACACTTCCAATTGCTCGTCCAAGTACTTTTTAACGATTGTGAGTTGATCATTCCCCTCTCAGGAAGTAATCCCACAACCACACACCGCGAGGTGAAAAAATGTTTAAATCATCTCTGAACCTCAAACTCTTCACCTTAAAAGTGTGCTCCTTTGTTCTTCACCCTCTGAATAAAAGGAACAGCTGCTGCCTATCCACCCTGTCCATGTCGCTTATAATCTTATCCTTCTGAATCACTGACTCCTCAGCTTTCTCTGCTCCAAAGTAAACAACCCGAGCTTATCCAGCCTCTCTCCATAGCTGATATGCTCCATCCCAGGGAACATCCTGGTGCATCACCTCTGCACCCTCTCCAGTACAATCACATCCTTCCTGGAATGTGGTTCCCAGAACTACATACATTACTCCATTTTGGCCGAACCAAAGCCCTGTATTACTCTTATAATCTACACCCTGATTAGGAGACGCTACACCCAAGGTCCAATTCTTAATTAGTCCATTAATCTGTCCAGGAGTAAGTGAGGAATGCAGATGCTGGAGATCAGAGCTAAAAATATGTGTTGCTGGAAAAGCGCAGCAGGTCAGGCAGCATCAAAGGAGCAGCAGAATCGACGTTTCGGGCATAAGCCTTCTTCAGGAATCTGCCAGAAACATCGATTCTCCTGTTCCTTTGATGCTGCCTGACATTCTGCGCTTTTCCAGTAACACATTTGTAAGCATTCACCTGTCCAGTCACATTCAGGGAGGTGTGGAGAAGCACAATCTGAGCTTCCTAGTGTGCTGCTATTCATTGAGTCCTCCCCTGCCTGGTTTCATCTCCCAAAGTGCATCACCTCATATTTATCAGGGTTACATTCCATCTGCCATTGATCTGCCCATCTGATCATTCCATCTGCATCTTCCTGTAAACTTAAGGCCTTCCTCCACGCTGCAACCACCCAGCCAATCTTTATGTCAAACATACACTTACTTATCACATCTTCCCCACTCTCCACCTAGCCCCCCTCCACATTCAGATCTATATTTTGTTATAAATAACACAAACAATAAGGGACACAGCACTGATCTCTGTGGTACACCAGGGGACACTGGTCTCCAGTCACACAAACAGCCTTCTCCCCCCACCCTCTGTCTCCTGCCACTGAGACAATTTTCATTGTAACTTGCCAAGTTATCCATCATATTGTGAGATTTTACTTTATTTTTCAGTTTCCCAGGTGGAAATTTGTCAAAGGCCTTCCTACAAAACTAAATAATCGGCCTCCTCAAACTAATGCAATCAAATCCATTGAATGTGACTTCCTCCTGATAACGTCATGATGATTATCCCTGATCAAACCTTGCAACTCTGATTGGAATTCAATTTTCTCCCTCCCTATTTTATCCAGTAGTTTCCTTAACAGTGATCTAATACTCACTCGTCTATAGTTCCCTGGTCTATCTCTCCCACTCTTACTGTGAAGTGGAATCGTATTAGCATTTCTCCAGTTCTCTGGCACCTCCCCTATGGCCAGATTCTAATTGAAATATTCAATCAGGGTCTTTCCTCCTTTGACCCCAACAGCCACCTGTGATACAAGTCATTCAGACATGGAGATTGGTCCAAATTTGGACAGAACAAAGCCTCAAATCCCTGCTCGTATTTTACATCAATCTCTTCAAGAGCTTCCCAGTCAATCTTCTTGAATTCTGTACCTGCATCCTCCTTCTCCCAAGTAAAATAGATGTGAAGGTCTCATGGAACAATCCATCAATGTTCTCCAGCTTGACACACAGATTGCCCCTTTGGTTTCTAATGGACACTAACTGTTTGCTGATTATTCCGTTCGACTTGTCCGTGTAGAATATCGCGGGATTCTCCCTTATCTCGCCTACTTGTACTTCTTCATGTCCTTCTGTTATTCAGTCCTTTCGATGTTTCTAAGATTTACTACAATCAACTCTCATGTTTTGAAACTCGAGATCACAGGCTGAGGTTCCCAGTCAGACAATCTTGCCATTTTACGGATTAATCTGGATAATACCTTTTAAAGTTCCTCTGTAGTCAATATATTATTTTTGAGATTGGGACTCCGAACGGTACACAATACTCTAAGTGTAGTCTCACCAACGCTCGATGCAACTGGTGCACGATATCCTCTATCTTCCAATTACATTCACATGAATGTAAACCTAATTTTTACTTTCCCATTTGCATATCTTCTGCCCAATATCTCTCGGTTTAACTTTTCTTATGAACTTACAGTGTAAGTTCTTTAGAAAAAGCTCATGAATATCCAACTATACGTTATTCAATGGTTCATCATTGCCTATGTCCACAAGAATCATCTTCAATCCATTTCAAAAATATGTTTGCCACTTCTGGTTTTCCTTTCATCGGTACATTCTCACACTCCCCAGTTATGTTATTACCTTCTAAATATCTAGTAGCATGTTCTTTGTTATCGAGTCCAACAGATACCTGACTGCGGATGACAAGATAACTGGTCTGTTGGTCACCAGTCTCCAAATTCATCCTTTCTTAAACTGTTGGATAATATTTATAACCTTTGCCTTGTCCTGATTGGCTAAATGACTTTCGGGAATGTGTCTGAAAATAAGGTGAAAATCCTCGATGCAATCAACATGTCTATTGCTGCTTCCTCTGAAATTCTTGTATGAAGTACATCTCATCTGTCAGATTAATAAATACTCAATCCAGCTTTCTTTTCAAAGATGACCTCAACACTGATAAGAATGATCTTAGGTTTTACTTACACAAGTCTCATGGTCACTTGGTATTTCTGGAAGAATTTCTGGACATTCTTCCATGAAAAAAGACACAAAGAAACTGTTTCTTTTCCCTGCGATTTCTCTTTTGTCTGCAATAAATTATCCTGAACGTGCACCAACTGTTTCACATTTGACCTTGTTTTTATTTTTTTCATACATTGATAGACGCTTTTTAGCAGTCTTTATGTTTTTCTTTCGTTTGCACGCTTTTTCTCTTTTTGATTTTCTTCTCAGTTTCTTGATCATCCTTTGCTGGGTCCTACATTTTTCTGAATCCACTGGTCTTACTGCAGCACTTGACATTTTTCTAAGCTGCCTCCTTTCATCTAATAGGGAGATGAAGGTGGGGTTGAAAGTGATAGTCGGAGCGGAGGGTGGACCAGATTGATAGGAAGGAAGGTGGACACATAGGAACATTCAAAACGGCTGTGCTGACTTTGAAGGTTGGAGTGGGATAAGGTGGGATTAGGGGAAATGGTGGAATCCACTATCACCCCCTGTGGTTGGAGGGTCCCAAGGCAGAGAGGAGGCTTTCTTCCTCCAGGCTTCTGGTGGCTCGGGTTTGGTGATGGAGCAGGTCCAGGACCCTCATGTCCTTCGTAGAGTGGGAAGGGGAGTTAAAGTGCTCAGCACAAGGCGATGGAATTGTACCATGTGGCTGTCCCAGAGATGTTCTCTGAAATAATATACAAGTTGACCTCCTGCCTCGCCAATGTAGAGAAAACCACATTGGGTTTAGTGGATGCAGTAGGTGAGGCGTTCTGTCTCCCTTCGTCACCTGTCACTTTCAACCCCACCTTCAGCTACCTATCGCAATCCCAGCTACCTCCCCCCTGCCGCACTCCCTTCTCATTTATCTCTCAGCCCCTTTGGCCCATAAGCTTCATTCCTGATAAAGGGCTTATGCCCGAAAGATCGATTTATCTGCTCTTAGTATGCTGCCTGACTGTGTTTTTCCAGCACCACACTCTTCGACTCTGATCTCCAGTATTTGTAGTCCCCACTTTCGCCTCACACTTTCATGGCTTGCATGATTCAGATTTATAACGGTTACCTCAAATAAAACAAAAACTGTCGTGTCCTCAAACAGCATAAAAGAAAACCAATACATTGTGGTCACTGTTCCCACAAGGTCCTTTACAGCAAAAGTTTCAATTAGCTCTTCTGATCACTCAACACCAATTCCTAAATAACCTGATCTCGAGATCAGTGGTCGACATATTGTTAATGCAAACCATCTCACACGTGGTCACGAAATCCATTTTTCCCAGCATGAGCATTCAATTGGGTTAACACAGTTTAGATATAATTTAAACAGTACATTATTACTGCAGTACCCACCAATGTGTATATCTCATTTCCTGTTTAATAACACGCCCAGCATTTGTATTGCAGCTTTCACTTTGATATATAACTCCCATCAATGTTTGCTCCTCCTTGCTGTTTTTGCGCTCCACCTACTAGATTCTGTGGAATCTGAGCGACGTGGGCTCTGGGGAGATTAACGGGCAGACATCTCTCACATCATTTATGATCTTCTCCAACTTTAACTTCTCCAGATCTGCCGTTATACCGATGGAGTAGAGAAGGACAATGATCTTCCAACAATGCTCTGTATTCCCCCAGAGAGCTGAGACTGCTCTAACCTGGGACTGAACTTTACAGCAGGCTGGTAAAGTGTTGATGCTGCTGTACAGATAGATCACATCTGGAGTAGTGTGTACAGAGTTAGCCTCTTCTATGAAGAAAGGATGTTGTTATATTGGAAGCAGCTCAGAGATGGTTTCCTAAACTGATTCCTGCAATGAAGGTGCTAACTTATAACGAAAGGGTGATCAGGTTGACCCAGTAGCCATTGGAGTTTACAAAATTAAAGATGAACTTATTTGAACATAGATGACAGAAGGAGTTAACAAGTGAAGTGAATTACACAGATAGTGAGGAATCCATTCCGTTCTCCAGTGTCTTACACAGGAACATCAGGAGGATATTCAGGCCTTCGACCCTGTTACACCAAAACAGGATGAGGCTATTCAGCCCCTGGAGCTTGATATACATTTACAGAAGGAGGCCAATCAGCCACTCGAACCTATAACACTGACCCAGAGTAGACCATGCTGCACCAGTATCCTGTTAAACAGCAACAGGATCAGTCCATTCAGCCTCCTTAAATATGTAACATAGGAACTGGAAGAGGTCACATAGTGACTGGAGATTGTTACACTGGGATAACAGGAGGCCATTCAGACCCACCGAGACTATTGCAAGGGAATTGGATAAGGATAAAAACTATCTGAGACTTCTTTCATGAGAAAGGAAGAGGTAATTTAGACACGTGTCTGTTGTATGGGAAGAAGAGAAGACCAATCACTCCATCGTTCCCATCTCCGGGATACATGAGGAGACCGTTCAGTATATCCACCTGTTATGGAGAAGTACGAGAAGACCCATCAGTCCCTCAAAATGTTACACAGCAACAGGAAGATTCCATAATCTCCCAATCCTCTAAAGCGTCAACAGGAAGATGTCATTCTGGCCTTGGAAATGGCAACATGGGAACACCAGAAAGACGTCAGCCCATCGAGTTTGTACACCAGCAGGATGATGAGTCCATTCAGCCACACATGGCTCTTACTCAGCAATTGGAGCAGATCTCTTAAAGCCTTGTGCGCATTAAACAGGAATTCAAAGTAAACGTGAAGGCTTTCGAAAGGGAAGAACTTATAATAATGGTATACATCAGGGGCTAAATTGTAACAATAAACTATTGTAATTTAAGGCAAATGTTTAGAGTCCATTGTCCAGGACATTTGCAAACTCAAACCACAATTCGTCAGAGTCAACATGGTTTTACGAAGGCTAAATCGTGTTTGAATTGTTTGCTTGAGGTATTTGAAGATGTCACAAACAAGGTGGATAGTGGGAATCCTGGAGATGGAACATATCTGGTCTTGCTGAAGGCATCGGATGTGTCGCTTCTCCAAAGAGTAAGTGGTAAGATCAGACAACATGGGTTTAGGAGTAATTTATTAGCTTGGATGGAGGATTGGTTATCCAACAAAATATAGTCAGGTGGATTAAATGTGTCATTTTCTTTTGGCAAATGCAGTTTGTGCCATTGATTTCAGTACTCATGCCTCAAGCATTTACAATCGATGGTATTACTGTACTCGGTTGATGGGAGAGAAAATATAATGCCACATTTTCAGATGACACTAACATCGGTGGGAAATTACTTCGGAATGATGATGCAAGAGATTTTAAAACATATGGATAGGTTGGGTGAATGGGCCAACATTTGGCAAGGAAAATTAAAGTGAATAAATATGGGGCTATTCAAGTTGGCCAGTATAATAGAAAGACAAATTATTATCTAAATGGCGAGAAAGTTCAAAGTGTTTAGGTGCAGGGGGATCTGGGTGTCTGCTTGCATATCACAGAAAACCTGTCTGCAGGTACTGCAAGTAATGAGAAATGCAAGCACAATTTCAGTGTTTATTTATAAAAGGATAGAGTAGAAAGGTAGGGAATGTTGGTGCAGCAATGCAAGGCATTTGTGAGGATGCAACTGGATTACAATTTGGGTGTCCTGCAGAATGAGGTATTTCCATTGGAGGCAATTAGAAGAAGTTCATTCGATTGATTCCATATTTGAAGTGTTTGTCTTATGAAGATTAATTGAGCAGTTTAGGCCTATAGTCTGGAGTTCATAAGAATGAAAGGAGATCTCGTTGAGGTCTGTGAAATGCTAAAAGTAATTGAATGTGTAGATGTGGAGTGTTTTTTTTTCATGTGGCCCAATCTACAACAAGAGATTAGAGTTTTAGGATGGAGAGGTGGCAGGAAAGTGGAACAGAGGCCGCGTTGCCATCAGCCTCATCGAGGGGTTGGGTACCTCACAGATGGTCCTTGTTCTTATTCAACTCTTCGACTATGTTGCCCAGGAAAAGGGTAGGACTGGGTATCATACAGGAAGCAGGCACTCAGGATAAATCAGTAAGAGAGAACGTAACCAGAAGGGTCACAGAGTGACCAGCGCTGGGTTCTCAACTATTTATAGTCTATATTACTGTTCAGGAGGATGGAACAGATATACAGATGCTGAGTTTAGTGATGTCCATAAGACCATAAGACCATAAGACATTGGAGTGGAAGTAAGACCATTCGGCCCATCGAGTCCACTCTGCCAGTTAATCATGGCTGGTGAGCATTTCAACTCCACTTACCCGCATTCTCCCCGTAGCCCTTAATTCCTTGTGACATCAAGAATTTGTCAATCTCTGCCTTGAAGACATTTAGCGTCCTGGCCTCCACTCCACTCCGCGGCAATGAATTCCACAGGCCCACCACTCTCTGGATGAAGAAATGTCTCTGCATTTCTGATCTGAATTGATCCGCTCTAATTCTATGGCTGTGCCCATAGGTCCTAGTCTCCTCGTCTAACGGAAACAACTTCCTAGCGTCCACCATTTCAAAGCCATGTATTATCTTCGAAGTTTCAATTAGATCTCCCCTTAACCTTCTAAACTCTAATGAATACAATCCCAGGATCTTCAGCCGTTCCTTGTATGTTGGGCCTACCATTCCAGGGATCATCCATGTGAATCTCTGCTGGACACGCTCCAGTGCCAGTATGTCCTTCCTGAGGTGTGGGGACCAAAACTGGACACAGTACTCTAAATGGGGCCTAACCAGAGCTTTATAAAGTCTCAGTAGCACTACGGTGCTTTTATATTCCAACCCTCTTCAGATAAATGACAACATTGCATTCGCTTTCTTAATCACGGACTCAACCTGCATGTTTACCTTTAGAGAATCCTCGACTAGCCGTCCCAGATCCCCCTGTACTTTGGCTTTATGAATTTTCTCACCGTTTAGAAAGTAGTCCATGCTTGTATTCTTTTTTCCAAAGTGCGAGACCTCGCATTTGCTCACATTGAATTCCATCAGCCATTTCCTGGACCACTCTCCCAAACTGTCTAGATCCTTCTACGGCCTCCCCACTTCCTCAGTACTGCCTGCCTGTCCACCCAACTTCGTATCATCGGCAAACTTCGCTAGAATGCCCCCAGTCCCTTCATCCAGATCATTAATATATAATGCGAACAGCTGCGGCCCCAACACTGAACCCTGTGGGACACCACTTGTCACCGGCTGCCATTCTGAAAAAGAACCTTTTATCCCAACTCTCTGCCTTCTGTCAGACAGCCAATCTTCAATCCATACCAGTAGCTCACCTCGAATACCATGGGCCCTCACCTTACACAGCAGCCTCCCGTGTGGCACCTTATCAAAGGCCTTTTGGAAGTCTAGATTGACCACATCCACTGGGTTTCCCTGGTCTAACCTACTTGTCACCTCTTCAAATAATTGTTATGTCGCTGTGATAAGCAAGAGATTAAATTATTAAGAGAGGGTGGAGAGTCTGCAAATAGATTCAGAGAGGTAAAGACAATAGATAATAGTTTGGGCAGGTGGCATTTAAGATGATATAACCTGTCATTCCATTTACAGGAATAATGGAAGGCAGTATGTTACTGAAATTGAGAGGGATTACAGGACTTAATGATACTGTGTACTGGGGGGTTCGCTCAGCCCCGTTCAGACATGGGAGGTTTTGATCCATCCCTGATCGTCAGCTCCCAGACACTCCAAGTGACCCTATTGCTCTCCGAACACATGGAATACTTTGATGCGGTTGATTGGTGGTGAGGATGGTGTTTTGAAACGTGCATCAAGGGGACCGCCTTTATCCAAGATATATTCATTTCTTTCTACGTGAAGACCCGATGACGATGGGAATGGCTGACTGCTTCTGAATGAAGAGGCCGTGACTGCTGCCAGGACAGTGGGTATTCACCAACATGATGTACTGTGCCTGGGTACACTGTAACATGAATAGAGAGAGAGCTCCTTCAGTTCCTCTACCTCTCCCCATTAACATGGATACTCTGCAGATGCCATGTACACCATCGGGAATCCCACTATGCTGGATACACCTGGCAGCTCCCTGCTGTGGGAGAAATAATCTATATACCTCATCAACCATATATATCCTCCATCACCGAATGGTGACATTGATGTTGAGACACTGGGAAATGATGGATATGTCACCTGCCTGGAAAGTTCTGGATCATAGAAGCTGAATGAAACAGTGACCCTAACAGCCACTGGCAGCACCACCCTCCCCCGGGTGTGAAGCTGCAGGTCGTGTTGAAGGAGGTGACACCGCTCTGTGACCAGCTCCTTGTTCAGTCAGGTCCCGTCACACTCTGCTCCTGGGTTAAGTGAAGCTTGGGAAGCTGTTCCTGGATAACCCGATGTGGAAACAGCTTACCCCACACACACTCACTCTGTGGTTTCAGAGCTTCCCCTCTCTGCAGCCTCTGCTCCATTTGTTGTTCGTGTTGCACACCCAGATGCTGTAACTACAGTCCCCATGCTCCATCCAGTGTTGGGTCACCAAATCCTCAGGTCTCCCTGAATGTCTGAGGCAGCTCACAGCACAACCTCCAGCAAACCATCCCCAGCCCCTCCACTAAATTTTCAATTACAGGAGCCAGTCAGAAACCCCTCGGTACAAGTGTTGTGGACCAGACCAGATCACCCCAGAATGTTTTAAGAAGGCCGTTTAGAACCAAACCTTTCCTTATTTTGAATATAGATGTGAAGTGTGCCTTACCGATATGTTGTGACTGGTCAAACCACTCGACATTAAGCAAAATATAATCTATTCAAATGCTTTAGTTAAAATACAATCAAAGAAAAGAACATTTTGGGATAGCTTATATGTTGGAACACTAACACAAACAATCAGATCTCACACATTCTTCTCAATCTCTCACAGCAACCAAACTTTGATTTCTGAACTTAATCATCATCATCATCACCCATTTCAGCTTCTAATCTTGCCATTGTTTCTCTCTGCTCTTCCACACGAGTTCTCACGACTGCAGTAAGTGAATTGTTGAACTTCTCCAAAATAAGAATCTCTTTAAGAGGGTCATAGGTTTGCTCTGTTTTTAATACCCTTACCCACTTTCAAAATTACTTTGTTTGATCCTTTCAAACTCAATGTGCGTTTAAGCAGCTACCCTTTTTTTAGATTCCTGAAACACTGTCTGTCGGCTTCTGGCCCAAGCTCATATGCACTTCAGATGGCTTTCTGCACCACCTCATACTCCCCAAATACCTCCTCCGATAGGGATGCAAATACCTACTAGCTTTGTTTGGATCAACTAAATCCACATGGCTACTGGCCACTGCATTGGTTTAGCCACTTTCTCAAATGAAATTCAAAATGCTTCCACATCCTTCTCATCAAATTTAGATAATGCCTGGATGTATTTAAACAGAACCCCATCAGGCCATTGGCTACTATAGGGTTGCTCAACCTCACTAACCTCCTCATCCCGCCGACCGTCTACCTTCATCTCTGCCTTCTATGTCAACTTTCCTCTCTAATTGCTTACTGTTTAAGTTGAAACTCTCTGCTTTTCTTCTCTCCCTTTCTCTCTTTCTTCTTCATTTCCTTTTCTTTTATTTCTACTTTTCATCAGAATTCAAACTGTTTCAATTCCTTCTCATGTTCAAAGTCCCTCATTTGAAATTGAATTCTTACCATTTCCAACGATTCTGATGGCGTTTCCACCAAATGTAATTCCGGAACTATAGCTGTAATTATCTGTCATTTCCTCACAGACAAACGCAACCCCAACACCAGCTTGTCTGTCAATTCCTACAGCCTTGTCTTCATTACCTTTCGTAAAACCCCCAACTTCACTTCTTTCACACCCAGAGAACTCTTAGTGACTGAAAGAATTTTTATACACAAAAACACTGCTTAAACCAACTGAATTCAACATCCGGAACCAAAGACACGAACAACTACCATATGCGACCTCTAAACCTAATAGTCTCCTGGTGCATACTCTCCAGTGTCTGCATGAGCTTATTCTGGATTCTCTGGTTTCCTCCCACAACTCAAAGATGTGCGTGTCAGGTGAATTGGTCATGCTAAATTGTTTGTAGTTTTCAGGGACGTGTAGCTTAGTTGCCTTGGGGTCAATGTGTAATAATAGGGTAGAGGAATGGGTCTAGGTAGGTTACTCCTCGGAGGGTCGGTGTGGACTTGTTGGGTCGAATAGCCTGTTTGCACACTGTAGGGATTGTAATTCTAAACCCACTTTGGTGTTATCGATTTAGAACCAGACAAGAGTCCCCAGTTTGCTATAGACTAACTGGACTGCCTCAAACTAGTTTAAGAGGGTAGCTTGGATGCCAAACCGTTCTTATTTTAAAGGTAGATGGGAAGTGGGTGTTCCAGATGTGATGCTACAAGTCACACCACTCACCATTAAGCAAAACACATATTTAAACACTCCAATGAAAATCCATAAAAAATGAAGAGGAATTTAGAATAACTTAACTATTGGAAACCTTAACTGAATGATGGATACAGTACCTTCTACAAATGAACTGTTCCAATTTATTAACATCACCTAAACACAGGGCGGCACCGTGAGTGGCATGGTGGTACAGTGGTTAGCACTCTTGCCTCCCAACGCCAGAGACCCACCTCAGGTGGCTGACTGTGTGGAGTTTGCACATTCTCCCCGTGTCCGCGTGGGTTCCTCTGGGTGCTCCGGTTTCCTCCCACAGTCCAAAAATGTGCAGGTTAGGTGAATTGGCTATGCTAAATTGCCCGTAGTGTTAGGTGAAGGGATAAATGTAGGGGAATGGGTCTAGGTGTGTTGCTGTTCGGCGGGTCGGTGTGGACTTGTTGAGCCGAAGGGCCTGTTTCCACACTGTAAGTAATCCAATCCATTCAGACATGCATTCTTGCACACAGTTCTCCAATCCAGGAGGAAACAGTATCAAGTGAGGTTTCAGAGAGAATAGCATAGTGGGATAATTTACTAAAACTCCCAACCCTTCTAGGACCCGCAGCACTTGGTAACTTTTACATCTACAAGAAAAAATCTGGAAAACCCGTCTGTGCGAGCTGGGCCATTGTCACTACTATTTATTAAAAACACTAAAAGCCTCATAAGTTGTTTACTTCAGCCGTTTTCAGTGGGCAGTTTGGCCTTTAAGATCGCTTTCTACAAAAAAAGGAGAAAATAACCTTTTTAACAAAAAAGTGACAGTATTGTCATACAATTTAGATGCCTGGTCCTTTACTCAAGGGGCTTCCTCGTGTTACTGATAGCAAGATCACCTGAAAGGGGCAAACACCAGGTACAGACCAAGTTACAGGAATGTGTCTCATGACTTCTGAAAAACGCCTGTTCATGGATTATCACATCGGACATACTGGGAAGGGAACAACAGCTCGACAAATCCCATTTCATTATTTCTGAGCTACACAATTCCAGCACTCGATACACTAGGGAGCCAAAACTCAAGGCCAGGGAAAGAGGGACAGAGAGATTCACAGTAAAGACAGAAACAGACAGTTAATTAACTGAGAAGATGTTGTAGAAATATGTGGAAAAAGACAAGGCAGTGGGAGTAACTGGAGAAGTGAGACCTTCGAGAGTAAAATTACAAGAATGAGAACATTGAATGAAGACATTGTCAGATCAGCTGAAATGGTTTGTTACATCAAATTCTGAATCTGCTTCACAGAACACCACAAACAACATAAACTGGGACAAGATGACAGCCCAGCATGGAGAGCTGTGCAGACCATGCTCGTGTGTTACTCACTAAACTGCACTATCTGCCCAGCATAGAGAGTGTTGCAAACTTTACTACCATATGCTAACTATACTCGCATCAGATTACTGCCTACAATGGGAAGGTTTGCTCTCTCTGTGTGTGTGTGTGTGTTCATCAGAGACTGAGAGAGAGTCCGTGTGTGTGCGCGATAGGCGTGGTTGAATGCGAAACTCATTGTTTGAGAAGGAACGCACATGGAGGAAACTATTTTAATTACGAACAACTGGCAGGCTTTTTGTTAATCAACAGAGAGAACGAGAGAAGTTTCATGGATAGATACGGTAAAGTGTTTGATAATGTTTAAATAAAGTCATTGCCAGACATAACAGCAATATACATCGGCATACACATAAATGACAGGTGGATGGGAGTTTGGTGTGAGGTCGCATCAGGATTGAAGCCCGGAACATCAGCAGCAGATTACTGGCTTCATTAAGACTGTACTTCATAGCTCAAGATTCAAACGGGAGATGGAATAAGCCAGTGAGATATATTCTTGAGTGGTGAGTATTTCATGTTAGAAATGGTCAGGGAATGGTGTCAAGATTCAGCTCATG
The DNA here is from genome assembly GCF_037043375.1 of Chiloscyllium plagiosum. NCBI lineage: Eukaryota > Metazoa > Chordata > Chondrichthyes > Orectolobiformes > Hemiscylliidae > Chiloscyllium > Chiloscyllium plagiosum. The sequence goes on from NW_028270180.1 coordinate 60,762,005, forward strand.
GTGAAAGGGATGCCCACAGTTGGGACTTGTGTGCTTCAGCCGCAGATATTGGCCAGTGATGGGATGGAAACAGTGGAAGGAAGTGGAATTTGTAACCAGAACAGTAGACAGTGACCTCCATGCTCTGAATATTTAAATAACGAAGGCAATGATACAATGCATTATGGTTCTCCGCTGAAACTGAGTAGGTCAACATAGAGACCCGTGAATAACACTGCCAGAGCAGAGAGGGAAACAATAATTGAACACCTTCATTAATGTAGTTAGTAATGGTCTGTAGAGTGAATATCTGGATTCAGAGTTACAACAGGAATAATAATAGTGACAAGAAGTGTAGACTATATAAAAGAATAATAATACAGTCATAATTGTTTTATAGAAAAGAAAATCTGGACAGTGACGCTTACCAGGAACACCAACGATAGCCAGGAAGGGATAATAAAAGTATTGAATAATGAGAAGAGCGTAATAGATCCGCAATGATAATGACAACCAATCAAATGCAGAAAGATACCAAACATAATCGGATAAGTTCCTGTCTATTGTTGGAATATTCCAGTCTAATATTCTCAGATTCTGATCCATTGTTGAAACATTCCAGTCTAATGTTCGCATTTTCTGATCCATTGTTAGAACATTCCAGTCTCATGTTCTCAGATTCTGATCTCTCCTCCCCTTTTCTCTGGAACTGCTGATCCCTGTCAGTGCTGTCGGTGATATTCCCGCTCATGTTATGGGATAACACATTGAACGGCGCCCATTTATCATTAAAAGATGGAAACCCTCCACTGGGATAATTAGAATCCATGGAGACTGGCATTAATCGCAGTCACTGAACAAATAGGCTCAGTTAACCAGTTACATGCATCACTTTTCATTACACTATAAAAGGGAACATTTACTGGGTTTGGATGGAATGGATGAGGGTTGCTGAGGGATGGACCATAAATCTTTCAATGTTTTTAATCTTTTTTTCCTTGTATATGAGAGTATTAACAGGACACTGCACGGGTCTATATATGTTCCACTTTGTTTATGAAAGGAGGTAGTTATAAAATAACAGATCGGCTGCATAAAAATAAATCTGGATCAGTGGTGCTGGAAGAGCACAGCAGTTCAGGCAGCATCCAACGAGCAGCAAAATTGACGTTTCGGGCAAAAGCCCTACATCAGGCATTCCTGATCCAGAATCTGGTTTCCAGCATCTGCAGTCATTGTTTTTAACTGCATAAAGAAAAAAGTCGGGTGGACAAGTTTCTAGATACCTTAACACAAAGTACGGTACTTAATGACCAGTGTGAGGCTACTCCTGGTTTTAATGCCCTGTTATCAAATCCTTTCATAACCTTGAGACAGAGCATTGAGACTGCTGCTCAGGAACAGGCCGAAGCAATACTGTCCCTATGGACCTATTACAGAGGGATAAGAGAAGACCATTCAGCCCATATTAGCCTGTTGCTAATTGAAAGGTGGAAAGCTGGAATATTGGCACATGTTGCCAACAGAATCATTCAAAACAAAGAGATGTGTCGCTGCAGCTGTATGAGGTGTTCCTGAGAGGGCACCTGGAGTACATTTTGTTGTCTGTGTTTCTGTAACTGAGAAGGGATGGACCTCCGTCAGATACAGTTTAACCACAGCTCGTAATCCACGGGTTGCTGTGTCATTTAATGTCTCGGGTCTGTTACACAGAGGCAGGAGGAGGCCATGAAGCCTCTCGAATGTGTTATAGAAGAACAGGAGGAGGCCATTAAGCTTCTTGAGTCTATTACAGAGGGACAGGAGGAGCCTATCCAGCCTCTCAAGCCTGTTACAGAGGGGCAGGAAGTGCCTAGTTAACTTTCAAGTCTGTTATGCATAAATATTAGTTTTAAACTAGTTGTGGAATGGGAAAGACCTTATGTAAATTTCTAACTTTGAATAAGCCCAATTTTGAAAGCGTTAGGTGAGCCCTGTGAAAGGCTGGTTGGGATATCCTAGTCACAGGTAAAGGGACTGTTGGAAAATGCAAGGCCATCAAAATTTGAATTCAGAGAGTCCAGAGCCAACGTGTTGCTTTTTGTGAGATGGGCAAGGCTGGTGGGTGCAGGGAGTGCTGGATGGCTAGATATATTGATGCTCTGGTCAAGGTAAGGAAGGAGGCATATGTCACGTAAACAGAGCTGAGATCAAGTAAATCCCGAGAGGTGTATAAGGGTAGAAAGTGCATAGTCAATGCGGAAATCTGGCCAGAAAAATGTGGACATGAGATGGCTTTAGAAATAGGGTTAACGAGGCATTGAAGAAATTCTACAAATCCTTTAATGGCAAGAGATTAACTGGGGAGAGAATAGATCAGTAAGGCTATCTATGTGTGGAACCACATGAGATTGGAGGGATACGAAGCAAGTATTTCTCCACTATATTTAATGTGGAGGGGGTTACAAGAGCGAGAGAATGAAAAAATATATCGTAATATCTTGAAAGGTATCTATATTACAAGGAGATGTAGGACATTTTAAAACATACGAAGGTGAGCAAATTCCTGGGACTGATGAGTTTGTGGGAGGCTAGGAAAGAGATTGCTCAGCCTTTTGCTGATATGTTTGTTCATTGATTTCCACAAGTGAGGTGTCAAAAGACTGGAGGGCTGCTAACATAGTGTCATTATTTAAGAAAGTAAGGAAAAAGCAGGTAACTATAGATTGGTGAGCCTGACGTGAATTGTTGGAGGGGATTTTGAGGAAAAGGATGTATATGCATTTGGAAAGACCAGGACTGAAGAGGGCTTTGTACATTGGAGTTCACGTCTCACTGACTGTGTGGATTTTTTTGGGGAAGCGATGAAGATGATTGATGAAGGCAGGATAGTGGATGTTGTCTTTATGGAATTCAGTAAGAAAACCAAAATGTTCTACATGGTAGACTGGTTAACAAGGTTCGACTGCCTGGAATCCAGGGCGAGCTCGCCTGTTAGATCCCAAATTTTCTTGAATATTGGAGACAGGGCGTGACAGTGGACATTTCTTCTTTAAACTTGGAGACCTGTGACCAGTGGCATGCCGCAAAGATCAATAGTGGATCCACTGCCTTTTGTCACTTACACAAATCATTTGCATTTGAGTATATGAAGTATGGTCAGTAAGTTTGTAGATAATTCCAAATTTGGTGGTGCAGTCGACAGTGAAGAATTATCTCTCAGACTATAATGGGACTTTGCTGAGCTGGACCGAGGAGTGGCAGATGGAGTTTATTTTACTTAAATGTGAGGTGTTGCATTTTGGCAAGGCAAATCAAGGCAAAACATGTAGGTAGGGTCCTATCGAAAGCTGCCAATCAAGGAGAACTCCATAGAAATTATCGAATCCCTACAGTGAGGAAACAGCCTATTCGGCCCATCGAGGACACACCGACCCACTAAGAAGTATCCCATTGGACAAACCCCTACCCTAACCCTCTGAGCTTGCATTTCCCATGGCTAATCCACCTCACCTACACATCCCTGGGTACTTTACGCAATTTAGCATGGCCAATCTACCCTTATCTGTATATCTTTATACTGTCGGAGGAAAACATAACATCCGGAGGAAACTCATGCAGACACGGGGAGAATGTGCAAACCCCACAAAGGCAGTCATTCAAGGATAGAATTAAACCCAGCTCGCTGCGCTCTGAAGCAGCAATGCTAGTCACTGAGCTACTGTGTCACCTTGTGGTGCAGGTTCTCCGTTCCTTGAAAGTGCCGTCACAGGTAGACAGCGCAGTGAAGAAGGCACTTGGTGACCTGCCCTTTATTGGTGCGTGCTTTGTGTCTAAACATTTTCACGACGTGTTGCATCTGGACAGGACATTGGTTTGGCCACTTTTGTAATACTGCCTTTAATTCTGGTCTCCCTGCTGTCGGAAAGATGTTGTCAAACTTGAAAGGGTGCAGAAGAGACTTAAAATAATGTTGCAGGTATTGGATGGTTAGAGTTACAGGGAGAGTTTGAATAGGCAGGGGCTATTTTCAAGTGTTGAGGCTGAGGGGTGACGTTAAATAGTTTTATGAAATCATGAGGGGCATAGATAAGGTAAACACTCAACGCCTTTTACCCAGGATAGGCAAGTCCAAAATTAGAAGACAAGGGTTGAAGGTGAGAGGGGGAAAGATTTAAAAAGGAACATGAGGGACAACATTTTCACACAGAAACTGCTGTGTGTATGGATTGAACAGCCAAAGGAGGTGGTGGAGGCAGGTACAGTTACACCATTTAAAAAGCATTTGGGTGGATAGATGCTTTGGAAGTGTTTAGAGGGAGATGGGACAATTGCTGGCAAGGGGGACGAGATTTATTTAGGATATTTGGTCGGTATGGACGATCAGACCAAAAGGTATTTTTCCGTGGTGTACATCTCTGAAACTCTATTACCTCTTGAGTGTATAACACAGGAACAGGAGGAGGCTATTCAGCTTCTGAATTCTGTCAGGCAACTTGTTTGTTCAATTGCTGAGAGTAAAATACAAAAATACATCATTCAGATTTTGATGGTGTTTTACAAAAACAGGAGAAAGGCTTTTAGCCAAGAGAAGCTGTAAGGAATGTGAAGAGGCCATTCAGGCCCTCGACTCTATTCCACAGGAGCAGCAGGTGAGCACAGAGCTATTGGAGCCTGTCAGTCAGTAGCAGGAGGAGGACATCTACTGTCGCAAACCTTGGATCAGGAGGCAGTCACTCAACTGCCCAAGACTGGGACACACAACAGGACGCAGTCATTCAACTGCTTGAGACTGTGACACAGGGACAGGATGCAGTCACTCAGAGCTCGAAACTGGGGCTCAGGGAAATCTGAACGTTAGTGAGGCCCCAGCATCCTGTTATGCAAGGACAGGAGGAGGTGACTCACTCCCCACCAGTATGGGACACTGGGAGAGAAGGGGAGTTTGCTTGGAACAAATAGAAATATATGAATGGGTTGCATTAGTGGTCCACACAATCCTGCCCCAACATTCACTCAGACCACGGCTGATCTGATTCTGATTCCCTCATTCCATTTTACGGAGACTGTCCTCTCTGCAGCCTCTGCTCCATTTGTTGGTCATGTTGCACACCCAGATGCTGCAACAACACTCACCATCACTCATCCAGAAGGATGGATCTAACAGGATAAGTCAGGATTTGAGGGGTCCAATCACAAGAATGAAAACACAAAATAAAGGTATTGTCAGATGTTTCGTACTCTCACATTCGCAATCCAACTCGCAAAACCAGCCCATCCATTATCTATTCAGGATGGAGCACTGTGTAGATCCGGCTCATGTACAGCTGAATGCAACCCAGCTATGTGCAGAGTGAAACTTTGTGCAGCCCACACCAATACTTGATCTATAATCCTGGGCGAAATGTCCAGCATGGGGAGCTGTGCAGTCCGCACTGGTTCATTCATATATAAACCCAGGCTGTTGCATTGTTCGGTAACACTGTGTTAGATCACTGCCCAGTGCAGTGAAAAATGTAACCAATGCAGGAAGTGACAGAATGTGCAGTTCCCATCCATTTACATCTCCATATCTGCACTGTACCTTGACAAGGGGTGCTGCGAATGTGAAAATCAATGTGAGGAAGAGATATAATTTAAATACCAATAGTTCTGATTAAGGCGCATATCACTCTAGTATTTAAAGTTGAAATAACTGAGATAATATCCAATGAGGTTTTGTGAACGGTGCAAAGAAGTAAGAGGGGGATGGTGATGTTATAGTGGTTGCACTATAAGCCAGCAAATAATCAATGGGAATTAGAGGAACAAATATTCAGGGAGACTGGCGAGACTTGCAGGAGCAATAGGGTTGTCATAATAGGTGATTTTAATTTTCCTAACATAGACTGGGACTTCCAGATGGTTAAGAACTTAGATGGAACGTAATTTTTTAAGTGTGTTCAGGAAAGCTTCCACAAGCAATATAGAGAGGTTCCTATTGGGGAAGGGACAAACTCGACCTATTGTTGGGAAATAAGGTCGGAGAGGTGGTGGAGGTAAAGTGGGCAAGCGTTTTGGGAATAGTGACTAGAGCTGTATTAGTTTTAAAATAGTAATGGTAGAGACAAAATTGGTCCACAGAATCAAGTTCTAAATTGGGGCAAGGCGTATTTTGTTGGAGTTAGACAGGGGATTGCAGGGGTTGATGGGAGGAGTTTGTTTCGAGGTAAAATGATCCCGGGCAAGTGGGAGGGCTTCAAAAGTGAGATAGCTCGGGGTCAAGGTCTATATGTTCCTGTGAGGGTGAAGGGAAAGTGAGGCGGGAAGAGAGACCCTGAATAACAAGAAATATTGAGGCTCTGACCAGAAAAAAGGAGGCGTGGTTCAGGTACAGGCAGCTGGGAACACGGAAATCTCTGGAGGTACACAGGGGATACAGGAGTTTAGTGAAGAAGGAAATCAGCAAGGTGAAAAGGGGGTATGAGATAGCCTTGGCTGAGCAGATTAATGTGAACCCAAATTCAGTATAAGAAAGAAAAAGAACAACTAGAAAGAGAATAGGACGCCTTACAATCCAAAATGGGCACGCGTGTGTAAAACCTCAACAGATGGGTGAGGTCCTCAATTTCCCCTCTGTGTTTATCATGAAGAAAGACATGAAGCCCTGTGACCTTTGGGAGGTTAGTTGTGATATCTTGGTACAGTCCATATCACAGTAGAGGTGCTGATGGACATATTAGAATGCAGAAAGTCAGATAAATCTCTTGGTCCTGACCAGATATATCCAAGAGCAATGCAGGTAGCGAGAGAAGACAGTTCAGGGGCCAAGGACCCGGAAGACTGGGCAAGAACAAACGTGCCCTTATTCTTGAGGGGTTGCAAAGAAAAGCCTGGGAAAGATAGACCAGTAAGCTTCATATCTGTTTTCGGTAAACCACTTGAGAAGGTTCTGAGGCAAAAGATATGCATGCATTTGGAAAAACAGAGTTTGACTTGGAGCAGTCAGCATAGTTTTGTGCGTGGCAGATCATGCCTTAGAATTTTTGTTAGACTTTTTGAGGAAGTGACCATAAAGGTTGACAAGGGCAGGGTGGTGGACATAGTCTATATGGATTTCAGTAAGGCCTTTGATAAGGTTCCACATGATAGGTCGCTCTGGAAGGTTAGATCGCATGGACTCCAATGTAAACTGGCAAATTGGCGACACAATTGGCTTGACGTTATGAAACACATGGCTATGGTGGTAGTATGCTTGTCGGACTGGAGGCCTGTGACTAGTGGAGTGCCTCAGTGGTCGGTCCCGGGCCCATTGCTGTTCGTTATCTTATACCAATGATTTGGACCAGAGTGCACAACGCAAGGTTAGTAAGTTTGCAGATGACTCTAAATTAGGAGGCATCATTTACAATGAGCAACATTATCAGAAATTGCAGCAGTACCTTGGTCAGTTGAGGAAGTGGGCTCAGAAATAGCAATTTGAGTTTAATACAGATAAGTGTGACGTCTTGCATTTTGGAAAGTCAAATCCAGGTATGAGTTTAATGATGAATGAGAGGGTCTTAAGGAGTGTAATGGAACAAAAGGACGTTGGAGATCAGGTGCACGGTTGTCTGAAATTTGAGTCACAGATACACAGGACAATGAAGAAGGTTGTTGGCACGCTGGTCTTCATCAGCACATTGCGTATAGAAGTTGGGACGTTATGTTGCAGTTGGACAGGATGTTGGTAAGGCTGCAGTTGGAGTATTGTGTTCAGTTTTGTTCACCTTGCTCTAGAAAGGATATTATTGATCGAGAAAGAGTGTGGAAAAAATTTACAAAGATGTTTCCTGGGCTAAAGGCTCTAAGTTATAGGCAGAGGTTGAACAGGTTAGAACTTATTTCTTTACAGCGTAGGAAACTAGAAGGTTCTTATAGATGTGTAACTCTTATAAAATCATGAGAGGGGTGCATGGGGGGAATACTTCAATTTTTTTTCCTAAGGTTGGGGAATCGAGGACGAGAGGACATCCATTAATGTTTGGAAAGGAAAAAAGTATACAAAAAGGAACCTGAGGGGCAACTTTTTTACACAGAGTGTGGTATGCATACAGACTGAGCTGCCAGTGGAAGTGATTGAGGTGGGTACAATAACAACATTGAAAAGGCATTTGGACAAATATACAGATAGGGTAGGATTAGAGGGATACAGAGCACGGGCAGGGAAATTGAGTGAGTGTGGATGGACATTTTGTTTGGCATGGACCAGCTGGGCCATATGGCCAGTCATACTGGCAGTCTCGTGCAGTATGACTATAAATGAGTGTGTTATGGAGTGGATGCAGAGTGGGGGAGACTGAGAAAAAATGTCTTCATTTCAGAATGCTGAAATGAAGACATTTCGATAGTATCATGCAACACGGGTCAGTATTAAGAAGAATTATGAGTGAAAGTGATATTGCTGTGAGTTCAGGCGATGGAGACTTTTGGATGAGCATTTCTTCTTCAGCTTTGTAACTGGGAGTGAGGACAGCAGAGTCTTCACCTCACTGGGCTGAATCTAACAAAAGTCTGTCTCAGTGACATTTTCTTTGAGTGTGACATTGGTGTTGTATGCACAAGGCTGAGCTAGATTCCTGATGCTATCTTACCAAACTCATCTCATTAACTACCCACCCCACTCCATGGTGTCCCTCTCATACAATGCCAGACCGATTCTCCCACCCATCATGACTGGAGGTACTCAAAATCGCCCGGATGCCCCTGGATATTCCATGACGCCTGACACTGGGACCATCATTAAAAGGCCAAGGGGCACACAGTTGAGCTTTCTCAGTTGGAGATGTCCTGCACAGTTTACCCCGAGCATACCAGATAAGGGGAAATTACATCACGGTTTGTCGACAGAGGCACGGAGGTCCTGGAGGATGGGCTAGTACAGAGGGGGACCATTCTCTTCCCAGAGGGATCACACCACCAGACACACCGAACATGGTCTGAGCTCACCACCCACCTCAGTGCAGTATCTGCGGTCTGAAGAAATGTCCAGCAAAACAGGACAAGCTTCAATAACCTTCCCCACACTGTTAGGATAAGTTTCACCATATTCTCTCTGCTCCCTCACACTCACTGTATGTCTGTGATAGCAAGGTTAGGTCTCATGGAATACAGGGAGAACTAGCCATTTGGATACAGAACTGGGTCAAAGGTAGAAGACAGAGGGTGGTGGTGGATAGTTGTTTTTTAGACTGGAGGCCTCTGACCATTGGAGTGCCACAAGGATCGGTGCTGGATTCATTACTTTTTGTCATTGACATAAATGACTTGGATGCGAGCATAAGAGATACAGTTATAAGTTTGCTGATGACACCAAAATGGGAGGTACAGTAAACAGCGAAGAGGTCACCTCAGATTACAACAGGATTGACAAGATGGGTCAATGGGCTGAGAAGTGGAAGATGGAGTTTAATTCAGATAAATGCAAGGTGCTGCATTTTGGGAAAGCAAATCATAGCAGGACTTATACACTTAATGGCAAGGTCCCAGGGAGTTTTGCTGAAGAAAGAGATCTTGGAGTGCAGGTTCATAGCTCCTTGAATGTGCAGTCGCAAGTAGATACGATAGTGAAGAAGGCATTTGGTATGCTTTCCTTTATTGGTCAGAGTATAGAGTACAGGAGTTAGGAGGTCATGTTGCAGCTGTACAGAATATTGGTTAGGCCACTGTTGGGATATTGCGTGCAATGCTGCTCTCCTTCCTATCGGAAAAATGTTGAGAAACTTGAAAGGGTTCTGAAAAGATTTATAACGATTGGAGGATTTGACCTATAGAGAGAGGCTGAGTCGGCTGGGGCTGTTTTCGCTGGAGCTTCGGATGCTGAAGAATGACATTATAGAGGTTTTCAAAAGTATAAGGGGCATGGATAGGGTATGTAGGGAAAGTCTTTTCCCTGGAGTCAGGGAGTCCAGAAGTGGAGGGCATAATTTGAAGGTGAGGGGGTAAGATATAAAAGAGCAACTATTTCACACAGAGGGTGGTACGTGTATGTAATGAGCTGCCAGGTGAAGTGGGGGAGGCTAGTATAAGTGTAACATTTAAGAGGCATTTGGATGAGTTTATTGAATAGGAAGGGTTTGGAGGGTTATGGGCCGGGTGCTGGCAGGTGGGACTAGATTGTATTTGGATATGTGGTCAGCATGGACGGGTTGGCCCGAAGGGTCTGTTTCCATGCTGTACATCTCTATGTCTCTATGACTTATATTAATCTCTGTTTTTTGGTGCACCATACTGGTGAGAAATTTCAAAGTGATATTCTCCATGATGAGCTTACAAAGACCCAACACATCCTGGGAGTTTCAGACATCCAACACAACAGAATATTATTTCCTAGCATAGAAAGTAAGGATATATATTTTTTCCTATGTGCATCTGCGTAAGATACTCTGGGCAGGCCCAGGTAAAGAGAAACCGTGTCCATCTCCAATTCGGTCCCCAAGACCCACTCTACCACACCGAACACAGAGCTCCGATATATACGAAGCCTGCAGCAGGACCACATGCAATGAGTAAGAGTGCATGTAGTCATTCTGTATTTAGGACATGCTGAAGATAATCCCACATTGAATTTTGAGAGAAGATCTGGAGTCAGATAGACCCTATGAAGAATTTGCAACTGCATGGAATGGGACCTATTACAGATCAAAATCCTTCGAGCATTTTCACAAATATCCTCCCATGTCTCCAAAGAGATCTAAACCCCCCTACTCTCTCGCACAGACGTCGTGAAGCTGCACAGTCTTGTCTGAGGGGACACTCTCCAACAAATGATAAACGGTACTGACAAAGAGTGTATTCTTAGCAATAAACACCCGCAACTCTGTATCGGATCTGTAAGAGATTGTTAAAAGTGCATGTTTTTAAAATCAAATCTCTAATCTGGAAAAAAAGCAGACGAAATCTCTACTAGCGTTGATCAAATGATATCATTGTTTCTCCCTCAAGTAACACGTGGTGGCTCAGTGGTTTTCACTGCTGACTCACCGCACCAGGGTCACGGGTTTGGTTCCAGTCTTGGGTGACTGGCTGTGTGGAGTTAGTATGTTCTCAACTGTGTCTGCATAGGTTTCCTCCCACAGTCATAAACATGTGCATGTTAGCTGAATTGGCCATTGCTAAATCGCTCATAGTGTTCCAGAATCTGTAAGTTCAGACATTAGTCAGGATAAATATAGAATGGTAGGAGAATGGGTCTGGGTGGGTAACTCATCAGAGCGTCGAAGTTGACTTGTTGGGCCCAAGGGCTTGTATCCACACTGTAGGGATTCTACTAATTCTAAATCACCCAAGCAAGGTACCACCCTCGCTGCCCACAGTTTAAACCTGGAATCCATAATCCCCGGATGACAACCAGGTATACCAATTAAAGGAGTAAGAAACATAGTTTTGGCTGTATTGCCCTCGATCTGACGCATAGTTCTTCAAGTTTTAACATTATTGATAATCATTAGTTTTTGACAATACTCCATAAATGTTGTCATTTTATCTCAGAACAACAGACTAATAAGGGTTCACTTTTTCTGAGAGGGCTCAATTTCTAGCCGTATTGACGCCGAGTTCTCAGCGGCCCAGGCACTAACATAGGATGATTAAAAAAAAAACTTAATTGATTGCTTTTAATCTGGGAGATCTACCCCCCCCCCCCCCCCCACAAACAAATGGACACAGTTCACCTTAAATAAATGATCAAATACAGATGTAATGAATATACTGAAATAGGGAAACCACCCCATTGACCATTTAAAAGGAAACCAGGATTTGCCCTCAATATCAGGTATTTCCCTAAGATCTCCCATAGGCATGGCCTCCAACTTTGTAAAATTAATCTTATCACCCAGAAAGACAACAAGCGAATTAATGCATTGCATCACATGAACTACTGAAATTGCGGGATTTGACAAAAAACATAAGACCCTCATCTGCATACAATGTAATCTGCATACAATGTGACTTCTATCCCACGTCTGGGGCAGATATGTTGGCATACCTACGGGTGGCCTCCGCCAGTGGCTCAATCCCCAACGTAAACAACAATGGTGAAAGTTGTCAGCCTTTGCGGCTGCCTGGAGAAATATTAATATTACTGGTTGGCACACCATTAGTGAGAACTGCAGCCAGAGGATCGCTGTAAATGACCCTCACCCACTTGATAAAAACTTTGCGTGGACCAAACCGTTCTACTGTACAGAAGAGATCCGGCCACTCAACTCAATCAAATGCCGTCTCTCCTCTAAAGAGATCAATAATCCCTGGACAGATTGTTGTTGACACTCTTGGATCATATTGAGTAACCTCTTCAAATTGTAGGAAGATCTGTGGCCCTTTATAAAGCCTGTTTGGTCCTCTTTGGCAACGGAAGGCAGCAAAGTTTCCAGCCTTAATGCACGCGTCTCAGACAAGATTTTGAAACCAACATTTAAAAGTGAGATTGGCGTGTAAGAAGCACAATCCTCCAGGGTCTTCCTTTCTGCAGCATCAGAGAGATGAGCCTCTCTTAAGGATGGAGGGAGGAGTTCGTGACTGTATGAGTGATGGAACATGTTAAACATCAGCCCTGACAATAGGTTTATAAATTATTTATAAAATTCACGAGGAAATCTGCCAGGAACGTGCACCTTTACATTCTGAAGCTGCTTCACACCCTCCTGCGCTGACAATGGTGCATTAAGGCACAAAAAGTATTCAGGGGTTACTCCTGAAAAATGAAAAAATGACTCCATCTTAATCCATCTATCCACATAATGCTCAGTCTGAAATAATTCGGAGAAAAATCTCGGACAGGAGGCATTAATCTTTTTGGAATTGAAGGTAAGAATCCCAGTACCTTCCCTAATTGAGGTAATGGCTTGAGAGGGGCGCTCGTTTTCTTGGCAAGATAGACTAAATACCTGTCTGGCTTATCACCATGTTCAAACAGCCTTTGTTTTGCAAAAGTAAGTTCCTTCTTGGCTGTGTGTGTGAGCGTGGAATTCACCGTAGACCGAAGCGTTGTAATCCTCTGCAGCTTAGCCACTGAGGGACAATCACAGTATGCACTCTCGGCTGCCCTCAGCTGTACCTCAAACCAGCGTTCCTGTTCCCCCTTCTGCTGCATCCTAAGGGATAATTATTCCCTTGGCATAAGCCTTAGCAATTTCCCATAGAATGGATCGGTTACTGGTTGAATCTGAATTAATGGCTAAGAAATATCTGAATTCATTACAGAAATACTCAATGAACTAACTAGTCTTAACAATAAAGGGATACATTCGCCAGTGTCTCGAATCTGTTATATTTCCCTAAATCTTTATCTATAAGTATGGTCACAAATGGTAATATTCCCAATTATGCAGGATACCACCGAATCTAAGATTGTTGCAGGGATGGGGAGGAAATCAAACCTGGTTGTGGCATTTCTGCGGGTTAAAGAAGGTATTAAAAGCCCTACTTGTGAGGTAGATGTGCCTCCAGACATCCACCAGCTGTAGTTCTGCACACAAATCCACCAATTGGTTACATTATAATGAGGGTATTGACGGACCTTCGGACATTCTGTCCATAAGACAGTTGAAATCTCCTTCTACAATAATGTGCCATGATGCAAGATAACTGAATTTGGAAAATGCATCTACCAGGATTTTAAGAGGGTGCACCGGGGTGGGGGTGAGAGGTCGCAATTACTATTCAAAATATTGGATTATTTACCATAGTTCAAGGCTTAGGGGATTTATAATCCTTCCGTGAGTATCAAATACAATCTAGTAATTTAAATGGAAGGTTCTTCTTCTCCCCCACTCCTTGTATTAAAAGAGGAAAATAAAAACCCGTTCAAACCCGCCCTGCTATAACGTCAAATGTTCCTAGTCATCAAGGTGCATCTTCTGCAATAGAAAAAAATCCACCCTCTCTTTTTTAAGACTAGAAAGTAAGTTTTTCCTCTTGACTGGGCAATGGCTCCCCTTAATGTTCCAGGTGCACCATTTAAGCATATCATTTTCCAGAACCGACTGTAGCAACATTTGAACTCGAGAGAGGAAGAACTCGAATTACTGATCATTAATAAACAAAGTCTCATAGAGCTTAAAAGCTACACAATCTAAAACTATTACAACTGACAATCTCTCAAAACTTTCCAAAACTAAACATATAAAAAATCCAAAAAACTAAAAAAATCGATAGGGGAATATAAAGTTTCCACAAAGGTTTCGCTTTCTCTGCAGAGTCAGACGAGTTCATGGATCCATTAAATACAATACGGAGAATCGTTGGGTACCAGAGGGAATACTGATTCCTGAGTTCCCTTACTCTTCTCTTGAGAGGTGTTAGACTTGGAAGCAGGTGAGCACTTTGATGATAGCGATCACAATTCTATTATGTTTACTTTAGTGATATCAAGGGATAGGTGTATACCACTGGGCAAGAGTTACTGCTGGGGGAAAGGTAATTACAATGTGATTAGGCACGATTTAGGAAGCATAGGAGGGAGAAGGAAACTGAAGGGGATAGGCACATAAGAAATGTGGAGCTTATTCAAGGAAAAGGTACCGTGTGTCCTAGATAGGTATGTACCTGTCAGGCAGGGAGGAAGCTGTAGAGTGTGGGAGCCATAGTTTACGAAGGAAATGGAATCTCTGGTCAAGAGAAGAAGAATGCTTATTTTAGCATGAGATGTGAAGGCTCAGTTAGGGCGCTTGAGGGTTACAAGGTAGTCAGGAAAGACCTAAAGGGAGAGCTCAGAAGAGCGAGGAACAGACATGAGAAGTTGTTGGCGGATAGAATCAGGATAAACCCTAAGGCTTTCTGTCGGTATTTAAGGAATACATGAATGACGAAAGTAAGATTAGGGCCAATCAAGGATAGTAGTGGAAAGTTGTGTGTGGAGTCAGAGGGGATAGGGGAAGCACTAAATGAATGTTTTTCAACAATATTTTCAACATTTTCTGGAAAATGACAATGTTGTCGAAGAGATTACTGAGATACAGGCTATTCGACTAGTTGGGATTGAGGTTCACAAGGAGGAGGTATTAGAAATCCTGCAGAGTGTGAAAGTCCGTAAGTCCCCTGGGCCGGATGGGATTTATCCTAGGATTCTCTGGGAAGCCAGGGAGGAGATTGCCGAGTCTTTGGCATTGATCTTTAAATCGTCATTGTCTACAGGAATAGTGCCAGAAGACTGGAGGATAGCAAATGTGGTTCCCCTGTTCAAGAAGGGGAGTAGAGACAACCCTGGTAATTCTAGACCAGCGAGCCTTACTTTAGTTGTTGATAAAGTGTTGGAAAAGATTATAAGAGATAGGATTTATAATCATCTAGGAAAGAATAAATTGATTAGGGATAGTCAGCACGGTTTTGTGAAGGGTAGATCGTGCTTCACGAACCTTATTGAGTTCTTTGTGAAGGTGACCAAACAGGTAGATGAGAGTAAATGGGTTGATGTGGTTTATATGGATTTCAGCAAGGCGTTCGGTAAGGTTCCCAACAGTGGGGTATTGTACAAAAAACGGAGTCATGGGATTGTGGGAGATATAGCAGTTCGGATCAGTAGTTAGCTTGCTGAAAGAAGACAGAGGGTCGTGATTGATGAGAAATGTTCATACTGGAGTCAGGTTAGTAGTGGGTCGGTGTTGGGTCCACTGCTGTACGTCATTTTCATAAACGACCTGGATGTGTGTAGAAGGATGGTTTAGTAAATTTGCAGATGACACTAAAGTCGGTGGAGTTGTGGATAGTGAGGAAGGATGTTATAGGTTACAGAGAGACATGGATAAACTGCAGAGCTGGGCTGAGAGGTGGCAAATGGAGTTTAATGTGGACAAGTGTGTGGTGATTCACCTTGGTCGGAGTAAACGGAATGCAAAGTACTGGGCTAATGGTAAGATCCTTGGTAGATGAGCAGAGAGATCTCGGTGTCCAGGCGCACAGATGCTTGAAAGTTGCCACCCAGGTTGACAGGGTTGTTAAGAAGGCATACAGTGTTTTAGCTTTTATTAATAGAGGGATCAAGTTCAGGAACCATGAAGTTATGCTACAGCTGTACAAAACTCTAGTGCAGACGCACTTGGAGTATTGTGTACAGTTCTGGTCACCGCACTATAAGAAGGATGTGGAAGCGTTGGAAAGGGTGCAGAGGAGATTTACTAGGATGTTGTCTGATATGGAGGAAAGGCTGAGGGACTTGAGGCTGTTTACGTTATAGAGCAAAAGGTTGGGAGGTGACTTAATAGAGACATATAAGATAACCAGAGGGTTAGATAGGGTGAGCCTTTGTCCAAGAATGGTGACGGTAAAGATGAGGGGGCATAGCTTTAAATTGAGGGGTGATAGATATGGGACAGATGTCAGAGGTAGTTTCTTTACTCATATAGTATAAAGTGTATGGAATGCTTTGCCTGCAACGGTCGCAGATTCGCCAACTTGAAGTACATTTAAGTCGTCATTGGACAAGCATATGGGCGTAATTGGAAAAGTGTAGGTTAGATGGGTTTCAGATTGGTATGACAGGTTGGCGCAACATCGAGGGTCGAAGGGCCTGTATTGCGCTGTAATGTTCGATGTTCGATATCAGCAAAAGATTTTTTTCTGAATCACCGCCGCCGAAACGTTCCGAAAGGACATAATCCTGGAGCCCGTGAATTAAAGGCATTGGATCTTGCCGCTGGGTTTTGGAAGCTTCCATTAGTCTTTGTTTATCCCCATAACTATGTAACCACACGAGGACAGGGCGAGAACGCTGGTCTGAGCCTGACCTGGGCACCGTAACCCGATGGACTGTCTCAGTCTTCACCCGTCCCTCTTCAGTTTCGAAGTGAAGGAACCACTGCAGCCAGTTCTCAAAAAATACTCACTGGCTGACCACCTGCTGTCTGGGCCAGAAGACAGACGATGTGAACATTCGTCATCCTGCCCCAAGGTCGTCATCATGTTCAATTAAGATACGGACCTGTTTTTCAACGGTGAGGATCCTCTCTCGTGAGGAATTTATTATCGCAGACTCTGTCATGCAGTTCGCCGCTTGACATCGTCCATTTTGTTTCCAAGGCTGTCAAGTTGCTGCTCATGTTTTTGGAGCGCGTCTGAGAGTGGTAGTGGTTCTAGCCTCTGCTGAACCCTTCTTCAATCATGGCTTCAACCACTTCATATAACTTGGTGAACTCAGTGACAAAGGCCTGGTGAGTAACTGGGTCCATGGAACGAGCAGAGTGGGTTGCAGCTACAGCCTCAGGCAGGCTCGATGCTTCTGACGGGAGCACCGTCTGTTGGGACTTACTCGATCCTTTCCCATGTTTTGTCATTTCCACTTGACAAAATGGGATTAGTAAAGATTCTATCACTCTTTTAGGATTGAATTTTAAGTAAATGCCTGGGATGGAGTGGGTTAGGGCACCACTTTGCCCATGCTGTGATGCAGAGCCCTTCGGATCGCCACTATCTTGGATTCCCCCTTAACATTTTATGAATATTATCATTTAGGTTTGCATAATATTCCTGGATGTTCTGGAGCAGTGTGATTTTGTATCACTGTCTACATTTCCTCCTACACTGCAAATTGCTGCCCATTCCTCGATAATCCTTGACTCTGTTGTTACTTATGATACTTCTGAAGTGCCTCAAAAATATTCAATATCTCTGCCTCCAAAGCTCTGCAGGGAAGAGAGTTCCAAACAGTCTCACCACTGAGAAATCAAAAGTTAACCTCAACTGTGCGTGAGATCATTTTTGTCTCCTTACCTGAGAAAGGATACAATTAACTTGGAAGCAGTTCGGAGATGTTTCACTTCATGTATTCCAGGGATGAGGGTTTTATATAATGAAGGCTTTAACAGGTTACTCTTGGAATGAGAGGTGATCTTATTGAAACATACAAAACCTGGAGGAGAGTGGATCAGATAGATACCCACTGGGTGTTTGTATCGTCCAAACTTCTTGTTGTTCTTATAGAATCTCTACAGTGTGGAAGCAGGACATTCCGTCTATCAAGTCCACATTGACCCTCAGAACTGTATCTCCCCCGGACATGCCCCCCTACTCTATCCATGTAACTCTGCATTTCCCATGGCTAACCTATCTAACCTACACATTCCTGGGCACTATGGGAAATTTAGCATGGCTAATCAACTCTAAGCTGCATATCTTTGGACTGTAGGAGGAAACTGGAACACTGGTAGGAAACCCACACAGACATGGGGAGAATGTTCAAAATCCAAATAGAGGGTTGCCAGAGGTTGGAATTGAATGCAGCCCCATGGACGATGGGAGGTAGCAGTGCTAACCACAGATCCAGTATGTGCATCCGTTAGTTCTATTAGTTACTTATGGCTGACTTAAGAAATCTGCCTGATTTGTTCCCGTCCCTGAACCTCACCCAGTCTGAAACCTTTATCATCGGTCATATTACCAACCTGGTTACATTTAAAATTTGTTGTGAGCAGTGGAAAAGTGGGACTAGAAAAGGAAAGAGTGACACCCTCCATCCTCAGTCACAACTGGAGTGAGAAAAAAATCACAAAGTGGTATTTCATTCCAGTGGGAATTCTCTTTCCCAGAATTTGGGGTGGCCAGATATTTATATTATACCGAGGCTGGCTTTGTCTATAGACAGGTGAATCAGAGATAATGGTGGATGGAGAGTAAAGTGCAACTGGGACCAAAATGAGATGAGCCACGACCTTATTTACTGGTGAAGTAGTGTCCAAGGGCCAAATGGCCCCCTCGTGTTCCTCAGCCCTGTGTTCTGATGTTCCATTCAGCCCTTCGGAACTGCTTCACAGGGGCAGATCAAGGCCACTCCGATGGTTAGGTGCAGTTGCGGAAATGTACGTGGAAAATGCAGGCTGGGCGAGAAAGGGCCCCCACCACTCGCCCCCCCCCACCCCCCCAAACAATCCCTGCTTCCAGGCTTCCCCTGTCTGTAAACTCTGCTCCAGATGAGGAACATATTGCAGCCCCAGATACGCTGCGAATACAACCCCATACCCCCCACGCAGGGTTAAAACAACAAACCCTCTGCCCTCCTCTGCAACATTTTACAACGCGATTTCCATGAAAATAATCCGTTACTTTCTAAAAGCATAGCATGTGAAATTAATAAATAGGAACAGGAGTAGGTCAATCGGCCCCTCGCCTTGTCATTTAAAAAGAACATGGCTGATCTACTCCAGGGCTCAACTCCACTTTCTTGTCGACTCCTTGTATCCTTCCACACCTCTCTGGGTCAGGGAATTCCATACATTCACTACCTTTTGAGAGAAGACATCGGTTTGCATCTCAGATTGAAATCGATGTTCCTTATTCGGTATCTATATCCTCGAGTTCGACACTTTGCCCAAGAATGGAAACAACTTCTGAACATCTAATTTCTCAAGCCCCTGCTGTGTCTTGTATGGTTCAGCAGTATCACTCATCATTCATTTAAACCCAAAGAATGATCGCATCATTTTTTTTAGAGATTCTCTATAACTAAACCCTTTCATCGCAGGAAAAATCCTAATGTACCAACATAGTTACTTGCTGCACCAGCATGCTGACTTTATGTTTCACACATAGGAACACTCCAAACCCTTTGTACTGCTCCTTTTATGGAAGTCTTCTCCATTAAATAACAGCCTGCCTTTTGATTCTCAGTGTCATCCTCAAACTCGGATGTATATTGCACTCAGCTCCGTCCTTCAGGCTGTCAGCATAGATTGTAAATAACTGATGCCATCAGACTGATATTTGTGGTACTCCAGCAGATACACCTTTATCATAAAGATCCATTAATCCTGATTCTTCGATTTCTGTGTTAACCAATTATCATCCCATGTTAATACAGTATCCGACGTCCTAGAGTTTCTGTTTTGTGTAAGAACTTTCATTTTGAAATACTTGTGGAAAATCTCTGGAAAGTTTTGCGTCTACCAGATCCCCTTTATCAAGTCCGTTGTTACATTTTCAGGCATCTCCAGGAGTACTTTGCATGAATTTAGAGGCAAAATATCATTTCCCGTTCACAGACCCACACTGACACTGCGTGAAGCTTTTCTAAACGTCCATGCCGGGCAAATTTTCCAAACTGTACTAGAGCCATCTGCTTTCAGTTGACCCATACGCCTCTAAGTGTTTCCCAGTCATATAGTTGTCCAAATAATGTTTAATGTTGCAGCTGTACACGCCATCTACCACTCTTCCTCTGGCAGCCCATTCCATACCCACACCCACTCTGCGTAGAAACGTTGTCTCTTCGTCCTTTTTAAATATTCCCTCTAACACCTTAAACCCATTCTCTCTATGCTTGAACTCCCCCAGCCCGTGGAAAAATCTTGGCTATTCATCCTATCCATTCCTCTCATGATTTTATAAGCTTCTACAATGTCAGCCCGCAACCTTCTACACTCCGTCTGATACTAACTTCAAGAACAAGCATTTAAAGATAAGCACTGCAAATTTGAAGCGATATTAAACATCACAGGTAACCAATACTCAGCCCAATCTTCATACTGTTATTTGTTTTTTCTCCATGTTACAATACTAAGGCGACATGAAACGCTTACTAGTGCCAATAAGAAGTTAAGCATCTGAATTCCTTTGTCTAAAGGGGATGATGATCACTACAGTGAAAACGTATCTGTGGCCATATCTGTATAATACCATATGGCCAACATTCTCCCTGTGACTGTGTGTGGTTGTGTCTTCTTTATCTTGCAATCAATAGAGTGAACCCCTTTCCCCCAATTACACCTTAATTTAAACCCCTTTTACAGAATCTTCTCATTCACCACTGCTAAAAGCCCGTTTATCTTTTGTCACACCCTCCTTTCCCTGCCACCCATTCCCCAATTCTGGCAAGGGATTAAAAGACCATTTTGCAATTTTGAAGAAGTGTCACACTGGAAACGCTAACACTGTTTCTCTTTCTCTGCAGATGCTGACAGACCTGCTGAGTTTCACCAGAAATGAATAGGCACAGAAAAAAATTTTCAATTAAACAAATAACTATGGATACTGGAAATAAGACTACATAAAATGCTGGAGATACTGGTAGCTTTATAGAAGATTAACTGGACCTGAAACTTTAACTCTGCATTCACTCCAGAAAATGCTGCAACACCTTTAGCAATTTCTTCAGCAATTTCTGTTTTAGAACAATTTCCAATGACGTATGTCAAAGATGCCCAAACATCTTGTCCAACATGGAGCGCCGTACAGTGGGAACTGAACAATAACGCATGGTGCAGAAGTTCGTTGACTCTGAAATTGCATAAGGTTGGCATCACTGACACTACAGAGCTCTGAATCATGGTCAGTGAGAAAAACAGAGGGAAACACACTCACTTCAAATACAGAAGATGGCATTATGGAAAGGAGAAGATTCAGATTAGTACCTTAAATGGATTGAGTTTATGCAACAAATTGGAGGCGAGGCACCAAAGAAAGACTCCAGCAGAATGAGAATATGAAAATTGAAGTATTTCCACATCAGAAACCAGAGTAGGTCACTGAGTACAGGGCTGATGGGTGAATGGGTCTCGGTGTGAAATGGGGCACAGTCAGTAGAATTGAATTGTAAATAATGCAGCTAAAACTGGGTTATCATCTGATGCTGTAGAATCAACAGCAGAAGAAGCACAGTTGTATTCAATGACAATCTGTAACATTTTCCCGACGATACTTCATCAGTCTACCATTACCATCAAGTTGATCCATGGTTCAGTGACGAGTGTGGGTGAACATGCCAAGGTCGGAATCACGTGCACCTAAACCTGATGACAACCCATTAATGCGATCACACTTGACTGGTTACAATCCAAACAGCAGGACTAACATCTGATACAGAGGGAGAAAAGACTAACAAATCAGATCTAAGCTCTGTCGGCCTGTCAAATCCATGCATAAAAGTCGATGGACCATTAAACAACTTACTGGAAGAGATGACTCAACAAATATACGCACCCTAAATAATGGAACAGTCCTGTACGTCAGTGTAACAGATGCAGTATCTGCACCATCCTTAGCCAGAAGTGTTGAGTCGATTATCCACCTCACCCTCACCATGATGCCCACAGAATATAGATGGCAGTCTTCACCCAATTGAATTCACTGCATGTGACATGAAAAACAGCTGGACACTGTAGATACGACTAAGGCAGTGGGCCCTGACCCCATTCCTGCAATAGGACTTACACTTGTGCTGCACAACCAGCCATGACCCTGGGGAAGCTGTTTCACTCCAGCTCCAACTCCGACATCTCCCTGGCAATGCGGAAAATTACTCAACTATATCCAATCCGCTAAAAGAAGAATTACTGCAATCTGACTCTTTACTAGTCCTTCAGTCACATCACGACAGTTAAATTGGTGGGAGTTCAAATTTGACAGAGCTGTCAAGCAGCATAGAAATAATCTGCTCAGTGTAGTTTCCGATAGGTCCCCATGTGGAGATGGTGCTGTTGTGGAAATGTCACTGGATTACTAACCCAGACCAGGCTAATGCTCTGGCAGCTGATGCAAATGAAAAAAATTAATAAAATATCAAGATCTAAAATCTGGTGTTAATAATAGTGATCTTGTGTTTAATATCAGTGTAAACTTCGATTTCCTTCCCCAATGTACTTTCAGGAAATGAATCTCCCGTGCTTTCCTGGTCTCCAGACACAGAGACATGTGATATATTCTTCAATGATCTCTGAATCGGCCAAACAAGACACTCAATTATATCAACTGCACTGAGGTCTTAAATGATAAACCCGTTCTGA